>NC_051846.1:171966175-172367216 GCF_002237135.1 Teleopsis dalmanni
TTTACAAACGTGTTTACACAAATAGAACAGAACATTTTAATGCATGCTTTTCAAAATGTGTTAAAAGGACATTCTAAAAGGATTAACCGCACGAAATACAATTCTAACGCACAATTTATTTTATGTGCTCTTAATTTCCGTAAGGTTTTCATTTCCGTCGCTACTGAATTGCATAGACGTGAATAGCATGTAAAGTTTATTTAATCAAATCTGTTTATCAAAATGATTATGAACACAAACGTTAGTATAAAGATATATAAAAACATGTACTATTATGTTACATATATAAGTTGGTTATCAACGCATCTGATGACATTTCTTGATAAAGCCTTGACTTGAAGTAGGCAAACATATGCATTATCATGCTTTGTTTTCTTTATTTTTTTAGACGTATAATAACGCTCTTATAGGCTGAATAATAGATACATTTTGTGTACGTAAGTCATTGGGGAAATTAAGCAAATTTTGTTCCACAAATTAGTTTCATTCGTAAAAGTTGCATGTCGGCGTTGTTAGCCTTTATTATGAAATAAATTAAAATTATAAAAATATGTACTACATAAATATACTACTGATTGTAACTTAAATTATAATTATTTAATTAAACTAAAAGGTTCGTAATTATAAAATACTACAACTACAACAAAACTTGACAGGACATTATACATTTAGGTGAAATTAAAGTTATTATTATTAAGAAGAGTAACGAACTGTAACTATTATTTGATCCAATTTCACTTTCAATAATTAGAAAAATTACTATTTCCATTAATTTCTATTTTTAATTTAATTTCCTTATGCAACCGTTGTCCTACGTTAGATAAGCTTATGTAAGCCTGATTGTTTTGTAATTTAGTCAAATGTCTACAATTTACTCAAGCACAAAATTAGTTTAAATTATTTCAGATTCTTATATTATAATAGCAAAAAAAAAATTTTGAGAGATAAATTTAAAAAAAAAAAGTTCTTGAACTCATTCTTAATGTTTATTTTTCTTTTAGTTACAAAAGAAATTTCACAGCTATTATCTTATAAAATATGCCAAATTAAGATACTGCCGTAATTCTGTTATAAACTTTTCACCACAAATTTAAGAGGCTTTAAATATTTAAAAATGTTTGGGTGTTGACAATGAAACTTTTACGTGCTTAAAATAAAAATTTTTTTTTAAATAAAATCTTTTCTTAACCATACTCTCAGCATTGTAAAGTTTTATTTCTTATAAAATTTTTACAAAAAAAAAACAAGAAATACGTAAATTACAAACACTCTATACAATAGAGAGTAACTTTTTATTTTAACAACACAATAATATATAATAGAATATTGCATAAAACAAGGGAAAACAGAAAGAATAGAAAAGTTTCGTAGAACTATCTTTATTTACTTTGTAAAATATGAAATTCTAAGGCTCTCAGATTTCTTCTTATTATATACGTAATGTAATGATGTTAATATTCTTGCAATTACGAGGGAGCTTACATATGTTTATGAAATTTTCTTTTATAGAAAAAACATTTTTAAATCCGTTTTGGTGAAGCATTATTTAAGAACTTAATGAAATATTCCAAGAGATCTTACAAATATTTGTATAAGCTTCATGAAGTTTTAACATTGCACTAGTAAAGGATTCACTTCTTCTATATATGTTTTTAACTGATTTAAAAGTCCAGCTTAGTTTCGAATGCACTTTGCATAGTGTATTTAAAAGTACCTCAAAACTCTTGCCGACAACAAAAATTAATAACGGATTTTAAGTTTTTATAAACTATTTTATAATTTTTTGTACCTCAACTCATTATAAATATTAACAACAAAGTAAAACAAAATCATTAAAAACTGATTGACTGACGGAAACAGGCAAGTCAAAAAATAAATAAAACGTTTGTGTTTAAAAAAGTCTAACTAGAGAAACGGACATATTAAAAATTGCAAATAGAGATAAATATAACACACTCTTAGAAGATCAAATATTAATATTGCTTTGAGATGGAACCTATCTCAGATTCTTATCGCCCCGGTGCACTAGCCATTACTTTTCGAAGAACAGTGAATTAAAATATGCAAATTATTTATGGATCTACATCGTTGCCGATTCTCGTAACAGAGTTCAACTTATAATCACTATTTTTAATTTTTTTTCAAAGTCTGCTTCAAATCTATTAATATATTTTTTATTGTTGTCAGCAGTGCTGCTGAATAATGATCAAATTATATTACGAAGTCTTTTATGTTTTGCTCCAAAATTCGATTAATATTTCTGTGACTTACAATACTTTAGCATAGGTACTTCTTAGCAATAAATTCTTGATGTACCATTGCTTCTACAACCAAAATGTACTATTTCTTTTAATCAAACCTGACAACACTTCAATCATGATCATCTAAATGATTCATTACAATTTTTTTATAAATATATTAATTAATTAAAATAATAAGATTTTATTGTTGTATTTTAATACTGTTTGAAATACCTCTTTATTTAAAACAATAGTTTATATTAAGAATATAGTTTCTTTCGTCAAAACGGACGTTAAAAATCCATTTAATATAATATTTAAATTTTCCGAATCAGATTTGACAAGTCTCCACTCATGCATATCCATGTTGTTAACCTATAACCATATCGATCATTTGCGTTCTCTACCTGGAAGAAAGCTACCAATTGCCGTCCAGTAAGTGCCTTGCGACCTGCGACCTGTTTGAGAGCCATGCTTTATACAAGTACTATCCATGATAAAGAATAAAATTTAATGTATTTTATTATTTTTATTATTTGATAAATCTCAGAATACGAAATCCGTTATTCAACAGCATAAATTGAATTATTTTCTGTGAGACTTTTATATCATAAACCGATCATTTTATAATCTACAGATTACGTTCGATTTTCTTTCATCTTTTGGTTTTATATTTTATATACAACCTCAACTTAATAACTTAAATAAATGAGTTCCATTAATCCCGTAAATATTTTTTTAGTAATATTATGTATTGAATGTAACGATTTGTAGACTTAATCCCCGGATCTCAATTTAATCCAAATATACCAAATAATTAAACCATTGTGTATTATATATGATTTAACTATATTGTAATTTTTGTAGTTAATTATTAACTGAATGGGGTCTAAGTAAGTTGTGTAGTTTCTAAACTCTAAACGTTCAACTTTTATTTGGAAACTCTCAATACCTTCATTTATAAGTAATAACCATTAGGATTGGAAACTTATAATGTATTTTATATTTGAAATTTTTATCTATTTCCCAGGTGCCACGATTTCATAATGGCTTTTATATTAAATAGACTTTTAACAACCGGCTTGACGAAAAAACTAAGTTCATAATGATGGATTTTAGTCAATTTCAATATTCTAAGCACTTTCTTTTATTACGTTATGCGTGTATATCGATATAATTTACTTCTTGAAGTATCGAGTTTTGTTGAAAAATTTTAATTTTTTTAAATAAATGCTTATATCAGGTAACTACTATACTTGAAAGCAATGATTTTATTCAACGTTAAAATTAGGATTTTTTTTGTAGTTGCATAATTTGGGCGAAATGAACGTAGATTTAATTCCTAATTCTATAAATAATAAATCTAAAACTAAATAAATAAAAAAATTTTAATATAAAAATAATTTTTTGTTTAATTTTATGTTTTCATTAAATAATTGTAAACAATATTATACTAATTCTATATGTTTGAAATAATATTCACATAGGTATATGAATTACTGAAATAAACTTTAGTCAGTACCCCGCCTTGTCTTTTCTGCGCTTGCAATTACTACGCGCAAAGCTACTCTAGAAATATTGCAATTTTATGCTTTCATAAATATTAAAAGAGCATCCTTGTACAACATTTATTTAAGGACTTTCTATTATCATTTCATTGCTATTTGCAATTTGCAATTTGCTACTGCATATAAATTAATTATTAACTGGAGTTTTTCTTTGTCACAACAAAACTTATGAAAAATTTCATATGTGAATGCTTAATTAAATGCTTTCAACATATTGCCAACTCGTCAGTCACATAACTGAAATGAAATGAATATTTACATAAAATGTAACGAATGTGGTTGCTGTGTTCTACCATTTAATGAAGTGCAATTGATTTTATCTAAATTGATTCTGATTAATTATTTAAAACGTATATTTAATGAAATACAAATTGAGTGTGTGGTTAAGCTTCTATGAAATATGTATAATTCTACTTCATAATTATAAATTTATAAAGTTGTTAAGTGATATCCTTCCTTTTGACTCAATCCATTGCCGAAGTGTTTAATTTAATAAATAAATATTTATAATTGAATACATGAGTTCAAAAATAATCCATTTGATATTGAAAAGCAGATTGATTCAATATGCATATTAAATATGTGGATTTGGTTAATTACATTTATTATTTATTAATCGATTTGTTTATTTGTTGAAAGCTTTAAAATAACTTTGAAATAAAGTTGACATGTATTTTGCATAATTTGACTTTTTACTTTGTTCACATTGCATTTAAGTTGTAAATTTTTAATCATAATAGTGATTTTTTATTTTTAAATAAATGATGATTTAACTCACAGATAAGAAATAAAGCAAAAACGACAATTTCAATTTTAATAAAATTTTTTAATAACATTTAATAAGATTTTTTATAATTAAATTAAATGAAGATTTAACTCACAGATAAGAAATAAAGCAAAAACGACAATTTCAATTTTAATAAAATATAATTAAGAACTTGAATATAATATTAGTTACATTATTTTACTGTGCTATAATACACGTATTATCAAAGACTATTAATAATATTATATTTAAAATATAATATAAAATTGAAATAAAATAATGTAATATTGAAATATATTAAATAATTTTTAGTTAATGTATTTAATTTATTTAAAACCTAACTGGGGTGTCGTCAGTGGACTGAGATAACAAATTCGCTCATATAATTAAGTGAAGGTCCTTCGGTTGCCAATTCAGAATTCAACAACAGTAAGAAAAAATTTTTATATCAGAAAAAAGTTTTTTTGATTAACTTCTAAATTTAATTATATATTATAAAAATAAATTAAATCTGTTTCCTCCATTTTTGTGAAGATTTTTAATTATATAAATATTTTAATTTATCTACTTTGTGAACTAAGGACTATTCCAATATTAGTAGACAATTTATTTCATTTAAATGACTGAAGTACCTATATACTTCAGTAACATGTATCAGCTAGTATACTACCTAAAGTAAGTTTTAGCTTCAAAATCTGAAACCTCTCCATTCATCGTTTAGATTGGCTATTGCTACCATATCAATGCTATCCTAGCTTTTCTATATATTTCTTACTAAAATTTTGGATTTTTTTCTTACAGAAAAAATTTTGGGTTCTTTTGAATGAAAAAGTTGTATGACTTAATTTTGAATTTGACTTTGACTAATATTTTTGATTGGTGTAAATTTACTCCACAGAAAGTTATACACCAGCTGCTTGACCTTTTAATGATTTCTCGAAATAAGTCTCTAGTTCAAAAGTTTTCTCAAATAGTTCATAAACAAACACTGTAAGATTGAAACATTTTTAAGACTCGATTGTAGATAGCTAACTTTAAAATTAAACAAACACATACAACAGAGATCTGTGATACACAAAAAATATCCTTCTCCCAAAAATATTTATTGGAAGGAGGATGTCAAGGATAGGAGAAATAAGAATTTCATGGCAAAGTAAGACAGACATAGGTGGTATACGTAGGATTCTGTCAAACACTCATCCTTACCTAACATATCTTTTTACTATCTCATGTGCTTTCATATATTTTTTTTTGTAGTTCTACTTTTTAAGTTAAAAGTAATTTACATATGAGAATAAATGTTGTAGATAAGTACAATAAAAAATTTATGTAATTGTAATTTATTTCATATTAAATTTTGGAAAACAATTAAACAATCTCTTTGCCTTGCTTCACCACTTAAAAAAGCAACAAACTCTTTTTTTCCAGTGTCACTCTACTCCCGCACCACATATACTCGTATGTATGAAAATGATAACAGAATAACAAGTAATTATAATCAATTATTAGAATCACATAAATAAATCATAGTTTTTTTATATACATTAAGACCGAAAAGTTTTCGGAAATTCTCATTTAAAATTCGCGCGCTGTATATTTTTCGATATTTTAAGTTTATGTAGTTTGGCAGCACTGTCCTTAATTACTATGCCAAAAATGAGCGCGATCTGTCAGACAGTTCGTTTACGGCAGCTGTTGAAACCAGTTCACCTCAGTAGGGCGTTGCGAAAAAAACAATGGAAAAAAATATTGAACAAAGAGTTTGCATCAAATTTTGTGTTTCGAACGAAATTTCGTGTGCAGAATCGTTGCGAATGCTACAAAAGGCTTATGGGGAATCAGTTTTATCGAAAACTCAAGTTTATGAGTGGTACAAAGCCTTCCAGGACGGTCGTACGACCGTCGAAGACATTTCGCAACGCACTACTGAGGTGAACTGGTTTCAACAGCTGCCGTAAACGAACTGTCTGACAGATCGAGCTCATTTTTGGCATAGTAATTAAGGACAGTGCTGCCAAACTACATAAACTTAAAATATCGAAAAATATACAGCGCGCGAATTTTAAATGAGAATTTCCGAAAACTTTTCAGTCTTAATGTATAGTTATTTGATAATACACTACTTTGGCCGAAGAGGTCGTCAATGAAAAGTTGTTTAAAAAAAAATTATCAATAGTAAGAAATTCAAAAGTTGAACTCTACTATATTTCTATAATTCAGCCCATTTCTTAAATATTGTGGTATTATTTTTGTTGTGATGGATTCAATGACGCTATCATATCATCTTCATTTAGAGAAACTTTTCCCAAAACACCTTATTCTGTACTATTTTAATAGTGGGCATGTAAACTGCATTAGCTGCAAATTTATGTTGCTCTAATTGCTAACATTCAGTCTTTTGAGATCATAAAACATAGTAGGATTTCATTATCCACAATATACTTTAAATAGCTTTAGCTAACTGTATAATCCATGTTCTTGAAGATATGTTCGGAGAAAATGTTTGAGTTACGAGTTTTTTCTATAAATTGTAGTTAAGATTATGTTCTTTGGTATATCTCAGGTGGCTTTATTCTTGATTATTCCAAATTATGAAATTATCATTCTTCCACTTATTTAAGGACGTACATCTTCTTTGCACATCTTTCGTACATCTTTCTTTGATATTATTTTATCATACATTTATACATTTAATTTAATGTATAACATGTGTCTTTTAATTAAAAATATAATCTAAATGACACACATTCTATTCTAGCATTGAGAATAACTACTTAATAAAATTCAAAACCCGTACAGTATGATTATCATCACAACAACATTACTATCCTTTTATTAAAAAATTTAGAAATAGTTTAACTGCACAATGATTTGAATTACTCTCTTATAAGTAGTAGACGGATACATATGTATATATAAATATATACAAATATATGCAAAAGCCGAAATATACTTTTGTATTTTAGTCATGTTTTGACATTAACAAATTTTACTATAAATCCACAAATTAAGGACGAAATTGACAACAGAATAACACAAAAATAATGATATGCAGAGCAGGAATATGAATTTAAATTGGTTTTAAATTTTGGGAACACAAAACTACAAATTGAGAAGAAAGATATACAATAAAATGTTCTTTTTATTTAAAAAAAAACTTTTTATTAAAATGGCAAAACAAACCCAAATTATAGAAAATACTTCAATAGAAACAAATGGAAATAAAAGTCAAAATTTTAAATATTGCCAAAAGGCTTTTAGTGTCAAACAATTTCGCTATGTGCCATATTTTTAAATTAAACCAGGAAATAAAATTTATTTTGTATTCTATTGGGGATCTCGAAATCTGACTACAAATAAAATCTAAAAAATCTAATAAAATACTTTCAAAACATTAATGAAGTGGAAATATAAATTTTTTTTACTTCATTTAACATAGATTTAAAAACAAATATTAAATTAACTTATTTGCTTTTCACACTTAATTGTTTTTACAGTAAAAACCTTCGAAAACAAATTTTGATTATTCTTAAAAAGATAAATATAGAATATAATATTTCAACTGCTTTAACAGTAAAATTAATTAAGATAATTGTTGATAGATCAAATAATTGCCTGTAGCTCTTAATAATTGATTTTCTGTTTGAAATTGAACAAATTTATACTCTATAGTATAATTGTAATTGTTTCAAATAATATGTTTAAGTGCTCCTTTAAAGAAAACTACTAATGAAATATCCTTTTTAGTTGAAACAAATGTTATTAATATTTTGAATTCAATTCGTTTATGGCTATTGATATAACAATCAAATGGATATCAAATGAAATGCGACAGCCGAAGGCTAGTAAATAATAATCCATAATAGATACGTAGTCACATAATAGAGTGTAGCAATGAAAGCACTTTATCTGAAATTGATAAAAACTTTAGTTTTGAATAAAGAAATTAATTGAAAATATATTAATATTGTATTGCTAATTTTAATTGAAACTAATAAATAAATTAATTTAAAATTATTTTGAACATTATTCATAGAACTAATAGTTGATATTTGATTCAAAAACAATACCTATATGTTAAGCATGACAACAAACAAAAAAAGATAATTAAAACAAGAATAAATGGTATAATTCAATTACAAAAAAACATTCAAATACTCTAATGAGAAAACTATAGTAAAACTAACTATAGTAAAAACTTTCCTAACGAATGCCCGTATTAACTATATAATTTTTCTCAAACCAAATCTTGTTTTAAATAAGAGGTCTTTTGAATAACTGAATCATCTCTATACGGGGGTCTTGTAGAACTAAAAAGATTGACTGATATTGGCTGTACATACATGTGAGTTTTTACCGCAGTTTATCTCTCAAGAATTTATTCAATATATTTTTTAAACAGTCTGTACTATAGTTGCTTTATACTATATACTGCAGTTATTAACATTCTATACCGGGTATTGTATGAAATACTACATATAAACGTACATTTAATAGAAATGGAAGATAATAAATCCAATATAGTTTCCTTTTCATCCATTTTTATCATTTATTTCATGTTTGATGTTCTAAAATTTTTTAACTTTCATGGATTTAACATAGAGACAAGGACTTAAAAGTCCTTAATATCATTTACTGAAGTTATAAATTAGATGTTAGAACTTTAATCAGGTATACTCGTATATAATAGATGTAATCGAAAAATGTATGTAGAAAAAAAAATCGGTATTTCATAACAAACCGGACTTATTAATAATTTAGCATCAAATATATGTATTTGATGCTAAACACATGATAAATCCAAATTTTGATAGCAATTGGAATATTGAATTTCTGACTACTACTTTATTTAAAATATTTTCTTATATTTTTATATTTTCTTATATTTTCTTATATTAAGGCGATTATGGTTCAGAACGTTATGTGTCAGACTTAAGCATTAATTGTATTAGTTCATGTAATACATGTTGTGTAATCAACTTTTCGTGAAAAATTACAGAGGTATAGTTCTATCACAGAGATAGTTGTATCTTAAATATAGTTTTGTCTCAGAGATAGATGTATTTTACAGATGGTGCTATAGGTCTATAAATCTCATAGTAGCTTCAAAGAAACTGTTTAAGATGCTAACAATCAACTAAACAATAGTTGACTGTATGAATATTTCAAAAATTAAATCCACATTTGGTACAACTATTGCAGTTGACGTTTATCAATTATATGTCGAAAATGAAAGTCCATGTGTTTTTAGGTATTTTATTAGCTGCTCTAATTACTTTACAAATATATTTTGTTTGCTAAAAACACTTTAAACACATCAAAATAAATCGTTGCCCGTTTCTTTTCAACTGATCATGTTGCAATATTTTACAACCATTTGTTTGTCAAAAGTTATAGAGCAGTAGCAACAGTTAGCAATTTTATTCTATAGGCTCAATTGTAAATCCACCAAAGGTAAAGTATACTATATACCAAAGTATATATAAATATACCAAGGTATATATAAGTATACCAAAGTATATATAAGTATACCAAAGTATATATAAAAATACTGGAAAGTCGCAGAACATTGGCTACAGTTAAAATATTTATTCTTAGGACTTAGTTGTAAATCCACCAAAGGTAAACCATACTATAAGTGAACTAAAGTGTATATAAGTATACCAAAGTATATATACCATAAGTATATCAAAGTATATATAAGTATACCAAAGTATATATATTTTATATGATGTCCGCTAACACCTACAATATATTTGATAGCGTTACTACTGCAATTAATATTATTTACTCATTAATATTAATATATTAGAATTATATGACTACAACGAATAATCAATCTAGAATATAAATTTAATTGCAACAATTACAGTTTTTTCTTATATAATATATAATGCGTAATTAAATTTTATAAATATATATATATAAGACTCATGACGTAGTGTTAATTTAATTCTATATCATTATACACTCGCTAAAGTTTTTTAATCAGAGAATGTAACACAATGTAACCTAAAATATAATCCATTAAGTTTAATATTTTATAAACTTGAAAAGAAACACGAACAACATGTGTTCCACATAAAATAGAATTTTTTATTTGAGTTATGTACTAAGTGAATTTTATATATAAATTAACTTTGATAAAGTATATGATCTTGAATTTATAAAAAAAAAATGTAATTAAATTATACAAAAAAGTGGAAAAAAAATGTATAGACCTAAAACCCAACATTTAAAAAATGTAACTTTTTAGCACGTCACTTGCAAATTATTTTCAACTTTTGGTTATTTGCAATGCGATGCAATGTGTGGAATTTAAAACTGCGATATTTTATATTTCATTTCACGAGTATTTCATTTTATTTTATGTTTTACATATTTAACTTTTTAAAACATACACGAATTCTGTTTTATTTTTTCGGTTGTAAAATTGGGTGGAATAATTTTAATTTACAAGTGGCGTTCTACCCTCACCAGAGTGAAGGAGGTGTTGAAATGCCACATACTGCATTTGTGATCCTAAGGCAAAATATTTATATTGTAAATATTATGTGAGTGCTCTTTTATATAAAATAATGTTTCATTAAAGTTAAGCATGTGTAAATTATTTATATTTACTTCAACATTTTTTATAATAACTTTTTAGCGTATTTACATTCGAATTAAAAATTCTTGAACTTATTTAAAATTACTATACTTAAATCCGGTTGAAAAGTTTGTTTATTATTATAATTGAAAGAGAGCTTTAGTTTTGTAGTTATAAAATTTTAATTACACCACTCTTTTTCCTTTTATATTGGAGACATAAATTAAATAATAATTCTTATAATAAATAATAATTTTAACTACGCTTAAGAAGAGCCTAGATCTATTTTGAAATGAAATTAAATAGTAGACAAACATCAGAATTTATTGAAAATCGAACAGGAATAATATTTGTAGTAGCATTCAATAAACAGTTTAAGTTAAAATCAAGAAATAAATAACAGGATATTTTAGCATCATGAAATTAGATAGCCTAAGTTTATTCACAATCTAACAGCAATAACCGTAAGTCTTATTGGTGGTATTTTAAGACAGTATTCAGTTGTCTTCAAAAAAAAGACAAAAGCATAAAAAAAAAGACAGCATAATAGAACTAGATAGTAGAGCAACATCTAAATCTATAAATTAATTAATTAAAATTAATTAAATAAAATAAATTTTATTTTATTTTTTACTATATATAATTATAATTTATCTATTTAAGCAAGATAGATTACCACACTTACTTACTAAACGCCTATTCATAATAACTTGTTTTTATTTTTAAAAGAAAAGTGATTGTCAGATATGAATATATAAAATATTATTACTGATTACTAGTTACTTTAAGTATTCGTATATAAATTTATATGCACAAATATCTCGAATATACTCGAATTTGAACATATGGTTTGAACACTTCAGCCAATCTGTTAGAGCTACTTGATGTTCAATATTCTCTGACAGCTTTTTTGCGCAGTATTTTATTTTTTTTTTTATATTAATGCATAAAATAGCAAGTTTGATTATTGTCAGATATGAATATATCTAATTTCTTAATAGAAACTATTATTTTTAATAGGAAGATTTTCGAACGGTAGTGAATTGTGTCCTCGAGGCGGACACCATTTTAATTAATGGAATTTTTGGCTGACGAATATAGCTATTTCGAGTATTGCCAAACACACAACGTCATTGGCTTTTTTTTGGAAATATTTCTTATACATAATTATTCGTAAATAATTTTTTTAACACTAACAGTAAAAGGCTTGAACTTGTACCCTGCCAAATTTGAAGATCAGAGTTACTGCTTCGAAAAACCTCTTTGCAATAGCAAATCCTAGAGTACAATTTGATGTTCAAACATTTTCGAGTATGCTTCAACAGAACTTGAAACAACAAAATACTCGAAGCTTAGACCAGCTGAAATAGTATTTAAAGTTCAATTGGGTACATTTTGTTTTGATTTTAAAAAATCATTTGAATGAAGCGGCAACTACAATTAATATTATGGATGCCAACTAACTTACAAGTTAAGATGCTGTTTTATTCACAATTTTATAAAGATGAAGGAAATCAAAAATAACAATTTTTATTTATGAGTATATAATTTATAAATAAAAATGATTTTTTTTTATAACTATAGATATCTGACTTATAATATGTACAAATTTATGTATGTATTAAAAATTATTTTGTTATCAGAAGGAACTTAATACAAAAAATTTATTTTAAATCCTAAATTCTATCATTTAACTATTATATTTATAAAATATAAACGGAAAGCAAAATCTATGTATTATGACCTCTTCAAATTGCTATTCTGTAGGGATTGTGTAGGGATGATCAAATATAAAAGACAGTTCTGATATTCTTAAGAGAGTTTCATACTGTCAAGCGTGTGCATCACTTGAAAATAAATATCTTTTATTGTTGAAGTGTTTAAAGTTAAGAAATACCGTAGGACTGACATGATGGCGTTTTGACGAAACTGACATGACAGGAAGCATGGCAACAATAATTTTATACATTTTGTTAACACCTCATCAAAACTAGATTTTACACATCAGAAATTGTTATTTTCATTTTCGTATTGAAAATATTTTTATTCAAGTGTTTGCTTCTAAATGATTACGTGTTAAATCTGGCATAAAATTGATAAAATTTTGCTTTAAATTTGCTGTGAAAATTTTAAATTAATTTTTATTCATATATGAAAAAAATAAAAAAATATATATTAAAACATAGTTTACCGATATTTAAGGTATTTACAACTTCTATGACTTCTTTAAACTTTTAATAATTGTAAATGCAAACTTTAATTTGAGAATATTTTAAATATAAAATAAAGCATTTTTTTAATAATTTTTATAAATATTTTATTTTATGATATGCTAATATTATTTTAAGAACATTAAATACAAAATATCGTTTTATATTTAATATTAAAATCATACAATAATACATTGAAATAAATCCTTTTAACCTCTTTAATGTACAAATAAAAGTATTTTACATTGATGGTAAGCCGATTTTACTTATTTGAAAATCTGTTTTATCGTACAATCAACAGTTTATCTATCCTTAATGCGTTTTCTTTAGCTCGTCATAAATTATAGTAAAATTTCATAACTTCTCCTTCTTCATATATATTATTTTCGTTAATGTATCTTTCATATTGAAACAGCTCAACCGCACACACAACCGCATCCACATAACCAATAAACAAAGTCTTAGCCATGAAAGCTTTTAAGCACATGCAAGCGCCTTATTTGCCAAGGAGAAGAAAGAAACCAACACGAATATTTTATTAAGGAATCGCGGCAAATCCTGCGAATTTATATTTTATTTAGCTAAGCCAGGAGTTAGTAAGCCACACAAATATTTATTTGCAAAACATGTTACCATAAATCTGCGTTAAGTGTATATTAAATGTGTTAAGCATTATCACTTTAAAAAAAAAATT
This sequence comes from Teleopsis dalmanni, assembly GCF_002237135.1. Lineage (NCBI taxonomy): Eukaryota > Metazoa > Arthropoda > Insecta > Diptera > Diopsidae > Teleopsis > Teleopsis dalmanni. Next base: position 171,980,243 of record NC_051846.1, read on the forward strand.
CAAACTGAGATAAGTAATTTTTAGTGTCTTACTTAGATGAATAAAATAGTATTTAGCCCAAAACATAAAGTAATAAAATTGCTATTTATTAGATCAAATAAAAATATTAAACCATTTTTAATTCGCAGACTGTTTTAGAAGTGATTCAATGAACTTCAATGTTCCAGTTCCTGTGATATGTAGCTTATATTTTGTTGCCTTAAAGTATTTTATATACCTTTTCAAGAAGTAGTAGTCTCAAAGTTATTTAAATAAAGCAATTAGCTAACAAGATTTTTCGTTTTACAAAATATACAGTGTCTTAATTATTAGATTAGATTATATTTTAAAACGGGTTGGGAACTTGTCACCACGTCATTGCATTCTTTGAGGATTAATGTGACATACCCACTTTAGTTCCATAGTCGAGTAGCAATTAAGAACGTCATTATATCCTTTGGAGAGATGTTGCCTAATTCTATTATAGGTAAGTGGTTAAGTACCGAAGTATAAGTCTCGCGAGACTATCACAGTGACACAAAATGTGTTCTGCTGTTTCCTTTTCTTCGCAACAAAGTCTGCAGCTATCGTTTCTAGTAATACCTAGGTTCGATAGATGCTTTTTAACTCCGCAATGCTCAGTTAAAACCCCTGTGACAAGTCAGATGTTACTTCTGTTCAGCATTTTAGCTCCCTAGTTTAGGCTTTTGATTGATACGGCAGAAAAGCTAAATGTCTGCAGGCAATTATCCAGGTATTATTATTAATGCAGGTATTATTGCAATCAGTCTGGGCTACTCTTTTCAGCCACTCATTAATTTTAAGTTAAAAAAAGCTCCATGAATATAATATGAGGCCACTTCTTTTCTGGCTAGTTCATCTGCTTCTTCGTTTCATTCAAATCCGCTGCGCCATGGGATCTATATTAAGTGGACTCTGTATCTTGATTATAGCATAAAATAATTCAAATGTGATTATAATACTTCAAAGTAGCTAAAGCTGAAGGCAATAGATCTCTTCAAGACTGAAATAGCACTTAATATTAACAAAGTAAGTACATGTCACTTAAGTGCAGTGAAATGTAGTTTAAGTAAAAAGTACATTATCTTACTATGTCTTAGAAAAACTTAAATACATTCTAAAAGCCTATCTGTGCCTCTTAAAAGCTTACAAGAATATATCTAAGTAAAAACACGTAACCGGTGCCTAGTACTTTGAATTCAAGAAAATATAAAGTTGAGTGTAGGAAGAAAAAATTATTGACAAAATCATCGATATTGTTCAACTTTTTATAAGAACAGAAAAATATCATATTGTAGTTGATGTGACATAATTGTACATAACACAGATTAAGACTCTACAAAGATATTAAATATTCTAGCTCATGCCTATCTCTGAATATTAGAATCATACCATAACATAACTAAGTTTAGTATTCAAAGTGAAAGGAGTTCGTCACAAGTTGGTTCTACCGAACCGAACACCATAAACCTTTATAATGAAAGTGAAGTAAATATGTTGTAATAATCGATCTACTTAACATAACCGAACCTAAGTATCATGTTATACAGGCAGTCATGGTTACACCAAATCCAAAATCGTCCTTACTTCCAATGTAGTCTAAAAAATTGAAAATAAGAGAAAAAGAAAAATTTCCATTAAAATTTGGACATGATGAGGAGGCTTTATGTGATTCGTTACTGTGATGTGATGAACTTAGGTTTTGGTCATTACCAAAAGGTACATACAATATCCATTCGTCATATGACTTTCTGTATAACCAGTTTAAAATTTTAAAGAAAATGGATGTGATAGATTCCGAATTAAAGTTAATGTTTACAAAAAGAAATATCTGTAGGAAAAACTGAAAAATTATAATGAAAAAAAACTAAGGCAGTCTATGTTCGAAAAAGTGCAAACACCCATAAATTAAGTTATTTAAATTCTTTTAAAATTTTTCTTTTTGATATCATTTCATTTGTGCAAAATAGCGGCAAAAGAAGGCAGTTTTTTTGTATTATTTTTTTTTAATACTGTTTTATACTATATAAACAGCTTTGACATAAACTTCTATCAAAGTTAATTGAATTGGTTAAAAGAAAAATTGATCAGCTTTATTTTGTACTTGTTTTTTTTTTTCTTTCTTAATTTTAGAGAAAAATGAAAAACTGTGCTTTAGAATTTTAATTACTTTTCCGCAAAAGTTTTTTTCCGATGCACTACAAAGCATCAAGAAAGTAGCTACAATTATTTTTCTTTCCTAATTGTTTGTAGTGGGAATTTAAGATATTTAGAAAACGAGGACAAATTGTATTTTGAGATTCATTCATTATTTAACTTAGTTTTTTTAATTGTTTTACTTTTATTGCCCATTAGATAACTAATTTGCTATTGTTAGAAACCCATTGTCTTCAACGCAATACAAAAACTACCAGAGTCAAATAGTATATATGTATTTTAACTTCAAACTTTAAAGCGTTGCAGCTAACCCAAGAAAATAATGGCTTTTGATAAGAAATCATTTTACATAGATACAATACATCTATATATTTTATATTTCAATTTAATAAATAAATACTTATTTGTTTATATAAATATATTTATAAAGAGGTTTTTCGAACAGTAGTGAACTACAACAAATTCATTTTATATTATTTTAATTACTTGAATTTTTGGCTGACCATACAGCTATTTCGACTATTGCCAAATTCCCATCATCAGTAGTCTTGGAAATAATTCTTGGAACTAATTCTTGTATTTAATCATGCGTAAATAATTTTTTGAGACTGCAAGTACCAGGAATCGAACTCCTGTCCTTCCAAATTTGAAGCTCAGAGTCAGTGCAGCTTAACCAACTGACTCAAAGCCGTAGTTGACTTTTATGTTCGCATATTTTTCTGGAGTTTTGTTAAAATATAAATATTGAAATAATTTTCGTATATTAAAATTTTTTTGTTTTTGTTCGTATTTTATATAGACAATAAATTTATATATATTATGTATTTAAAATTTAGTTTTGGCTATAACGTTGATTTGCTGCTGATTTTTAAACTTGGCACAATATAGGAAAATTTTTTCAATTAAATTTTTTACTTAATCGTGAAAACGATTTGTATAATATTTATACTAAGAATTTTTTACATAAAAAACAAAAACATTCACTATAATATTTTTATTTAGAATTGATTTTTAAGGCAGTCACTATACAAAAAACTGTTAACATCAATATACCATTAAAGAACCGTCAATAGTTATTTAAGTTAATGTTCCAGTTTCCAGATAAAGTGACGTCACTTCAGAGGCGGGTTTTTTACTAACAGATCAATTTACTGCTTTATGAATGCAGATGAAGCTTGAGACTATATAATTGAATTCTTAACTTTGCTAGATATTTCTGGGCTTCCATCGCACAAATTTGTATTATTCTTTTATGCAACCTTAGTACACGTAATCTGTGCAATGGAATTAATAGAAGGTTAGCTATTAAAAAACTGATGCCAAATGCTATTTAAGCCACAATTCTTAAATGTTAAAGTCTTATAATTTTTGCAGTGAAAACATTGTATCCGAACACTGTGTTCGTTGCTGCCTCTATATAAAAAATCTTATTTTTATTTATTAGAAGAAGTCCCTTCTATATCATAAATTGTTTTTCTAAACAATTATCCAAATTGTAATATAATCTAAAAAAACAAACATATAAACTTTCTCAATGATATCAATAAAAACATACCTTTTTTTCAACTTTTCTTTAAATGATTATTATTCAGTCCGCAGGTTAGTAGGTAACCAAAAAAAAAATACTTATGTAATGTGACATATATAATATTAACATATAAGTATATTCATATATAAAATATTCAATTGCTTAAGTTTGATTAAAAAAGTTTACTTTTTAAAGATTGAAAAGCAATTCGAAATAAAAATTACTTCATTGAATTTAGCAAAATTTCAAATCAGTTTGCTTATTCATATGTAAAAAAAGATTATATATACAATATAATTTAATCATGCATGTAATATGTAATACAGAATTCCTTTTGTGTTTTTATATGAATTTGTTGTATATTTTCTATTTAGTTCAGTTTAGCATTTCATATTAATATTTGTACACAAAATTGAATTTAATTTCAATATGACGATAAACGTACTAAGGATACCTTTAAATTTATAACTTAACTCTTTAATAAAATGTGTGGTTATATATACATAAATGTATAAATATTAATCTACATATATATAACATTAATAAAGTTTTTATTAATACAGTTTTGTAAATGTTTCTAAAAAAAACTTGACATTAAAAATAAAATAATCTTTTCGGTATTTATTGAATATGTCAATGCATTGATATGTTTACATATGGCAAAATAAAATAAAAGAAAAAAATGAATGAAACTAAGGGTTATTTGGTTTTCAAATAATATTTAATAGAAATAAACAAAAGTAGCTTATAAAAAAAAAATTTTTGATTGACATATACATATGACTAAACTGACTAGAAATGGCTTGAAAACATATTGCCACAGAATTTGTTACTACTTGTACATCTTTGAACAATCAATACAATTTTTGGTCCTGGTATTTAATATGAGTTATTTTACTTATAACCAACATAAGTCAAAAACTGTTAACAAATTTTGACTTTTCTATAAAAAAATGTTGACCATACTATGAACTTTAATATGGAATTCAATATTTTAAGCTTAACGGAAAACGAAATGAGTTTAAAGTCATTTCAAAAATTTTAATTAATATATTAAAAGCACTTTACTATTTACTTAAATATAAAGTTTAAATTTATAACTTATAGTATTTATATATAAAATGCTTTTATAGCGCGCCAAAGTGTATAACTGCACCAAATATAAATATTTAAAATGCAAAGAAAAAAATGTTTTTTTTTTCATATTCATGAAATTATAAAGTCACAAGTTTTCTTTTTGAAGTACCCTAGCTCAAATAAATTGTTTCCGGCTTAACTTAAAGTCAAACAGGAAGAACAAAATATTTTTTAATTGAAAATTTGGTTTTTTCTTAAAATATTTTTGAAGTCTAAAGTCACTTTAGCATATTTTTTACCACAACCATTCACAAATTGTGCTTCTTCAACATACTAACGTTAGTATATTAGTATATTAGTTTTTAATGATAAATATCAAAAAGAAAATTGAAACTATTAAATTGTTTATATCAAAAACACTTGTATGTAAAGAGGAAATCAATATATTATTAATATAAAAAAAAATTTTTTATTGCCACATGTTTTTAAAGAAAGCAATTTTCAATGTGAATTTTTATTTATATTCCTTTCCTTTGACACAGTTTCTGAACATTGTTTGTTGACTTTCTTGTTGAAATCGAATTTTTAATATCCTGATGCTTTCATTGACATATCCTGTGCAAATATATAATATTTTCACAAATGCTTCCGTCATAAATGTGACATATGCGGATATATGAGTACACAGTTGAGTACACATATTTACATATCAACCACAGTACATGTTGCATGCTTTATTTAATGCAACATGTATTAAGTAAAGGTAGTACAATATCTTTATATGTCAATCTTAACATTATTGCTTATGATTTTTACTTACTACAAACATTTGTTTATGAGATACAACATGGGATTTATAAGTACTATAAATTTACTGGAAAATAGTTGTTATATATGTATTTCACTTCTCTTGTACATGTGTTTCAACTTATTGTGTTATTATTGTAATATTATAGAATTAATATTCTTTTCTATTTATACCACAAAAATACGATACATATTAATTAAAATTATTAACACATAATTATTTCCATAACATTTTGAAATTAGTAACATAATTTCATACAACGTTAAGAAGCTAAGGAGTTAATATTTTGAAATTAGTAACATAATTTCATACAACGTTAAGAAGCTAAGGAGTTAATATTTTCTGTTGCTTCATCAACAACAATTAATCTAATTTCATTAAATGAGTTTTCAATATCTGGGCATTTAGATTTCTATAATGTCATTTGTGACATCTCTCTCTATCTCATTCCTGGGTAGTTACAAAATAAAACAGCAAAATTTTATTATTATCCTTACTACGTCTGTTTAAGTCTTCATTAATTACAGTTTTTAGCCCACAAATTTGTAGTATGTTCCACTGCCTCTTATTAATAAAAGCTATGCCGACACTCACTTGAAGGGTTTACAATTCTTGAATTCAATGGAACTAAAAATAATATTAGAAGAATTCAAATACCAAAGAAAAAACAAGAACAAAAATTTCAATAAATTATCTAAATTTGTTTTTTGTTTTTACTTTGCTCTTTTAATTCTTCTAACTTTTAAATAGTTTCTTTTCGTCATAAAGACGTGTCAAAAAAAATTAACTTTAATAAAAATAATATTGTTTTAGACAACCAGTAGAGGAGAACACTGGGTACCTGAAAAATTTCTGCTAACAGTAGAACGTGGCTAAAGAGAAGACATTCAACAATTTTGAAATAAAATTAATTTTTTTTATTTTTTATTTTTAAACGTTTTCCTAATATCAACGGATTTAAAAGCATACGATCCAGTATTCTGCTTCTAACCCAAACAACAACCGGACAGTTTCATGTAACGTGATTTACTGTCTTTGCAATTAGTAGCAAAATAAATTTTTTCACTTTAGGAAAAGTCATCTTTTTAGATTACAATGCAGATTGAAATGTCTCATAACGTAACCTGCTAATAAACATTGTTTTGGTCTACAAAGAAAAAACTTTTCTAATTCATAAATCATAAAATATTTAATGCATGCATAAGAAATTTGAATTTTATTTTAGTTATTGCTCTACAAATCCCTAGCTTACCTTAGGTACCTTGTATATATTTTATGTGATTATTAACTGTAAATTACGCCTCTTCTGTCTGCTTCCATAGAAAGAATACTTTCTTAACAAATAAATCTTTTTACATATGCGATACACGATTTGGGTATACCCACTTCAAATGCCCATTATTTGTGGTAGAAATTATGTTTAAGTATAGATATGACTTAAAATATTACTAATTATAATTTTTCAAATTATTTGTGATAAATTAAGAAATTATTTAAAAGATGAAACCAATTTTTATTAATCACATAAGTGTTTACTGAACTAATTCCCTATAGATTTATAAAATCAATTAATTTAATTTTAATTAATATATTTTATACTATTTTACAATTAATAGACAAAGTATATATATCAATAAACCTCAATACCCACATACTACTTAATATTGGGTATGAATAAAACTGCAAGCTTCCTACCTATAATAAAAAATTAATAACTTTTTTTAATTCATTATTATTAAATGTTATTTTTAGAAATACATTAAATACTTTTCTTAAATTAATACTCTTATTGTGATTATTTTTTTAAGAGTATTAATATTTTAACAATATTTAATATACTTACTATAATATTTTAATTGGAAGCTCTAATCTTATATATAATATAATTTTACAGCATTAATATGTATGCTATATAATCTTTAATTTAAATATTTTGTGAAATATTTCATTTAGTTAATTCAGCACAATTTAAGTCCACAAAAAACTGCAAGATTAACTAACTAACGTAATACACTTAATTGCAGGTTTATGTAAAGCTTACGTAGACTCCCCTGTAAACTAAACATTCTATTTTAATTGCATTTATTTTTATGATACACGATACACTATATAGCACACACATATACATTCACACACACACAAATATACCAAAATGAAACACATTTCCAAAGTATTATGCCACCTAAAGAGGCAATGTACCGGAAAAGTTAATTTAATTGCTGCACAAGCAACTCTAAACGGCAGAAGGAAACAGATAAATAAAAAATGGTTGCCATGAAATATAAGTTAGGCTTGATATATTGTGGCAAAAAGGAAAAAGTTGACTTTCATTAAAAAGGATACTCAATAAAAAATAAAAACTTCATAAAAACAGATGATTAAATTTTATTTCGTCAACAAAAAGTAATTTAATAAAAATAATTTGTCTTCTTTATTTCAGTTTTGTGGGTATTTGTATTTATGTATATGTGTACAATATATACAAAATGTGTGTATCTGAAAAAACCAAAAATATTATTATTAATAATAAATTATATTTTGTATTTTTTTTAAATAAAATTCTCTTCAAATAATGTTTAAAAATAAAAATTAAATTTTTAATGTTAATTTTTTTTCTTGCCGAGGAGTTGACGCGGGTCTTTATTGACAAAAAGAAACTATTTAAAAAAAAGTTTTAAAAGTAAGTTTCTCATAATATTCATAAAGTATATTTTACATAAATTAAATATTTAATACTTAACTTTATATGTTTGTTAATGCATTGTTACTTCAAAATAATGTAGAATCGATATAAATTTAAATATATGTAGATGTCAACCAACCTAATGTTTCAGATATATGGGCTCATAAGAAATCAGATTACAGTTGTTGAGATTCATTTTCAAATTCAAAAATCGCCACCAAAACCGCTTTAATCTATTTACATCCTTTATAATCCAATTGTTTTACTAACAATTGTTTTACTAAAAGTGGAAGGGATAGTCTCGAGCTCCTTGGAGCGTGTACATAAGGCAACGTATCTGATTGCAATTTAAACAACAATGCAATGTTTGTCGTCCTATGGTTTCAAGTTGCACCGTCTCCACGTGGCACTACTGTATAGTTACCTGACACCCACTAAGTAATAAACTAATAATGTGTACAACTGTTTCTATCCGCAGGACTTTAAGTTTGGATTCTGCACACGATTTGGCACCCGTCACTTGAAATTGACCGATAGTGTACGGAATAAAGATGCTCCGGAATTGAAATTGAATGTTCACGACCCCCACAACCGATCAAAGTGAAAAGTCCGAGCACCCTATTGGGAAGGTGCTTATATCCATCTAACCGAAGCCCTCAATAAATGTAATGTTGGAATAATCGCCATTCAAGAAACACAAAGAACAGAACAATGCTTTAGAAGAACAAACTACGATATCTACCACAGCTGATATGGATACAGGCTATTTTGATACGATGTTGTAGTTAGCAAGAGACTCTGGAATTCATTTCAGCTTTTCAAAACAGTAAATAAAAGTCTTTCAACTTTAGAAATGCGTGATATATCCTTGAAAGGTTTTGAGTAAACTTAAGTCTTATTATTTATTTAACTTAATCAATAAACGCATACGTGTACAATAAAAAAATTAAATCTAAGTAAAAAGGGAGTTGTAATTAAAGAATTTACTAGTTAATACAACGTGATAAGTTATAACAAGTAAACAAAGGTATATGAGTACGAATCTCCATACACGCAAATAGGTGAACTTTAAACGAGGCAGAACAAAAAAACTGTAAATTTAAAATGCAAGCATGCAAACGGAAGCGGATATCACAAAATAGCATGCATAACATATATAATTTATGAATAAAGTTCTGAGGCTGAAACTGAATACCAAATGCAACATAAAAGTTCATAGAAGTGCTTTAAAGTACATAACACAAATCAACAGTTAAATATTCTTATACGGAAGTCGCATACCCAAGGCTCATACATTGAAGGAACTACGAGACGGTACACAGTATTTAATGGCTCACCTTGAATTACAGCGTTTGTTTTATTAGACAGAGTTTTAATAGCAACTATAAAAGGTGATATTTTAGGATGATATACAAATAATATATTCCATTTTAATGCAAGGAGATTAAATTGAAATGTATATTTAATTGTCAAAAACATTTCAAGATTTTGTTTGTGGTTGGTTATTACTTTTATAAGTATAGACTTTCAGATCCCATAAGAATTAATTAAGCTTTGCTATTATACAGCATTTTATAAACAATAAGGTCAATAAACCTAAATCTTTATAGTGTTAAAAATATCAACATAATGATGTATAAATGGTATAAGAGTTTCATTTTCTGAAATTTATATAAATAAGATTGTTCATTTGTTTAATAATAATATAATTAATAAAAATTTTTCAATCATAGATACTTTCGCATATGATTTTACACCACATTTGCGATACAGCAAAATTCTTCTCTTCAAAATCAAATTAAAATCGCTTCGAATATCTGCTATAAGACTTTAAGCCAATGCAAATTTAGCATTGAAACCTTGCAAAGATATGTTTGAAGCTTTAGGAATGTTCAAGGCTACTCTATGGAATGTTTATTAGGTTCGGAACACACCTTTTGTGTAGAAGAAAATTCTTGATTATGCAAAAGGTACATACACAAAGAGAAATTTCAATAAACTTGCTGTAAATTTAAAGGTTTGAAGCAACTTTGCAAATAAAGTAAATGGTTTCAGATTTTGGAATCACCCAATAAATTTTAAGCATAATTTAAACAAAAATATACTATTAATTTTAATTATATAATAAATAACCTTAAAAGGCGTCCACCTATAACTGTAATTGTCTTCTAATAAACAATTTATCGTTGTAATTTTCTAACGAACGAATCGTCGAGTTAATTTTAAATATTATTTTCTAATCTTTTACAACACTTTCTTTGAAATGATTTTTGTAGAGACATTTCGAACAGTAGTGAAGTGTAACAACAAAAATTTTATTTATTTTTAATTTATTTAATTTTGTCTGAGCATACAGCTGTTTTGAGTATTGGGTATTTGGAATTACTTATTTTATTTATTTATTCGTAAATACTCATAAGTACTCTGTCAAAGGTGAAGCTCAGAGTCAGTGTTCATTGCCGCACTTGATTTATAGGTCCGAACTTAGAGTTTTGTGAAACTTAGAGTTGTGCAAGTTCATTAACAAATTCACTTGTTGTTTTACAATAGTATGAAATTATAAACAAGCTGCAGAATAATTAAATAATTGAAATTCAATTAATTAAAACTTAACTAAAATTTTGTTGTTACAATTTAGTACTATTCGAAGCCTCTCTATTAAATACGATAGTTTTTATTAAGTAAAATAGTCACTACTGTCATAACTGGCTTTAAAATCAAATTTGTTGATTTGTTATTAAAATTTTGTTATATCTACTTAAATCTAGCGATTGGTAACTGCAATATACTTCAAAACTTTCCATTGATCATTTGAAGTAGTCACCATTGCTTAACAACTCAAGACTCATTAAAGTGTAAGTGACGATATAAATTCTATATAATTTTAAAATTTAGTCATATCTTTGCAGTATATAATCTGTTTTAAGTCTGTGTGATTGTTTTGCTCTAAATAATCATTTTAAATTCATAGACTCTAATCTTTTCAATATAAATATGTTCCAAATTACCTTAGTCTTATTTATTACTGTAATAATTTTTCGAAATTAAACCATTCATACTTTAATTAAAAAATTTAGTTCATATCTTACCTTTTTGCATACAGCAAATAATTTTCTTTTATAACTGCAAGTGCATATAATATTTTACTTATGATGTATGACTTATGTAGGAGTATATATAATACGCAAAAATACATATTTTTAGTTTTCCACTTTTTTGTGAAGATAAACGCTAGGAACTATAACCTGGTAGATACTCGTATATGCATTCTATTCGTAATATGAAACTACTAGTGTGAGTAGAATGTATATACTCTTTCATAGTACGGAAGCTTGAATTTCTCAATTTCTACCTGTCAGTAGCTTGAATGGTTACCACCTGTTTTTCTGCTGCACCTGAGTTACAATTAAATTCTTTTTAAAACTACCACAATCACAAATGTGGACATGTCCTTTGCTGTCGGTGTCCACTTCATCACTGTCATGCAATGCAGCGCAATAATTTTTTTAATTGAACGAATATTGACAATAAAGTAAATTGCTACTGTCTTTGTTGTTTTTGTTACTGGAAACTTTTTCAGTTACATTGCTCACCTACGGTTCTGGGTTTTATACTTCATTAAAATTGTTATATGCATAGTCACGTTTATCCTGAATGAAAAAAAAAATTTTTTTTTTCAGTCAATTGGTTTTTGTAACATTTTTGCGGCTTAACGATAATTAAAGGTTTATGCACTCGTCGTTATTCAAATAGTGAAATGAGCTTGAAAGATGATTCCGTAACACAGAATTAAAATGTTTGTTAACGCACAAATATCACTAAAAGTTTCAATAAATATTATACACATTTATATAATTCAACTGTTTTATACATACTTTAAATACATATCATACCATTTACTTATAGTTGAAAGTTTTAATCTAAAGTTTTCAACAAAATATATCAAATTAATTGTATAAGGAAAACTTTATATTAAATTAAATTGAAATGAAATTCGAAGCTTCATTAAGATAGATATTGAAGTAAATTTATGTGACAGAATATCAATTAAAAGTATCCTAATTGACCTTTTAAATCTTGATCTATTTTATTGAAGTTGACTTAAAATTGTTTATTGAATACTTTCAATGATAAATTTGTTGTTTATTTGTAACGTTTACAAATTCAAATTCAAAAAATAAAAATTTATAAGATTAATTTAACGTAGTGTAAATAATAATATGATATGTCAATATTAGTTTTCTTAAATTTATATTTATAATATAAAAAATAATTATTTATGTTGAAGCTGTTTTGAGCTAGTGCACTTAAGCACTTATACTCTTTTTTAACTCGAGGTATTTTCAAAACCCCTCTCTACACTTTGGCTAGATTATTGTTTATCACTTCATCAGACTAAGCAATAATTGACCTCAGATCTGCGTACCTCCCCGAAGAGCCTGTAACCATTTTGAAATTTGATAACGCGGTGTTGGTAAGTCTGTCAGTTTAAAAAATAAAATATATAAAAATTATTATCTATGTGATTATTCTGTTAATTATTACTATATACCATATAATTAGAATATATAGCATCGATATTTAGTAACTATTAACTCAAATTTACGCAAGTTTCTACTTCTTTAGGTTTTCATACGTAAGTTATTTATAAACTAAATAAGAGTAAAAATAAGGAATAGGAACCTAAGTGCTGTACGGTGATGTTTCTCCTAAAACACTTGACCAATATTTCAGTCCTACGTAGTGACATCTTTGCAAAACAAAGATTTGTTATAATAATTTAAAATAATTTAAGTATAAATAATACTAATGATTTAATTTTACATTTTTTTACTTTTTATGATAAAACAAACGTGTTGAATTTAAGGATGATTATTTACTTATGTACAGTGCATATATACACAATTAAAATCGTTTAATATATGAAGATAATCATTCAAATTTATTTACTATTGTTGTTTGGTTTCTTGGACTAAGAAACCATGTATGCCTCTTCAAAACAGAAGGCCTCCTGACATAATTATTCTTTTTGAAAGCAATTTTTAAAGCTTTTATTCATTACTAAATTTTTAAAAAAAAAAAATTTTTAACCTATGTATTTCAGCATTCTTTTTTAATGTAATATATTATAAAAATATATAAAATCTGAAAATATAAATCTTAAAAAATAGAATCGACATCTACAATATATCTTAAAAAAATATACATGAATTTCGGATATGTTTCTTCTGCTCAAGTATATGAAAATAAATTATTTAAATTATTAATTATTTAAAGACTTTTATTCTAAACATTTAAAATAAAAAACTGTTTGACAGAAAACAGGAAAAACAGAAAATTCTACACAAAAACTATTTCAATTCATAGTAAAGAATTGGTTTAGAAAAAATTATATATTTATTGGATTAGAAAAAAAATATTTAAAAATTTTTGAAGGAAATAAACTTCGAACAAACATAATTTTCCAATATTTTAAAGTCAAAAATTTATCAGAGATTTAATAAAAAACTATTTAATAGACTATGGACTAAAATGTGAGTTTAGTTATTTAAATGAATCAATCTATTTTATACAAATTCATATAAATCAAAGATATATCTGAGATTAAATAATAAGTTGTATTATAAATTAAAAATTAAGATGTGGCTTAAGCTATTTAAATGAATCATTTATTTTCTTTTTTTTTTGACTTTATATAAATCCCAGTGTATATTCAAAATGCAGGCCCTTCTATTCGTTTATTTTTTTTTTCATTTCTAATTATATTAACTTTTTTCATTCAATTTTATTTTATGTAATTTAATTAAAGACATCAGGAACTCAATGAAAAGATGTTTAAGCTAGCTACTTAGGTATACCATTTCTAAAAATTTTTCTGGTTATATTTCTTTGGCTTTATACCTCAACAAATATAAATAATGGAACCCTTCATACGGATTTTTTAATTTCTATTTAAATGCACTATAAAACAACATGTAATAAGTTTCCTAATAAAAGATATATTATAGCTCTTAATCAATTTATTTTATTTTCAGACTAGATTTAAGTGCACATAAATTACCAATGGAACCAATATAAACACCAAGTCGCAACAAAAAAGCAATAATACATGTATAAGATTATAAAACTTTGAACTTTATTTACTTCAATGGAACAATAAAAAGGCACAGCCATATGTGAATACATTCAACACCAACAACAATAAAATTTACAATAATAAGATGTCGCTTACTGTGAAAATTATACAATTTCAATTGCCCAAGGCAAAATCAAGTCTCATTGGACGGGTAGAGTTTCGAGGTAAGTCAAATGTATATGTTTTTTTTTATAAATATGATATATATATATGTATATATTATAAGCTATGCTCCATTTACCATATATAAAGTGTTTATTCTAACTATTATTTAAGTTATACATATATAAAAAGGACATTGTAAGTTTTAATAGATTGCTTAAAGAATTTGGTCTATATTTCTTAAGATATTAAGATATTAGTTTAAAGCATATTTAAGTAGGCCGACTTAAATTTGTGTATTGTAGACAAGATATCAGAATTAATGTTCACATTTTCTTAGTCATTTTAAAATTAAAATAAATATTATCTCTGTATCTTCTCACTTCCTTCACATGGGTTTTAAGTACTGTATTCACACTTAATATCCATGCAATATTAAATATTTTACCAGCAAAATGACTTTCAAACACATTTCTTGCTACCATAACATGACTTTATGGGTTATTTAATTTGTAATGTGTCAGCAAAAAAAAAATGGAAAAATTCCTTTTAATATAACTGCCATTCCAGCACGCATAAATCCGAAACTAACGAAATGGGCTGTTTGTACTTAGTATGCACATTTGCCGTGCCGGAGAAAAAACTCGATCCTTTATATAAATCATACATCTAAGTTACAAAATGTTTTCTCAAGATGTAAAAATAACAGAACGTTAAGGCATTTTCTTTGCAAAATTATTGCATTTTTTTATTTATTTATCGTTGACTTGACACATGTGCCATCCTCTTTAGATGAATTTTGCAACCATTTTGTATGTTTGTGGCATCTTGGACATAAAGTTCAACAGCGACAATTACTTTTATATCTTATGACTAAGGCATTACTTGAAGAAATTTTTGACATTTCTGTGTGGCCCGGGTTAATGATGTGTCTGTCCACAAGAGTGTGCAACTACGTTTGGCTTGTGTGGAAGATTAAATTTGACGTATGAAGAAAAAAAATACCCGCCAGTGAAACGCATTGCATGCGCTATTTTTGGAATTCCTATAGAGATACTTGGGTGTGTAAAATGGTTACCATTTATTCCTTAAGTTAGTCGTAAAATGATAATGTTTATTCTTTGATAAAATAAATGAAATAAGAACATATTGACATGTTATTAAAACTATTTCAAAATATGCTGTACTGTTATACTATTCGTTAGAAATATGTAATTTAATACATCACTTAATAAAATATCACAATATTTCAATTACATGAACTGAATTAAAAGATATTGATTACACAGTTAATATTTGTACACATGTGTTAGAATATACATATAAAAATTCACACTTCTACATGGAGACATCTATTGCTCAATATGATACGCTCAAAGTTGCCAAATGGATGCGGGTTAGGTTAGGTCAGTTGAAGTAGAAGGAGTAACGAATCCTCCTCACTTAAGGAATAAAGTCATTTTGATTTCACAATACTTAGTAAAAATATGTAGAAAAATGGTCGAATTCGAACCAGCCAGAAGCGTCTATAAAAGCGAAAGTCGGACAATGCTAATGCTGGAGATATCGCTGAGTTTGTTAAATAAGGGTGCCCCAAAAGGTTAAGCCTGGTTCTGAACAAACGTGAACATAGAAACAATAAGAAGCACCTTCAAAAATTCGTTCGTTCGCAGTCGTTCACTTTTGCGTAGATGCACCTATAGATGTTCTGGCGTCTTTTATTCGTGCGCCGGTAGACACGCATTACAGGAGATACTATAGGGTAGGCTGAGCTTAGCCCCGTACCGTCCTATGGTCCAGTGTCGTGTAAAGACAGATATTAATATTAAGACATATTTCTTCTATGTATCAAATCATAGGTTCTACATTTGGAATAAATTGACCATGTAGCCCTTGACCTGGCTGCTAAAAAAGTATAAGACCACTACCTATATGCCTGTCGCAAATTTGGCAATGCGTAGAGTAATCATTGTTTGCATTAAGACTTTAACTGCGTGTATTGATAAATTATTTGGTTCTTTATATGAAATTAGCTAGATCTTTAACCACTTCATCTTCATATATAAACACATAGAAAATACTACATTTTGTTTTAAACTTAATTGTGACGAAGAAACTACATAATTTCTAAATAGAGAAAATTTGTTTTCGTTAATAGTAAAAAATAATAAAAAGTAAGATCATTTTATATTTAATTAACTGATTTTTTTAGCCGACCATATAGCTATTTCAAGTATTCCCAAATATCATCTCTTAAGTAGTATTTAGAAATAACTTAATAGTTTAGTAAACATTAAAAATTATTAGATAAATTACACCTACTGTTTATCATGGCAACTTTTGTCCAGTCCACTTGTCAGAATACGCTACCATTAAAGCATCAGCGCAAGACTACAGTATTCCATTTATACTCTAAAATAAAATAAGAAGTCAAAATGAGAAGTTATTTAAACTGCTTTCATTTCAAGTCGTATGTTGCCTACTACGAAACCATCAGACCTTTAATATGATTATTATATCTCAATACTGTCGAAATGCTTAATAGTAAATTCTGTTTACTAATGAATATACCAGGATGGCAATTTTGAGATAAGTATTGAAAATGAAATAATGACAGAATTTTCTAGGGCTTAAAACTAATGATTGCTTGACTTATTTCAATTTTTAGTAAAATACGGTCCGTCATCACTTAAAAGATAAATAAACTATATGAATTTTTGTGGGGCAGGGATAAGCCCTCTAGCCACAAAAGAGTAAAAGTGCGCAATAGCAATAACTCAAGAAACCACAACAACAAAAACAAAATAAAGTTTTAAAATGTCATTATGTCATCTAAAAATATCTAGTCAACTGAGAACTGAGTCAATTTTCTTAAGATATACAATATTTTTACATAAAATTTAAAACGAATTCCTTATTATTCTTGTCCAAAACTATCTATCTATAACTTAAAAGTAAATTTTTATCTTCATTCAAAGAAATCAGATTTCTCAATTGCTTTTCAAAACTTTTAGTTTCTCGTGCAAAAATCAAAGAATTTCCATAATAAAATGGGGGATTTAGCTTCAAAGCAAACTGATTGCAAACAAATTGCTTTCAAATGTAGCTCAAGTTATTCAAAAAACGTTGAATTCAGCTTGAATTAGTTTTCCTGCAGCAAAAACAACCAATCCGTGACATATGCAGGCAGCAAATCTTGCATTTCAACGCATTTCGTTTCAACGCATTCCGACATTTTCAAACAAAAAGTCTGAAAGGATTTAAAGTTGTGTATTGTGTAATGTATCTCAGTGATATAATAAAACTTTGTGTAGTTGGTTTTATGCCAAGTGCAATATTTCAACAATGAGAATATCAACACATTTATAAATTCAATTAAATTCTACTCAGTTGAGAATTTAAATCACAAAAGACTTATTCAAAATAATTTATTTAGTTTATTTATTCAACATTTTATTAAAAAAATGTTATTAAAAAACTAAGATTAAGAATTCTATTCAACTGGAATCTTACCTTTTTATTGTGATTTTCTCGTATCTTTTCAAATACCCTAAACAATCAATTAACTTTAGGAACTCCTTATGCATTTCGATTATCTTATAAATTTAATGTATTTCAAACATTTTGATTGGAAATAGGGATTAAAGACATCGTGAGCAATTTCCTATTAAGTATGTATGTAGAAATGGAATTTCCGTGCTCTAACACAATTTGAAATTATAAACGCTTTTATTTTATTTTTTTTTTAATTTTTTACATTTTCTTTATAAGATTTATAATTTTCTAGGGAAATTAAGTTTTGAAAATTTGGCTGATTACGTGCGAATGTAAGAAGATTAGTTTGATTACCTAAAAAAATTTAATATATAATTTCATTCATTGAATTTTAATTTTGTTAATTTATAGCTTTTTCTATATTTTTATTAAGTGTTTCGTAGTCTTTTTCGTAAATTCATTCTCCAAATCATTTACTAAACTTAAAAGAAAAATTGTCTGTGAACTAAAAAATATATAATATATGCAATATAAGGAGTATTTGTACATTAAGTTCAAAAAAAAGTTACATATTATATAACATTAGCTTTGGGAGGTTACTATTTATTCATCAATGTATTGCAATATATATGTTTGAAATTTTATATAGTATTGTTGCCTAAATACAAGGTAAAGATTATCTTCAAAATCTAATTAGACATATTCCTTAAATATGATTCTGAAAATGACTCTGTTATTGAAAATCGAACATATAAATAGAAAATCCCCATCACCAACCACCTCTCATCGAACCGTTATAATTAGTTAAAAAGAAAAAAAACTGATAGTTACGCCCAACTGATAATCGTAAAACATTTTTCAATAGTGACCTTAAAGTTGAATTGAAAAGTGAAGACTGAACAGTTAAGAAAGTGTATCAGCAGAGTACATCTGAATCAATAACTCAGATCAATAACAGTGAGCGAGTAGTAAAGAGTTGCCACATATCAAAAACTTCCTGCAAGAAGAATTGCAGTAATTGCAGAATATTTGCAAATAGTATACAAAACGAGTACCTAATGATTTTCTTCAATTTTTTAACAAGAAAACAAGCCTTCATAATTATTATATTACTTTGATTGCATAAATGTTATCAGCAAATAAATTTCTGTAATTTAAAAAACCACAAAATTTAAACAATATTAATAAGCTTACTATTAAAAACTTTCTTTAGAATATTTGCAGCGATTATTATATATAGTATTTATAATACAAAATTAAAATTAAAATACAATAGAAATGTGCAGTAGAACTACATATTAATAGCGAAAGCAAAAAAATCAAAACGTCTAATTAACGTAATGGTGAAATTATCTAAGATATTGAAACAAAATTCATTTTGAACTAATTCTGAATGTACTCTCTAAAAATCATACAAATCCATTTACTCTTAGATAAAAACTACTTTCAAGTGACTTTTACAATTCTTCAATTCCTATAAATCCATCACATACCTTACAGCAGACAAATGTGTAACACTCATATAAAACCCGAGCTATTGCAACTTATCCTAAAACCGCATTTTACACAAGTAAAATTCAAAACTATGTTTAGTAATCAATATTTTGATGTACAAAATTATACCAACACCGATCTGGATATAATTCATACAACTTTGGACCACTGTAAGTACATCAAACATAAAAAGACTACAAAGATACCAATATAAAACACATAGGAATAATGTTTATGATAAACTTTAAACTAGTCCACATTTTCAGACTTAAACACAGAATTGTCCTCTGAGTGTGTATTTAGAGACTTAATCAAAAATACATAGAGTCAATTTTAGTTACTCCATCGAAGCTTTTTGCATGACCGCAATGATATCTAGGTGATTATCTTTTAATCATAACATGGATAATTACCAGAAATAACTCAAAGCCATAGCAGGTTAATATTGTAGCAATAAGATTGATGTTTGTTTTGATCCAGAATTCATCTACTATGATAAATAGCATTTTTGTCCAATAAAAACCAATTGTCTGTACCTAAATACTCCGGTCGAACTTGTTAAATTCTATTCAGAAAATTTCTGTAGAAAATAATATTATTGTTTCACTGTTTGACCATCTGAGACGAATTCACTTTGAACAATCCACTTTAAATCAAAAAACCATTTTGCTTTCTTGATTTTGCTTTATGAAAACTTTATTTTCTTTCTTTCAACTCTTTTTGGAACTTTGATCCCACACTTTTGCGTTATATTTTTATTTCAAATAAGAAGCATCCCGTTTTATCACTAATAACAAAAACTGATATTCAATATCTCTCTAATCTGCATTGGGTCACAGAAGTTCAATTTATTCAAATCTTCAGTCAAAATTCAATACGCTTTGCTTTTCTCAATGTCTTGTTCATTGTGAATGATATTTTGACACCATTGCTCGGTCATCTTAGAGAACCTCTTGACAGTCATATAATTGACCAAATTAACGGAAAAAATATGGACAGAACATACATCTGTTTCTATATATAGTTTCAACATTTCCAAATATTATATTCGCTATCTGTTCTATGTTGTTCTTACGACTAACGTGCAAAAAGTGACATTACGCAAAATGTCAACTCAGATCAAAATGTCAATTAGGTAGATAAAATACACACCACTCATTTTATCTATGTGCATCATTCACTTATAGATGTCACTGCTCTAAGAATGTTTATGAAACCAGCGTCATGGGATCTGGAACAAACTGTGTATAACAGTAACATCACTTACTCTTATTGCAATTGCATAAATTTGATTGATATGAATGATTGATGATTTAAGATTCAATATATGAATGACGTTTGAAATGAAAGTATAAAACATTTGTAATAATTTTTTTTTGAATTAATGAGTTTTGAAAAAATTAACTTGTAAATTATTAATTAAAATAAATAAAGAAATTTTTTAATTACTTTCATTTGTTTCCCACAATCTCTAAACTGCCATGAAATTAATTTTATTTCAGTTCTCTATATTTAAGTTTACAGAAATCAATTACACATTGCAACTTAAATGAATAATTAATAAAAATAAATAATAACTTAAAGTGAATTTTATGTACATAAGCACATAAGAAGTTACTGAAGTAATTATTTAAATCCTCTTTCTGTTTGTTAAATGATGTGGATGTAAAATATGGAATGAGTAAATAAGCACATTTAAGTTAAACATCTTTGTGAAACTTATTTCAATTTTGATTATTTAATTTATATATGAAAAAAAAAAAATGTTTGGAAATATGTTTTTAATCTGAAATCGAGATAAGAAAAAAATATTATAAATTTATTGTGAATTTATTGAGACCTAAATTTATTTAAACTTTCATAAGATATATGAAAATTTATACATGCATTTTTAATAATTTATTAAAAATAGTAATAAAAAAATAAATAATTTTTTAAAATTAAAACTTAACATAATATTTTAATTAATTTTTAAAAAACATATTTCACTTATTTTCCAGGAGTTTCTCACATAACCTCGGAATTGAGTGGTAGCACGAACAATATCGATGTTAATCAGGTGAGAAAAACAGCATAACTAAAATATTTTTTAGCCAATTTTATATAAAAAATCAGTTTAAACTAAGATTGCATAGCTATTTAACATAACAATTTTCCGCTTATCCAATTTTTAATTAAAAAATTCTTTGTTCTGGTCTTATTGTAGTAGCTTAACAACCAAGGAAACCACAAAACAAATTCTTGTAATTTGTTTCCTTGTTCATTGCCAAGTTTGGTCAGTCCATATTTTAAGAATTTAATAACTTTTTTATATGAAAACTCAAATTCTTTTTCTATAGCTTTTACTTTGTTGCTGTCAAAAAATTTCATTTTGTAATTTGTGTTTTAGCAAATCTTGATATTGCATTAAAAATAAAGAGTTTGTACTTCAGAAAACCAAATCATATCTTTAAAACATTTTGCGAAATGAAATAGTTGAAATAAGTCAGCATACAAATGTAATAATTAAAATTTTTAAAATGAGTTAAAATTAAAAAAAACAAGAATACATTATGTATTAGCATAAAAATATATAACGGTTTAAAGTGCTACAACCGAATCTAAACCAACAGCAGATATTCTGCTTTTCGAAATAAGTACCAGAATTTTTCTCATTATAAGGTTCCTAATATAAGCCGGAGGTAAGAACTTTCGTTGAATTATCCTTTTTCTAAATCTGCTAAATCACAGCTGCTTAGTCACTAAAAATGAAACTAGTAGTATCATTATACAGACGATATGTTATCTACTAACCTGTAATCGCAGTTTTGTCCCACTACAAAGGTAAACCTGTGGCTACCTGTGATGTAACATCTGTAGGGATATATTTTGGCTTTTATCTACAAGCTTCAATCCACCTTAGTGTTATTGTCAATTTTAGTATATTGACATCGATCTTAGCATGAGTAAAAGTTCAGCAAAGTATTTAATTATTTTGTCCTGCTAATAACTGCAACAAACCAAAACAAATTACTTAGTTTAAAAATTGCATTCATATATATTCTATTTAAAAAGAAACAAAGAAATAAACATGAATATATAACTTTTTGGCTAAACATACAACTCTTTAATGATCGAAACTCTTTGAGAATATTTTTTTGATTCGATTATTAGTACATAATTCTTAGACAGCAAGTTCAAAGAGTGGAACTGAATCCTATCATATTTTGAATGAGCATTTATGTGATCCAACGTCATAAATAACATGTGTTATTGAAATTTTTAGTCTTTTTAAAGTATAGTTCGATACTTATTGATAATAAATAGTATTTAAAAACCTAAGCAAATTGATTCAATTGGTAAACTATGTAAATATACTCATTCTTAAATTCTCTTTATAAAATTTTCAGTTACCCAACCCGGGATAAAAATTATTATGTAGATATTTTTTTACATACTTTTATGTAAGTAATTATTAATTAATTAATTAATTTGTTTTTTTATGTAATCAATAGTTAATAAAACTTTTGAAACAAATTTTGAAGTTTTTAAAGACTAAAATTGTAACATTTTTCTAATCACCTATGAAGTTCTCTTCGTTTTGATGTAATATTTACATTTTTAGTAATATTTAACATTTATTAAGTCTCTTACTTGTATTTTTTCATATCATCTAAGACTTAATCAAAATACTGCACATCTTTAAACGAGATGTAGAAGTATTTATTGACGAATCAAAAATAGGTTCCGTATCATAGGACCATTACTGTTACCTGTACAACCGAATAATTAACCAAAACATTCACATTTCTATTTAAAATTTTAATTCTAAGTGGAATTATTGTCCAAATCGATGCAGCTAATTATTATCTCTTTTCAAACAAAAGCTACTATGAACAACACTTATGCAAAATTATACGTATTCTAAAGCTATCTACAATTATAGAAAAGCAGATGAACTAATTTATCTAGATCGATTCCCGTTCTCTAGTATATTTAATAACTAATAAAACCATGCCAAATATACAGGCATTCCAATGAATTACGGACACTCTTCAATGGCTACTGTCAAAGTTGTTGGCGAGGAAAGGAAGAATAAAACATTAATCGTCTGCTCTTTGACTGTCCGATACTTATCGGAAACAATCTGTTCACTACAGGTTTCTGATTTGTTAAGTTCTTATATAATATCTTAAATGTTAGTGTTAAGGACAAAACTTACTAAATGATTAGTTTGTATTGGGGCTTGTCAGAACCATAAAACTAATTATTCCTTGTACTATAAGTCGACGGACGACATTGTGTTACAGTCGCTATTTTACTTAAATTAATTTATATATTTATTTAAGATTCACATTAAGGTACTGTAGAAATAAAGTTTTAAAATGAATAAGTATACATGTACATAGATTTAAGAACAATATTTGTGCTATCGAAATGTCTCAGTAGTTTTTTTAAAATAAGGGTATCGTTTCACAAAATTTCAAAAGTCAATTATGACCTTAAAGCTTTTGCTGAATTAACCTATATGATTTTCGGAACCACAATAGATGTAACTTAACCAAAGTTTGTTGGGTAGGGCAACAACCTAATGTTATTAACTACAATCTGTCACTACCATCTATATATCTATTTATATTTAATATGAAATTCAATACTTCTTTAATGATAGTTAACGATAGTTTTTCACATCGCTTTATCCGCAATTCGCTAATATTTTTTATGTGTAAAAAATAAGACTCCAATTTTATTAGTGTATTTACAAGTCGTAATAAATTGGAAACAAATCAGAATAATTTTGCATAAAATAATTAAATTGTCATAATAATAAATCCTGAATCCTGTTATTTCATCCGAAAAAGACAATTCCAAATCTTAGCAAATCTTTTGGCAAATATTTTAAGTTCTTACAAAAAACTTTTATTTCTTTGATTATTTTAAAATCAAAGTAATTTTTTTATAATATTAATATATAAAGTTGACAAGCGGAAAATTAAAACTTATATCTTCTTATGTATAATATGTAAAAGTGAAAAACAATTTATCATAATTTAATGCAATGTTTAAAATAGCATAAAAAATTAAAACTGCTTTCATGTGTTCCCATTGACTTCAAAATATTCTGTTATATTTTATAAAATTCTAATTTTACAATTGTATTTTAGTCCTTTATTTGGCCTCTGGCACGACCCGCTAATAACGATGAACCACTCATCGTGGAGCTGCGCACACAAACAACAAAAACCCTATTGAAAACAGGACTTAGCCATGCTTCGGGTGGACTTGTGGGTGGCACAAGTGGTACCATAACCAGCAGTAGCAAATGTGTTGGACAATATGTGGTATTAATGCAAGGTAGGTTGAATTAAAAATAAATAAATTATATGAAAACAATGACTGATTTCATATTTCTACACAATTCCTCACACACAAGTCTGTATATATTTAACATATGTATTGTAATTTTTAGCAGTTTGAAGAATTATTTTGAATTGAAAATTGAATTTAAAATATAGTTTTTGGTTTAATCAATATTAAAGTAAGAACAAACAATAGTTCATATCATTATTAATGAACTTTAAAATTGAAATGATGTAAAAATCATTCTTCAATAGCAAATATTGCAACTATTTATTTTAAATTCTTAACGTAAACATGATTTCGGATGAAACTACTTAAAATTCAGGCCATGACACTAAAATACCTGCTACTGGAACTGAAATTGCAACAGGAGCAAGAGCAAGGTCAATGAGAAAGCGTTTTCATTGCAATTTCGGCATTCATGATTTCAGTGCATAGTAAACTCTTACGCTGTTAGGTTGTTTATTTTAAGCCACTATAAAGAACTGGGTCAAGAGCAATACAAAGTAGTATATTATGTACTCCACAAACATTCAGAGTGCAACACATAAATATTGAAAGAGCTTTAAGTGTTGCCTTCAGCAAATCCAATTTTAAATATGATATACGTTTGTCAGGAACTCAGTTTGCAAAATCATTAGTCTCATCATAATTTTAGTGTCATGACAGAAAAGTACGTTTAAATGTTCAACACTTAATCTCCATTTATCCAATAAACGAAATATTTTTAAATGAACTTTATAAATTTGTATAATTTAGTATATATACCTTAATTTATTAACCAAACTTCTGTCAAATACCCTTAAAGCAACAGTGTGTATAGCATCTGGCAAAATAACTTAGCTGGCTTTGACTGGCTTTGTTTCATGCACACCATTAATTTTTTATGTCAAGGATTTGAAAACTCAGGTGAATAAAATAACACGACCAACTTTTATTTTACGTTAACATACCTTAGCAATAATTTTGCATTTTTATTAAAATAAAAAACATAAAAAATTAAAAATAATTGCGACACTGGAAGGAAATATGTGATATGTGGAATATATACAACATAAGCATTCTGACTATTTGTTTCTCAATTTGATTTTTAAAGCAACTTGTATTTAAAGAATTTCTCTTATGATATTAAGTTTCAACTTGATTTTATAAACTGTTTATATGCATTAAATGGGGTCAAGTTATAGTGGTGATCCTAAGAATTCACTTAGGCCTATTAACTTTTTTTGTTACCGTATAGAAACAAAAAACAAAGGTTTAAAAACCGAGTTGAAACTTTGACAAATTCTGAAACGCTCATATATGTGAAGTAATGTAGCTGGCCCAGACACCTATATTCTTGTATTTATTTTTGTGCTCAAATCTACAACTTCTCAAATTCGGGCTGGAAATTTGTCACTGTCATGCCTTCATAACCGAGTATCGGTTACAAAGCCATGCCCACAGTATATCGCTAAATAACAATACACCGGACGTAGTGATAGCTAATCACCAGGGTATACACAATGGAATATCTAACAAAACAATCGATTAAAATCGAATCTATAGCTGTACTTATACTTACACTGATTCGATAATAATAATAGAATAGTTAATAAGTATTATCGATCAGAAATACTAGATGAATAAGTAAATGAATAAATTGATTACCTGGCCCAGACACATAATATATATTTTATATATTATTTACGAAAAATAATCTTATTTTTATTATATTAAATTATATAATTAAAAAGGTTTTAAAATTTTAGAAGGAAGTGCTTAAAGCAATTGATAAAAGAATTAAGTAATAGTTTTACTAAAAGCGAAAAAAAAAATCACAGTTATATAAGAAAATATATTTAATATATTATTTAAGAAAAATAATCTTATTTTGATAATGTCAAATTATTTAATTAATAAGTTTTAAAACTCACGGATTTCGGATGAGTCACAGGAATGGTGTTTCTTAATTCCTAATATCCTGTTAGTTTAGTCATCCAATACATGTTATAACTGCTTAAACTAATTTATCAAAAATTTGATTTTTCAATTGGACATCTCTCAAACCGTTTTTCTCAGCATTCTAATCTTTAGAAAATTAACAAAAAAATGTTATGCAAGTATTCAAAAATGAATTAGTTTAACGGCGATCAAATCTTTCCACAAGTTATATATATACACCAACATGATGTATTCTCATTGAAGACCAGAGAAGATGATAAAAGAGTTTTTAAAAAATTTTTTAGAAGAATTAAATGGTTAATAATGAAGCAGTATGGAGCATCAAGTGGATAAAAGAATAAAATAATAAAATAAATAATTTCTTAAAACGAAAAAACAATATCAATTTATATTACACTTACTTAATGAATATAGCCAAAAACATCCTGTTTTTTTGATTATCACTGGACTTAGGTCGTTCAATATACAATAAGCGAAGCAATTTTTTTTTGAAGAGGATGTACACTGAAATATCTGTAATATAAATATTTTTTGTAAATATTTTTTATTATAGTTCAGTACTGTTCGAAACCTCTCTCCGTATTAAGTTTCTAGATTAGGTTTCTAAATATGCACAAGAAAGAAATGAACTCATACAAGAAATAATGCCTCTACAAAAAAATAGTATTAAAATTTAACACTTAAAAATAGAAATATAATTAAATAATTCAATTATTCTACAGCTGGTTTATGATTTCGTTCTAATATTATACACCAAGGGAATTTGTTAATGAACTTTCACAGCGAATTAACAAAAAAACAAAACTACATGTGCAAACATACAAGACAAGTACCGCTTTGGGTCAGTTGGCTAATGAACACTGAATCTAAGCTTTAAATTTGGCAGGGCACGAGTTCCATCCTTGGTACTTGAAGTCTCAAAATAATTATTTACAAATAAATAAATATAAGTTATAATTACCAAGAGCCCTGATGATGAGTATTTGGAAATACTCGAAACAGGTAATAGGTAATAGATGATGTTAATAATAGTGCCAAGCAAAAAAAAATAAATAATTAAAACATCAAAATAATTAAAGCAAAAATAATAAATAAATTTAAACATTATATATCACTAATATATCAAATTTAATAAAAGAATTTTATTAAATTTTTAAATATCATCTATTAACATATACTTATACATTAAATAGATATTTTTAAAATATTAATTATAATAAAATTTTAGTAAAAAAAATTAGTCAATATTATTTATTAATATATCAAGGTTTCAAAAATTGTGTTAATATATATTAAAGTAAATATAAAAAAGTATAGTTTATATAAGATTTTCGAAATAATATTTTTAAAATAATATTACTTTGTAATTTTAACCGTTATTTTTAAATAGAATAATAGCGAAATACTTATTATTTTATATTTAAATTAAAAAACAAACTCAGCCACCTCACTACAGATTAATATTAAATTTTATTATTAATTTATATTTTTAATATTATATTAAATTTATTTATAGGTCTGATACAAAGTGGTTATATACATATTGAGGACCAACTAGTTGATTTGGCTACAAGTAAACCAATACAGGTAAATTTTAATATTTTCATATATAAGTAAAATAATATATATATAAAACAAAAAAAAAAATTAAAAAAAGTTGTATATAGCTTTACCCCAGATGGGACTCGAACCCACAATCCCCGGCTTAGGAGGCCGATGCCGTATCCATTGGGCCACTGGGGCGGTTAGTCAACTGCTCGATAAATATCAAATTTTTAACACAAATGTTAACTTAACATTTCACTTAAATATAAAAGAGAACAAATATTTTATTCCATAAGACATTGTTGTTATGTTTCAATTATATTAAAATATAAAAAGAATTCTTTAGTCTGTTCATACAAAAATTAATAACATAGAAGAGGAAAAAATGTTTTGAATTCTGAGTTTCTGAGTTAATAATGTTAAAATAGCAGTGACATGTTAAACAATTTGAATATAGCCAAAGATACGAAGAATTGTAGCAAAACAAAAAGCTTAAAAATATGTTTTTTTCCCAAAGCAAACCTGCGCACACGTCATTTCTATAAAACCGTCTGTCTGTCTATGCATATCTACGCCCAATCGAGGCATTCACTCTTAGAACCAAACAGTAGCATTATGTAGTCCAACGTGTGCAGACACTTTCACTTCAAGATTTTTGCTTCATATTGCTTAGGAAGAATTAACGAACTTTTCTAAAAGTCATTGGTATCTATAATAAAAAAAAGATTAAATTCAGATAATTTTTAATTCAGATAAAATATTTTTTATTTAAAATCTTTGAATAAAAAAAAAATTAATTGATATGATATTCATATTCATATAGTCATATAGTTATAATGTAGCAACTGGTAAAATTATTAAATTAGCAGGTGATGTTTTCTCCTTCGAATATTATATTTTGCTAAACAATCTAGTTCAAAATAAAACATTTTCTTATATAAAACAAAAATTCCGAAAGTACTGTATATTGAAAATATTAAAACTAATTTTTATGTAGTCAATCAAGAAACTCTAAATAGCATTTATATTTCATATAATAAATTTTTTTTTACAAAGCATCACTCAATGAATTCGTCATATTCTATTTATTCAGCTGAAATTATAAATTTTCGAAGCGACTGCAAAAGTATCTGATGATTAATTTTTTGTTTTTCTTGAAGATTAGAATTTATAACAAATAATTAAAAGTAAATTTTTTGCTATATAATTAATATATATATATATATGTATATATATGTATATGTTATATTAACTTATTTAATAGTTACTACTTAAGTTAATAGATTATATCTGTTAATTGAAACTTTGATTCACGTTAATTAAAATGTGATAATAAAATAAAAGCTATAACTAATAAAAGCTATCAAAATGACATAATTTCAAAAAATTTTTCATCTACCATTTGGGAACTCCAGAAAGGTCCGATATGCAACCAATAAATGACTTTCGGTAGTGTAAAATATGTCAATATTCTTTTTTAATACTTTTTTCAATATATACTATCTCATATTATTTAATTGAATTATTTATTTGAGATACTTTTAAAATTTGTAAATTTTAAAAAAGTTTCTTCTTCGACTAGAAGACAGCCATTTAATTACAAGGTTTCTTTTAAGTTTTATAATTTTTTTAATATTGTGTAACAAATCTTTTGTTCTTGTCTGAATCTGGACTATAAACGGCTTAGATTTCTGAAGTAGTTTGGTAATTTGTTGGTTGATGGACGGTTTATCTAGCCTCCAGCGGTTCCTGGTAGAATTTGAAAAGTTTAGTTCATGCTGTAGTTTAATTGCACTGAAACATCAAGCGATCCTATTCAAAACCATTTGAATTTAAAAACATTTCAGTTTCAAACTGATTTACAGCTCTGACTTAGAAATTTGTGTATGCCATACTCAAGATATTGAGTTGCACAAAAGATATCTTTCAAGTCAGTTGTTAATGCCCGACTGACTGATTACGCATTATTTAGTACCCAGTTTTTAGCTGTTCCAGAAATATATTTTAGTACCGCCATCCAATCTATAGAGCAAAAGTGAATAAAAGTCTTATGGTTTTATTACAATTTTTATTGAAGTTATGACTTCTCGTACTTACCTATTTATCTTGTGTTAACAAAAAAAAACAAGGTTGTGATAGTCTTAAAACTTATATATATCTTCATCTTCTTCATCATCTACAAGCTTCGAATTTCTTAGAAAGACACGGTATCGAATTATTATTGTTTTAAAAGACGCATAGAAATGTATATTCCATTCAGCATATGTGAATAATTTAATATTTAAAATATTCCAATACTATTCTCGTCCTACACTGTTTTGGAATATAACTGATAGCAAATTAAATTCATTTGTGACATAAGTCAAAAACTATGTATGTGGTACCACGAACTGCACGTGCCCACAATTTCGGTTATTCTGGACTCCACGTTGACTTCGTATGGTTTCAATAATTATGGAGGTAAAATTCCTTTTTCAAAACAGATCAGGTTTGGTTGAGCTTCGCTTCTCAAAAATAAGGAAATTATATAAGAACATATAACTTGTATGCATAATCTTAATACGTCCGGTCAGACCACAGTAGCGTTGAACCAGCATGTCAGCTAACCACTTAAAATAACTGGGACTCATTCCTATACTTTGCTATTATCAATTATATTCTTTATGATAAAAAGGGGGCGATAAGGGTGATCGTTAGGAATGCAGGATGGCGGGTCTATCATTCCGTTTCAGTCTAGAGGAAGTTGTCATATTAGCAAAAGAGGTCTAGGCAGCAGATTCACATGGTTTTGAAGATTTGAAATATGTTTCTGCCTCATTCTCTCGAACTCGACTTTAACCATTGCAACTCTCAAATCCAAATGTATATTTTCATTTCTGATATACCAGGGTACACCAGTTATCATTCTTAGAATCTTAACTTGAGCTCTTTGTAGGATTTCTACATTTGACAAACAGGCATTGCCAAATAGCTGTAAGTCATACATCCAGATTGGCTATCTTTAAAATATCTTTAAAATATTTTCTGAAGTTCCTCTTTAAACTCTACTGCAAATTAACGACGACTTAAAAGGTTGTAAACAGATTTTTCTGTTATTGAAAATTCTGTTCTTCCAAATATAATCATCGGCATATAAAACATCTTTCAAAAACGATTACCAACGTTAAAACTCATATTAAAAATGTGAAAGTACAGATACTTTCAGCAATAAATCAGATACCTTTATAATATACCTTTTTAAAGTTATTTTAAATAAATTTTGCATATTGCCTAAGCCCTGCATCTACTTTAATTAATATCTGCTTTAGCAGTAAAAGAAATATTAATAATCGTAACATGTAATTATATATATTATTTTTAGTCTTAATCACACACCACTTTTAATTAGTTTCTTACCTTCCCATTTAGTCATAACAACCTATTAATGGATTTTAATAGGTTGTTTTATGCAGTTATCTATTACTAGCAGCTGATTTTCCATTACGGATGCTCTATTACTCTATTACCTATGGGATACTAGGAAACATTCAACAGATACCACGTGAGATTTGTGCGACATCTTGTATCAACCACAATAAAGATTGTGCTGGCATTTACCGGGTTAAATTCGATCAAATATGTTATATCGTTTATTCGTTCCCAGAGGCTTACATAACCCCAAATTATAATTACTATTTGCACAATATAAGATATTTTTCTCATTAAATTAAAAACAAAACTTTACCATCAAGTTGCATTGTTCTTACACAGTTTATTTTTAATTTATATCAAAATTAAATATTTATAACTCAATATCTTAAATGTATATAAATACAAGAAATGTCACACCAACATTTTATTTCTACTTTTCGTAAAAAATCTATATTTTTAGCAGTCACAAACTGAATTTCCTAAGTTTTAATAACATCGTTAGAAGATAAACATAGTAAAATAATTTAGTTTGTTTGTGTGCATAAGCCTTATTTAACTTTTTTTTAAAATTACTTGTGAAATATTTCATATAAATTTTCCTTAAATAATAGAAATATAAGTAGCAGCTAAAGAACCACTTTCACAAGTAAAAAGTACCTTTTTCAATGTTTTTGACAGCGATTCTAATACATTTTTAAATGTATCTTTTTCATAAAAAAAAAAACTTTCTTACTTTATTAAAGCAACAAGTTTTTAAATTGAAAGGGAAAACTTTAACAATTTTGCGACTCTTTTGTATTTATTTTTATTCCTCTTACATCTGTGCAAAATTTAATATTTAAGTCTCCCCCGAGTTTCGCACGTACAATTTTCGATTCAAGCGCCATATTTACTGAAGTTAGTTGCGGAGATGCTTCTACACATATTTTTATAGCAATAAAAGGAATCCAACCTACCTTCTCCCACAGAACATACAATTTTTATTCATTTTTGTTAACGTAATTGTAGTTGCTTTACTTATGCTACCTCATAATAACCTAGCTTTGTACTTAGTACAGTATATGCTCATAAGAATGCGGATCCTTTGTCAAGGGTGTAACGTAAAATTACTGAAATCACCTGCGGAATAAAGTCTCAAAGGTTTTCATTGTGTAATTGAGTTGCAGAGGAAAGTAATTTTAAATTTTACTACCCTTCAAAATTGAGTTTTATGTTAATTATTTAATTATTAAAATTAATTTAGTTTTTAGAACTCATAAATTTTACTTACAGGTATAAATTTTGAGACAGACAATTTAATTATTTTTAATTAAGTATAAGACACCTGAACTTAACATTTTTATTAGTTTACTTTGCTGCTATATATATATAAATATATGTGTGTATTAGAATGAATTGTGTTTTATCATTTAAATATACATATAAGATTTAGAGATTAACAAACTAGAGACAAAATATAAGTATTTTGTTATAAGATTTCATTAGAGAGTGATATAAAACTGGTTATAATACATTTATCGTTTTAAAGTCCTGGATAGTTTAGTTACGTGTTAAGGAGGTGGAAAAAAATTTAGTTTCAAAAACATTGAGTGTTAAAAAGTAGTAAATATTTATAGCAGTAAAAAATTAAATTAAATATATATCTCACAAAGTTAGTTAATAATAAGTAATTTTTGTATACTTTTTAGCAGATATTTTATCTTTTTAATTTGCACTACAACTAATAAACAGGTTTCATCTTTCTTAACACAGTCCTTCGAATGCCCATGGTTTCGAATAGCAAATTTTCAATCATAGACTGTAAATTCTCTTACACCAAGATGACTTAGTAATAAATCCAGATGCAACCAAATCTGTGTACCTGACGACTAACTACAGCTAGATATTTTTATTGCAGTTTTATAGATTGCATGAATGACGAAACCATATGAGTTACCATAAAAATTATTTCAAAAAATTTTGCAAATCACTCTTAGTGGTATTCATTCTGTCTAGTATTGCAAAATGCACGAAATACAGGAATGCTATACTAAACTTGCAGGAATATGAGAACAGCTGTTTTTGCTGTTTTTTTTGTCAAAACAGCTGTTTTTTTTTATTTCGTTTGACACATACCATATATACATGAGCTGAGGTATATCAAAATTGCAAATAATTGCAAAAATCTTTGTGCATGTATTTTGTTGTTGTTCATTGGAAGCTCGCGCAATCTGTGCATTTCGTGCACCTTGCAATGACTTTGCAAGACAGAGTAAATACCCCTATTGTGAATGTAGTTTATTATTTAATAGTACTATCAAAACGACGTTAGTAGTAAATTTATTTCCTAGAATAGTTTCTATTTTAACTTATTTCTTATTAAAATAAATAGTTTTTTTTTATAAACTTATGTTTTCAGATTCTTATAAAATTTTTATGCACATAATAAAGTAAACAAGGTATTTCGAATTTTTTTTTTTTATAAAATTTCAAATATTTTTCATAAATCCAAAATCAAAATATATAGTCACCTACCTTTTTACCAAATATTTCTATTTTTAGTAAAAAAAACCCTTTAAGCTTAAACAATAAAATGAAATTAAAAATTGAAAAAAATTTATATAAAAATAAATAATCATTGTATATTTATACATTTATTTGCCTCTTCGTAATATTTTCTTCAAAAATAAGTTATTTTTAATAGAACATCCTGTGCAACATGACACCGCATTTATTTGTTTGATAGATGGCATAGTGACGCTGGCATAGTGACATCACTGCTTTAAATCTTCCAAATAATATTAAAAAAATTATAATACATTTAAACTTTAAATTGAAATAAATAAATACTAACAAAAAAGCTTTAAGAGTTAAGAAATTTTAATAGAATTATATCGAAATCTATTAAATATATATAATGGAAGTAATAGTTTCTCTTTCAATTTATTAAATTTAACGTTAATACAAGTTTGACTATATTTAATATATATAAAAGATCTTAAAATACACTTTTTTTTATTTATTTTATACTTATATTTTTATGAAGCAAATTGTTTTACCGAGGAACTTTAATGTAAATTTTTGTATTTTTGCATCTCTAGCCACAACAAATTTCAGCACTAATGTCCTTAACTACCTTTAGCTTTAAAATAACACTACCAAGTTTCAAAGAAACTTAGTAGAATAAGCAAGAAAGTATTAAATATAGCTATAAATGTCATGTATCTAAAAAAATATTAAATTATAAATGTTTTATTATTACAAAAAGTTAACCAATCAAAAGACCCAACCTTAAGAACGACACTTTCTAGTTTCTCAAAACGTTATTGTTGTTAAAATTTTTTTTTTCAAGTTGGAGTACTTAAATGATAAATTATTCTTTTAATACCTAAAAATAAACTGGAGAAGTAACTTCACTCTATTAGAAAGTGAAATGAAAACATAACAAAATTATTCAGACAATTTTGTTTATTAAATGTATAAACATTTTAAGTTGTTTAAAAAGTTTAAAAATCTGTCACTTGAAATACACCACTTCTGTAAAATTATTACCCAAATTTCTTTTAAGTATAGTATATTTTACTCCAAATTATAAATATCGAATTTTGTAGAACCGCATTCTTTAACAATCAACAATTCTCTACAAATAAATAACCTTCTGGGACTTCAAGCGTTCGCCGTTTGTGGCTTCAAAAGTATTTATAGTTATGTGATGAAATATATATATATATGAAACATCAATCTACTATTATACATTTTATTTTTGCAAAATAACGGAACTTGTTTTCTTTTAGATATGTTTTTTATTCGGAATATTATATCTCTACTATTATAGGCAAGATAATGTTATACTTTATTGGGTGTGTCTATTCAACCCATAATAAGTCTATTGAATTAAATATGTTTATATGTAATGATTGTTCATAAACAATTTCTCACTAAATAAGCGTAGACTCAATAAATTTTAAAGGTTATTATGAACGCAAGCTTTTAGAAGCTTGTTATTGGAAAATTCCTATCCATTTTCTCCTATATACATTAATAATATACAGTATCTGATGAAAAATCAGTCTTCTGATTAATTTTAGGCTACTTGAAAGAGCTGGTAACAAGCATTGCCAGATACGTTATGTTATCAATTTTTGTTTCAGTAATACTTCTTTAACAATTACTTTTTTGGGTTTTTCAAATATAAAAAATACTAAAATTTTTATAGATTACCAAGGTTATCATATTTATTGTAGCATTTAAAAATAATCAACCGTCGAAGTATTTTCGACGGACTGTCCCAATAAAAATACAATTAGAATAAATAAATAACAATATTCTGTGTTCTTTGTTGAACGGAGTAGTATTATTATAATATATCTGTTACGTTAAAAGCTGACCCTTATCGCATTTAGCCTTGCAGTTCAAGACCAGATAAGAATACGAGCTTTACGCCTAGTATTCTTATCCTAATAGTCTCATCTCCATATTGCTTAAATAACCAGAAATTAATTTATAAGTAATACTTGTAATCCTTGGATATTTTATATATTCATTTGATATTACATAGTTTTAATTGTTAAAACAATATTATTTATAGTTAATTTTATGAATAACAAATTACTTAATAACCAGAAAAACCCATAAAACTTAATTTATTCATATTTATTTACTTATTTATTTGTGAGTTAACACTAAATTAATTTTTAAGTTAACTAAGAACAAGGAACTGGACTACTAGCTACTTCGCCCTGTTATTCATATTAGTATTCATTAGTGAATGGGTTTTCACTTTCTTATATTTATTGGAATTTATAAAACAATTTAATTAATTATCTCTCTAATAAAGTTAAAATTTCAATTGTGCCACAAGTTCAAACTTTTAATTTTTCTTACTTGATATCAACGTC
Organism: Teleopsis dalmanni; assembly: GCF_002237135.1. NCBI lineage: Eukaryota > Metazoa > Arthropoda > Insecta > Diptera > Diopsidae > Teleopsis > Teleopsis dalmanni. The sequence goes on from NC_051846.1 coordinate 172,016,840, forward strand.
AGAATCACAAAATCCCTTTAAATTGACAGCTTGTTGCAGTGCTCTCAAGACGAAATGCTATCATTAATACATCCTCTAGTATCCTGCGGCATACAATGTCGATTTCAAAAAGCAAATGAAAAATTGTTTACAAAATTGAGAAATAACAACAGCAATCGAAAATAAAACAGCAACAACAACAAAACGAAATTATGCTTTTTCCAATCATTTTGCACCCAAATTGTCGTTGGCATGTAATGTTTTAATAACACAGAAGCCATATAAGCACGTTAACGTAACAACAACACACCCGCTCTCAACCGGTACTTCACTCTACTTTAGCCATGACAATTCATTCATGTCAGTTCACAGACAATTATAATGGTCCCTGGTAGCTTTACTGCTTTTCACAGCTTGACTGTCTGTCTATACGTTACCTTGTTATTTTTTTTTTTTCTTTTGATTTTGTTTCCGTGTTGTGCGCTACTGCTACTGCTACTGCCACTGTTACTGCTATTGCTTCTGTAATGTGTGCGCCATGTGCGCTTTTTCCACAGTAACGATAACAAGGATTTGTTGCTCTTTTTCATGCCATTGTATGCCATTTTTATGGTTTGTTTTGAATATGTTTCGTTTTTGCATGCTTTCATTCAAAATTATTGTTTATCTTCTTTAATTGTTTGCTTTGCTCAAAAACACATGTTGTAATAAAGTAAACCAAAAAAGAGAAGTTATTTATTTTGTTAAGAGAAATGTTATGCGCTTCACTGGAGATTATAAAGTTATTTTATGCTTGAGATGATTGCCAACTGAAATTAATTTTTGTAAAATAATTTACATGATTACAAAAACAAATAAATAGAATATAATTTAAACAAATCTATTTAATAATTTTATAACAGCAACAAAAAAACTAATTGAAAAATTACAACAATTTAAAGTAAATTTGTTTTATATGTGAATCGATTTGATTTGTGTATATATAAGAACGTATATACAGGCTAATACGTTTTAATGTTCAAATACTTCACAAAAACAATGCTTTGATTCGAAAAATTAAAATAGAAAAATGAAAATGATATACGAGGAATGCAATTTAAAATATTAAATAAAGCACAGGAACGTAAAAATCCACCAAAACAACAATTATGTTTTATATATATCAGGTATTATGTTTTATAGTGCAAAAAATTTAACTATAATTTAATTGAACTGAATTTAAAATATAACAACAAAAGTCCATCTGAACAAAAAATATTCCTTAAAAAGTCTTTAAATTTCCAAACAAAGCTATTTATATAGCCTAAATAATATAGTACTTTTAATTCTATTAAAGAAACGTCCTTTATTAATGCCTAACATGATTCTATTTTTAAATGGATTCAGAAATATTATGATTCAATGTTAATTATTTTAGAAAAATGTTAGTCAATAGTTATAATCTTACGAACAATTTTTCAAAAAAAAAATATATATATCAGACCCCATTTCCTATAATCGGTTATTGAAGCCAGTTACCCAACGTTTTTTTTTCAACAGGAAGACTTCTAATAAATAAATATTTAGGTATTTGTTGAAAACATTTGAATGTAAATCAATTCTAAGTCCGGTTTCTATAAAAGATTTTATATATTAAGTATATCTTATCATTTTATATATATTTCATATATATTTGAGATTTTGTTATTAATTCTTCAAGTCAAGTTTTGAAGTATCATAATTACAATCATATAGATTCCTTAAGACAATTTTGTTAATTATAGGTAACGAAATTTTTAGGTTATGAAGTTACATATTCTTAATAGTTATTATATGTGAACTCTTATCGAAAATCATAATATCGAATTACTTATACATTAAAAGATAGTAAATTGTTTATTAAAAAATTTTAATTTAATTTAAATTTATTGAAAATTGATCTTTTTTGGTCGAATTTTTTTATTTTCTCTAAAAAAGAATAAGTTATCTTTAAAAGGGAAGATTTTTAAAACTTAATTCAGACATTTTTTATTGTTTTCTTGAATATGAATATGAAATTCACGTTTAATTTTTTACTTATTGATTTTTTATGCTTATTATGATATAAATACTTCTAACTATAATTAATTTCAATATTTAATTTTCCAATAAATATTTAAATTTACACAAAATTTAGTTTACCTCGATTTTTACACATATACGTAAAAGTTGTTAATGTTGAAAACATAATATTTGACAGATTGCAACAAAGATGACAATATATTAGCAAGAGACTATAGCAAGAGACTTACTGTTTTTTCCGCATTTCGGTGTACCCGAATATACAGATAAATCAGTAAGAGATTTGTGTTTTGCTACTCTTTATACATAATAATTAAAAGATATGTATTATTTCGCAAAGTTCTTTAAATATTACTATTTCTTAACACTTTAATAAGTAAAAAAAAATAAATAAATTATTTATAAAAATAACCTACTTAATAATATACCTCGCACGTAATATTCCTGTAATTATATATGTAACTAACGACATTAACAACATTTGTCCTAAAGGCTTAAATTCAGTAACATTTACATAATTTTTTATAGATATATTAATTTATATTTATAACAAAATATTAACTTAAATTACTGATAATATCATTAAAATTAGACAATGTATAATCAGAAAAATATGTAACAAAAGCTACTGTTAAGCTAATAACACATTTAATTAAGACAGCAAACTCCTAACATATTAACTTTACCTTGGTTTCATAACAAATAGTAGTAATTACCCAAGTAATTTTTATTACAAAAGTATACGATAACCTCAAAAAATCAAACAACTTTTGCCATTTACGCTCTTTTAGCATTTTTAGCATCACCTGTTGCAAAAGTCCTCCGCGAAGCAGCAATAACTTGACTATCAAGGAAACGATAACCTTATCCCTGTTAAACGACAAAAAAAAAACAAAACTAACAACTGTATTGCTTGCTTAACCATAACATTGAGAGAGAGAAGTATGCGAGGAGTAGGTACAAGTACGGATGCGTACAAAATATTTATTTCCGTACCATTTCCTGCGTTTGCCTTTTGCGTACATGTTAATTTATGTTACTCATACGCATCGTGTAACGCATTACAGTTATGTGTAATGCGTTGGTACTAATCCATAGAAACTACCCCTAAATATAACAAATTTTTAACCTTACTCTCTTCTCCGCTTCAGCTTTTACTCTTTAATTACTTTGGTACTCAATATAATGCTCTTTACCTTGGTGTATTTGCAGGCAATTGTGGTATTTGAAGCAAAGTATGCGTCTCCTGACGACGCCGCTGGCAATTTTGAGCCGACAAATTTGGTGCGTTCTATACAGGAACAACAGAATATTAGCTGCAGCAGCCACAGCTTGGATGATGATCAACAGATGCTACTTGACATCGAACAGAACATAGCGAACCTGGAGCGCAGTCTGAATAGAGGTGAAAATTTATTTCATATGAGATTATAAAAAAAGGAAACTTAATAATTTTCTGCTCGTTTGTGTTTTGTGTTAGTGTTATGTAGTGTTTAAGGTTTGCTTTATAGAATTTTTATAGCGAAATTAGTGGCTGTAAAAGTGAAAACATAATTTTTTATAGATGAAATGTAATATTTAAAGAAATGATTATATGGTAGAAATTTCAAAGAGAATATTTAATGTGTTTCTGGCAAGTGTACGATTACATATAAATGGGCAAATCTGAGTTTACCTAAAATTCATGAAATTAGATATTAATAAAATGCAAACGAAACTTAAATTAAAAAATTCTACAAACGAAAAATGGAATATTCGTAGACATAAGTAAATTACATATTTAATTAACAATATTACAAGGAAAGATTTAATAATAAATAATGAAATAAATTAAATAAAAAATTTATTTAAAGCATAAATATGAAGTTGAAGTATACAAGACCTGGATTTAGAAATTAAAAGTGTTTAAAAAATAATTTGAAAAAATATTTAATTTAAATGAAAATAAAATTTTTTTTCTTAAATCACAGATAGATAAAAAAAGAAAAAAGTTGAGTTCAGTATATTATTGTAAATTCCCAATAATAATTTACGTGTGTATATATCTTTGGGAAATGAAATATTTATTTATTTAACATTTAAATAGTTTTAACTCTCCACATACAATGCCACTTATGTTATATATTTTTGCATCCGCTTTGCGCTTTGTTTCACAAAAAGGAGCACTTAAATGTGCATAAATTATTGATAAAGTTCACAGAAATATCGAAATAATGTACAAATAATAGCGATATAAATTATTTATGAAAAAAATTAAAATTCAATAAAATAAAATGGAAATAGTTTCACATATTTTTAAATACCAGATAATAAATATTTAAAATTAACATAAACTTCAATAAGTAATTTCAGCTTAAATAGATATAGTAACAAACGATATATTTGGTTAATATTACCTTATATATTTGATTTTGTCACCCAAGTCATCTAAGTAAAAACAATATTAATAATATTATTTTAATTTAACAAAATCATAATAATGTATATATAACTACAAATATCAAATAAATAATTAAATAAAAAATAAATATATTAACTTCCATTAATCAGCCATACATATTTTGTTTTAGAATCCGGTGGCAATGTGGCCACTGGGAGTAGTGGCGCTAGTGGTAACGATACTTTTGTATCCCAAAAGAAGCGCCACTTACTAAGACGTGTCATGTCGGCCGCACAATCTGGCGCTTCAACATCAAGTCGCCAAAGAACAGAATTAAAATTTGACAAATTTGGCAAATCGCCAACAGCGGCCGCATCAACAAGTGCTAACGCAATGGCGGTTGATACAAATATTGCTGGTATTGCCAGTAGCAACGGAAGTCCACTGCCCAAGGAAAAGAAAATGTCTTTACGCACAGTAAGAAATATAATGCGCTTAGGACGGAGTAGGCAACAAACACAGTCACGCGATAGTAGCACCGAGGATGAGGGCAGGTAAGTTTGCTTTGCAGTACGTTTAATGTCAAAATACCTTCATATTTGTTTAGCCATGCTTTTCCAATAACAAATGCTTATGAGCTATGTATTGCTATTGCAAAGGACCTTGTGTACTTTAAAATATTTATATTTTTAAAAAATTTTTCATGTTTCAAATGCCTCAAAGCGTTAACGAGAAGTACCCTTGACTTTTGTTTTGTTTAAAATACCGTGAAAGTAGTTTAATTCACAATTCGATTTTTGTGGAATTTAATTTTCAATTTTGTTTTCTACCAATGTGAAGTTGAGATTTGTAATTTGAGTAAATAAACGAAGTAAACAAAGTAATGTTTAAATGAACATGAAATGTACACATTACCTCATTAACTAAAAACAAAACATTAACTAAAATGATGACAGAACATTTTTTTTGTATATGCTTTAGACGTTTAAATGTTTTTTAGTTTAATATTTAAGTTTAAAAAAGTCATTTAAGTTTAAAAGATTTTAAAACGATATCACACAAATGAATATAAAATCCTTGAAATATTTGAAAAAATATCGTTATCATATTGAACTTTCAATGCATCAATGAAAGCATTCAGACCATTTGAAATATTTTTAAAATAAAATATCAGACAATTAATAACTCACATAAACAGCAATATATTTAAAAATTCCAGACCCAATGTCGAAAACCGAAAAACACTTGTTGTATAGTTGTCTGACAAAAAGAATTTACTATGTTAGATTATCGGTTCTAATGTCATTCCAACAGTTAGCCTTTAAGCTAAAAGTTGCTTAAATCGATCAAGCAATTTCTTGTAGAGAATCTATACACATTAAAAAAGACTTGTTTATATTAAATTTCTAATAAAAAGATTTTTGTAAGTAACTATGAAGCTATTTTTTGAAGAGAATATTTATATATTAAGAAAATACTATTTATATTAACTCTATAATATAAATTTTATTGGTTTATTATAATAGGCTAGCTATTGATCGTTACAAGTACAGTCTAATTTCCATAACTCGAACTTCTTTAAATTGAATTTTGTACAAATCAAACTAAATAGAGTTCAACAGGGTTTAGAGAGCAAATTAGACTTAAATTGAAGTCTCCATAGGTCGAACCTTTTCTTTACAAAATGGTACTTCAAGTTATCTCCAAACGATCAAAAAATGTTTAGAGGGATTTGATCTAGTGATATCTCCATCTCCATTTTTTATTTAACCAAATAAATACTTACTAAATTTAACAGAATTATAATTTCGTCTTTGTTTTTCTTATATTGCATGATATGTTTAACCAACTATTTTAAGATTTTGTAATCATGTCCTGATTGATTTCCGTAATTCGACAAATCAATATTCAATAGATTAGTTTCTTGCTTGAAATATTTAAAGAGACTAACTAACTTTATGTACCATGTTTTCTGTTCTTTTCTTTTAAGACTTAGGATTTAGCTTTTCTGTAATGAAAATTATCTTACACGGATTCTAATATGATTTGTTTCTCATAGTGTTGAATAAATTAATAAACTAATTATTTGTAAGAAGACTGCATTTTCAGCTTTAACTGATACATAGTGTATAAAAGAAAAGTCTACAAAAAAAACAGTGGGTCTGAGGGAATCATAACTAATAGCTTCCACAGCTTCAGTGGTATGGCTTCATGAGGACTAAAAATGAATTATTAGGGCAAAATATTAACTGATGTATCCTTGTTGGTTGTTTATTACTCCAAACATGCCCATTTTCTTTTTGAACAAAGCTACTGACACTCTCTACAAACACAAATTATTTATAAACGCTACTTAGATCTATTAATGTTAGGTCCAAGCATTATTTAAAAAAATTCATTTTAGCTGTTTATATTTTCTTCTTTAATACGATTACGAAGAAGGGAGTGGACGATTTCAGAAAAACTGTATGTGATAAAAGCACAACTCCAATGAGTTTGATACAAATATTAAGAAAAATCAGGTTATCCATAAAAATATTTACAAAATTTTAAAAAAATCAACCTAGACTTATCATTTGAGCTCATGTCAATAGAAGGATGTTAAGCACCAAATAAAATGATGTTTAACGAATTAAAAGTAATGTGTGAGGGATTATTGGAATTTGTCATTTTAAGGATATTAGTAACTGAAGAGTTTTTTGAATGGGTTTTTTTGAGACTATGCGTGTTGAAAATATTGAAAATGCATCCCTCCGTGTGAGTTTAATTAGACAATAAATCATGGAAAAATAATATCCTTTTTTAATGTTTAGAACTGTAAATATATTAAAATTTACATATCACATTAGCACTTAAATCGTTTTAAAGGATATTTAAAGGAAGTTTTTATGCTAATAAAAATATTAGCTATAACACATATATTGAACTATATATATTCTTATTTTATAAGTTTGTAATTGTTATATTATAAATAGAGATAATAATATCCTATATGAAAAGGAATAAATAGCACAAGAAATAAATATATCCATACACGTTGTTTATCTCAAGTGCATAAATAATTATATGCATATAATTTCGCTTTTATTATTTTATGGACAGGGCGAGAAATAAAAATATCCATATATGTTTTTTTATCAAGTATATAAATATATACATATATATGTGTGTATAGATTATAATTAAGTAATAATACAAATTTTCCACGTTTTTAACTTTTTGCGACTGTAATAATTCAATATCTGTGAAATTAATAAAAACAACAAGCATTTTATTAATAATATATAGACTCGGTTAACCCTTAACTTTCAAACTAATTAAAGTAAATTAACTTTGTTTCATAAATATGTTAAAAAATTAAATAGTTGATTTCAATAAAATTCCTTTTAAATAACAAAAAATTTCGTATTGATAGTAGCTTTCCGCAATTAGTTGCTATATTTACTATAAATTATTTTTTGACCCCAAACAGTAATTTATAGGCGTTAAAAGTGACAAGTAACGCTCACCGCATGCTATAAAAACATACCGAACATAAATAAAGAAAGTTTTTTTTATATATTTTTTTATACAAACGTATGAGACTGTGAACACATGTGCACTTGATATGGTTAATAAAAATGAACATGTAGCTATGAGTACGTAGGACAAGATACAATATCTCGACGCAACTACAGATATGTGTATAGTAATTTTAGCCATTTGCCGCCATGCTGTATCTGGTACATTACGTGTACATACATTTTTTCTGTGTATTTTTAGAAGTTAAACATCAATCAATGCACACAGGTTGAACATTTTTTTTCCATTCATGGATGCACTCAGTTACCTTGGGTTACAGTCAATACTTTCATAACAGTTAATAATTTCTATTTGGAATTTCCGTTTCTCACAATAATCTCTCTTTGTATAAAATAATAATTGAATTTTCTAATAACAAAATTCTATTCATTTTTAATTGAATGACATTGGAATTGTCTTCAAGTCATTCGTAGCATCTGTTGCAACAACTTTAATTGTGTATGACTTCTCCCTATCAAATGGCACAATGGGGCGTATGAGTTTTATTTTAGCAATTATTTTCACAGTCGTGTGCAGGCCATGAGGACGACTGTATTTCTATGGCTCTGGTCATTATTAAAATTGCAAATTTTCCAGACAAAAGCATTAAAGTGTTTTAGTCTAGTATATTTATTACTTGTATGACCTCTTCTAGTAAGCTTCTTGTGAATTTATTAGCTTTCATTTGCTTGTTCAACATTTCGAATAATTTGAAGCATACCTAGAGCACTTTATTATATAAAATCAGTAGTTTTTTTAAATAATATGATTTTAGTTTATATATTTGGTAATTTAATTATATCTTCAAAATTTATAGTTTTTTTTACATGGGTTGAATTAAAATTTTACATTGTTTTAATGACCAAAAAATTTATATAAATTATTTAGTTTTAAATAAGTTAAGTTCCGATTGTAGTACTAAATTGTTATACCTTTTACATACATAATACAGAAATCTCTCTCTATCTCCCTGTCTGTAGATAGATGGCTTTTAAATTAGACTCTAAGTTTTTGAGTCTCAGACATGAACTCAGGTGTTGATGTACAAACTCCTAATACAGAGGATCCATTTAAAATATTTATCCAAAACTTTGCGTATTTTAAACGTAATATATGTGTTTTCCAATATAGAATAAATGAAATAGTTTTCGAAAAATATAAAATATATGTATATGCACATTGTAAAGAATATTTATATATATTCTTTACATTCTTTCTTTCTTATATATATATAAGAATATTTATATATATTCTTTACAATGTGCATTTTATTTTAATAATATATAATAATATAAAGATTAATATAAATATATAAATATAAATACTTTGTATTATCAAAAAATAAAAATTTTTTTTAGGATTATATTACTTTATTTATAATATTGCTTTTAAAAAGTTCAGATACTAGCTGGACTGAGCATCTCAGGAACTGTAATTGGAAGTGTAAAAGTCAATGTACTATTGACACAATACTATTTTCAATTTAAAATGCAAGATAGGTAGTAGTATGAACAGAGTTTATTTAGTAGAATTTACGGATTATATCACAACAATTATGTACTTCGAAAATAGAATTTCAACTACATATCCAACCAGTGAAAGTTATAAGTTGATATCTGTGTCAAAAAGGCTTTAAAGTTACCCACTACATGGATAACTTAAAGATGGAGAGGAATATGATAGCAAGTTTTTACTCAAGACACATACAGGTAAGGCAATCAAACCGTCTATATAAATTCTTGTTGTGTTTTGCAAACTGAAATATATGCAATTAAAAAAATATTCAGATTAAAACAAACTAGTACGATTCGACCTTCCAATCGCACCATCTTGTTGACATTCTTGTCAATTCAATTCAGTGCTATCATATTCAAAAATTGTAATGAAATATAGCATGTCTTTATTGGACATTGAGTATCACAAGGTCGCTTATTTCTATATTCCTGGATAGAGATATGAAGAGAACAAACTAGACAATATGGCCTGAACAAATTTCGAAATGGACATAAATGTGATTGATACCTCAATCCAAATACCAATGTAAAAAGTATTTTCATAGCACAGATGAATTTATCTCATATTACCTTTAGTAAGATACATGACTATGAAGAAAAGAACGAGATCTATTTCAGGTTTCAGCAAACCAGCACTGCGTGTGCTTACGGATGATGTACTATTACTCTATTACTAGTACTGTGCAAGAGTTGTTGTGCTGAAGTGGGCATGGAATCTTCAATCCGTTTTTGTTTTTGTTTAAAACTATAGAGGAAGCTGCTCTTATATCTGAGACATTCTTTTTTATTGGCCTATAAGGAGTTATGAAAAAAATTTATCGGATTTACTTAATTCCATTTATAAAACACAAATCATTTAACAAGAGCTGTAGTTATCTTCAAGTGTAAGTGTTAATCTAACCTAACCTATTATCTTATGTATGTGTATAGCATAATTTCTGTATTTCTTAACATTTTCTGGCGATTGGTAAACATCTTAACCACTTCTTTTAGGCTTTCATTTATATCATTATTAATATTCATAAGTTTGCTTTTATATTTAATTTTAGTAGCTTCTATTTATTTTTCAATCATTAGTATTTAAAACTAAATAATGATTTGAATCGGCAAGCAATGTATATAAATTTCTATTTGACGATAATAATATCCATTGTTAACTTCTTCCTTACCGCATAGATAGGGCATGCATATCTGTGGTTAATAGATGACTATTTAACTTTGTATAATCAAATATTCTTTTGAAAAAATTTTTTTTTGTGTGCTATGTATCTCTAGCTTATTACTCGCTTACTTCCTTAACTACCTTTTGTACAGCTTGAGCTTCAATATTTTAAAATTCTAGTTATCTTTATTTGAGGTTACAGAAACATTTCACAAAATTACTTTCAACAAAAAGGATTATAGAAAAAGTATAAAGAAACAAAGCAGTTATTTTACAAATATTTAACTACATATTATATTAAATATTAAATTCCAAATTTCTGTTTTTTTTTTATAGAAAGAATTATTTTAGATTGTTTTTCTATTTCGTTGTATTTGATTCTCAGTTTCACAAACCCCAGTAGCTTGTAGTATCAAACACACTTTTGAGAGTGCTTTCGATCCTTGTACGACAGCGTTGAAGTATCTACAAACATTGTTTTTCACGTTTCAGATGCCAAAGTCAAGTATGTGGATACAAGTGCACACATATTTTCAGTCACACGTTGCTTGTAAATATTTCATAAAATAAAGAAAAAATTTCAGAGTGAAATATTTTTGAAACATTGCATTTCAGTCAAGCCAAAAACCAGTGTTTAGCTTAGTTTGACTAGTAGGGCAGCTCATTATTTGAATGTTGGTGAGGAATTTTTTGGCACGTAGAAATGCCTTCAATTTATGCAACCACATCATTAAATACTGGCACCGTACGTGCTTCAACTGTGTTGGCAGGGGAAAAGGGGTTATCATAAGCCAGCAACTGTTAACTTGGAAAGTCGACACTTCATTTTTTTATGTATGGATATGAATTTAAATTCATTGTTTTCTTACTCAAAAGCCAAACTTTTCAATTACTTAAGACTTTGTATTTTAACCTCTATTTTGACGGCTTGACATACCCTCGTTTTAACCGCAATACGAAATGAACCTATAATATTACTTGATCAGATATAACCTTGCAACCTGGAAGCTGTTGCTACCACCAAAATTGTTGGAGTAAGGATTATATTTGTGTATGTCCTGCAGCATCTTTACGTTTCGCGTTCACAACAAAACAAAATGTTTTCTTAATCCTTATTAAATGCAAATACTGTTCAGAATATAGCAAACAAAACTGTCTCATTTTTTTTTCTTATATTTTTGAGTGGCATTTTTTGGTAATAATTTTAATTAAATTTTTGAGTTGAAGCTAGAAAACATTTACGTTTGCAAAAAAAAGTGACAAAAGCTTAAAAAAGATTTTAACATCCTTCCTAGAAATTATTTTCAAGTATAAAAATATGAAATTATTTTTCTGTATTTATTTCAGTAGATAGCACTTTGTATTTAACTGTTCCATAATATCTTGCCAAAAAAAAAAATTATTTCTGTAAGTACATTTATTAGATAAATTCTTATGCAATAGTAGATATAGATACATATTTGTATACAAAATTCTCTATTGAGTTGAAAATACATTATGCCTGAAGACGTCTGTATATCAACAAAAAAAAATCTGTGTGATTTGCTAGGCTACACATTTTTTTTTGGGTGAATCTATTTTATAAAAATATTTTTTTGAAATAAAAATATTATCTTAAATAATAGGTAAAAATGCTATAACGAAAAATATTTACAATATTTTAAGTAATTTTCTTTTCTTTTGAGTTGTCTTGAAAATGTTTTAAAGCCTTTAAATGCAACTGTGATTTTGACATTAAATCTCATTCCGGCATGTCAGGATTCTACGAAAATTTGAGTAACGTACATCAGCATCAGCCAGTTTTTAATGAAAATAAGTCGAAATAATTTCATGATGCTGATATGAAATATGCAGATGTTTGTTAAATATTTATATTTTGTAATATTAATGTACTTATTTTTCTACATAGCAAATATACAAAATAAATATATTTCAATTTTATGAAATTATAACAACGAATTATGAAATTCGTTGCTGAAATTTAAGAACCGTGAGAATTAAGCTGTTGTATTACTTTATCTCATATTAGGAAATTTTAATATTATACATAATTTATATAAAAAATTCAAAAAAAAGAACAATAATTATCAACACAATAATTATTTAAATAAATTGAATAAATTATTACAAACATTCATATTTGGATTTTATATTAAAAGTAATCAAGTTTTATTCAGATTTTACTAATGTATATTAATATGATACGATTAAAGTACAAATGTAGAAAAATCTCAAAATATTAATATGTGTTTAAATAAAAACTAATATAAATGTCGGTTTATTCAAAATTATGTTTTGATACCCTCTTTGTACACTACCACTTTGTTTACTTAGCTTACCTTAGATAGTCTAAGGATTGGTAAATATAATATGAGAGTGGGATTTATTTCCAATGTTAACTGAGACATATAAAATAAAAAAACATCATGGAAAAATCTCTCACTTAAAAAGCACCAAAAGTCGTAAAAATGATGTATCCAAACAGTCTCAGTTTAGTATAGCAAAGCTTCAATATTATCATATTTTCAATAGAAATATTGAAGACCTCAATTATTGAGGTCGAAAAACCTCAATAATTTAAAAATCTTCATAAAATTTCTTTCAATGCAAAGTGTAAACAGTAGATATTGTGTGACCTGTAGAACCATTCTGTTGAAACCATCGTTCTTTTACATCTATAATGCAAGTATATTACATCTCCAGACTAAACACCAAATACAGATATCTTAGACTTTTAACATTTAGTTGCAAAAAATGATGAGTCTGATTACTGAACAAAATTCTATACTAGAAATTTCCCTATTTTTTTCACTAAGTTTTTACAATTCTAACACCGTTAGCCATTATAAAACATTTTGTTTTATAAAACAGCAAACCTTAAGATAAATGCATAATGTCACTTTTGTGTAAGATATGTCGCTGAAACAGTGCTGCCAAATATGAACCACAAAATGGATAGCGTTATCCATTATAATAAAATTCATTTCAATATATAATTTAAAAAATAATTAGAAATTTATTTAAGACTGTTAATTATCATAATTATTAAAGAGAAACAAATAGCGACAGAGACTCACAATTAACTTAGAATAACAATAACCATATTATAGGTTTTTATGTAGGTTAACGGGGCGTATGAGTGACTATATTTAGTTCATCAGAATTATTAAGAAAAATTTAATGAAAACTGTAAATTTAATAAATTTTATATATTTTATAATAATGAATATTTTTAAATTAATTTTTTATATCAATAAGAAGTAATATTTTTATTGGAAAAAAGTGTAAAGCGTCCTGAAACTAAATATCTCTTTTAAATCGATTTGTTGAAGCGAATATAAAATTATGGTTTGAGCTACTAAATAATTGAAATACTTTTCCTCAAATTGCACTGGTACCACCTTTAAAACTCCTTGCCGCTTATGCTACATGCTTTATGCATTTCAGCCTTAATTACACACCACAGCAAGCGCGTTTACTTAAATGTCCTTTAGATGCATTTTAATCGCATGTCGAGTTCCTCCTACATTTGCAAGCGTTAAAATATAGTTGATGGTAAACTTTTGTAAATGATGGGGCGTTTGTAAACATTTCATTTTATTGTGGGTAATTTCAAAAAGAAATACCTTTTACCTTTATTTGAAGCTATAAAATAGTTAACTTTATTATTTTAATTTTTTAACGAATAACAAAATGGTTTACTTAAATGATTTTTTTATATATGTATATTTATTATATAAGATGCTTATTTATTTAAAAAAGAATTTAAATAATTAAGCTAAATTTTACACTCCAAAGATATAAATTAAAAAAAAAACTTATTTAATGTTTATTTGTTTAAAAAATAAATTAAATAAACCATTTTTTATCTCTCAAAAAATATAAATACAGTAAAATCCTACTTACAAGTAGAAATTAAAAAAAAAATAGAAACAATTTATATTAATTAATTTTGACAAATATTAAGTAAATAAATACTAAATTAAACAAATTTTTAACAAAAAAAAACCCAAAACAATTATGTTAAAAATTATTTATATTAACATACGTAAATTTATTTATGTATTCAGTATAAATGTTTACTAAGTGATATTATTATAATATTTTTATTGTATTGGTATATATTATTATTATGTGTTACTATGTATTATATATTATTATTATATAATTATATATAATTATTATACATATTATTAAAAAAGAAATTATACATACATTATTATACTATCATACTAAGCGCCCTAAGAGTTATAGTACAATAGATCTTATATTGTACTATAACTCTTCTATATTCTGAACAACATTTTGTTCAATAGAAGTCGAATAAAGGTACTAGACTTATTTTCAGACCCATCTTATGAGGAAGAAGTTTCAATCCTCACAGGATCTGCAGGTGTCAGTGTCCATTAAGTCCATCTTTCACAGTTACTAGAAAATCAATGTGATCAGTGTTTAATCTTAGCTTAGAATTGGAAAAAACTTAGAAGTTTTGTTGTTCGCTCAAATTAGTTGTTTGCTATTCGATGTTTCCAATTATTGAATCAATCTGACAAGTGGATATTCTGCAAAAAACATCACATCACAAAGAAGAAGGTTGATTCTTTTCCGTAAGCTTATCAGCAGTTTCGTTTAAATCGAATTTCTTATAATCAGGTATGCAGACAAATTTTAGTTTATATTTAGTAGATAACCCAGATATGTGATTTTAACAGTTTATGACCAACTAGGGTTCATTGATCTAGGTTGAATCAATTTTTTAACTGCCTGACTATCTGAATATAGAATAATATTAACGCTTAAAAATCGGCCATATAGGCTTTTAACTATACAGTTTTTAATGTCATACAGTTTACCGAAAAAACTATGAAAGAAATTCCCATTGGAATCGCTGTGTTAAATCCAGGTCAATAGACTGAAGCATTGGATTTGACACATTTGTGTACTTAAAGTTATTTCTATTATTCCATTCACTTACGAAGTAGATATATAAATAAAGAATAAAAGTAGATAAAGAAGGGATATAAAGAAGGGATACAACTTAAGATGTATTATAGACTAATATTATTATAGAATCTTCTCGGTTTCAGTGAATACCTTTTCCAAATTTAAATAGCCCAAAGAGTAAAGATAACAAAGATTACATCTTAGTTGAAAAAATTTTTAGTTTAAGTACACTATTCCACAATTTAATTAATCTTATGAATGTAACTAAATTTCGGATTTTACTATATTCATCAAAAGCTTACCCATGATTGTGCCAAGAAGTGGTATGAACTATATTCTCTTGGCAGTAAATTATATTATCATTAGGATCTATCCGCTAACCCCCCTACTGTATGTATAGAACATCCATATCCATTAGTAAATAATGTCCTTACATATGATAAAAATCTATTAACCATAGTAGCAGAGTCGTATAAAAGTAAATAAATTCTATGTCAGTAACGGTAGCCTTACCATATTTCATCGAGAACATAAGGCGTTTGTAGTAATAAACCAATTTAAGGTATTAGAAGAGAATTATTTTACTTTTTAATTTAATTGTGTTTAAAGTAATTATTCTTCTACCCTCTTTTAATTATATAATAATAAGAATATAATATAATTATCTAATCTCATATAATAAATTATGTTGAAAATCGTAATTGTTGTAAGAAGAGCCTAAAATATACTAACTTCTTAGAATTTCTTTAAAATTCATAAATTAAAACGTTAATTTTTTTTTCAGAATTTTGATAATAATGAATTTTATTTGGGGTATTTAATTTCTTATATTTATTCTTTTAATTGTTATATTTATTTAAGTTTTTTTCGTAATTAAGCGAAAGTTACATATATAGAAATTAAACAAACTTCTTACTCATTTAACCACTGTTAAATTTAATATATTTAATATCCAAAAAACACATATTCGAAAATTGTTGAAAAAGAAACAACAACACAAAAAGCAATTACGGATATCTTTTAAGTACTTTAAGAACAAAAATAATAATGAGATGATATCCAATAACCAATAACATCAAAATCAACTACCGAATCCAAATATTTGTCTAATGATTTAAGACAATTCAAAACACAAAATAATCAACAGAACTTACATACACATCCTTATAGTCCTTGTAATGAGAAATAAGAGTACATTTAATGTATATTGCCATACGTCATAAAATCCTTAACAGAATTTTGCTTGTAAGCATAAAAAAATATAATTTAAATTAATGTCACAAAAGTTGTTACCAAAAAATATATAATAACAACCTTAAGGATGACATTTTATATCTTAACGACAAAAAGTAGGACTAAGAACTTCTAATCCGCATTTGCAAAAATTCGCATTTCATTATTTTCAACAGGATTAATTTGCAGACAACTTATGTACGACAGCATAAATTGCAAATTATGAATTATAAAATATAAGTACAACAGGACTTGAGATAAGAAACTGTTATTTGGAAAGCTAAATTTTTATCTGATTTATATTAATTGTGCACCTTATTAGACAAAACTAATTTATATTAGATTTATAGAATAATATTAACCCATTAGTGCTGACATAAGCGTGCAATTCTCAAACTTTTAAACGAAGTTTTATTCTCATAAACCTTTGTAAAAGGACATAAATCTATGAGCAACATATAAATTTTTGCATACTTATATATATTTTATATTTGTTTATTTTGCGGACCAATCTTTCCTTCAATATTCCATTAATGCATAATATAAATTTTCTTGCCTTACATTTGCCTTAATGCACGTGCAAATTCGTAAATTTATGTATAACTTTTTGGAATTTTATGTCCTTTTGTGTAAATAGATCTCCATTAATATTCGAAACTGACGGCACACTGGCAACGACAACTGCCACTGAAGGTGAAACTGATGATGCCCAACAACAACGTCAACTATTAAGTGGTACACCTGGTGCAGTTGACAGTGAACAATCGAATCAATCAAGTGATATGGAAGAGTTGCAACATTTCGATCAAGGCAAAATGTAAATTGAAGTACCAATGCTTTCATTGGAATTGCCAAAAATATTTAATCTTTTTCGTATCATTTCATTTGAAAAGGATTAAGGCAATGACACGCACAGCGGACCATTTGAAATCTCAAGATTTTCAAGTATGCATCACAATAATTGAAGCACGACAATTACCAGGCTTAAATATGGATCCTGTAGTTTGCATACAAGTCGGAGATCAAAAAAAATACACAAGTGTGAAGGAGAGCACAAATTGTCCTTACTATAATGAGGTAATTTAAGATTGCCTATTTATTACCTAAGCAACAAATCTTAATGTCACTAATAAAAATTTATATTTACAGTATTTTGTTTTTGATTTCCATATGCCACCAGTCATGTTATTCGATAAAATTATAACGTTGTCGGTAAGTAAGTTTGTTTGCGAAATGAAACTAATTATCCACAAACATTGTAATTATTCAATTAAAACAAATTACAAAAGTGGAGCTCCAACTTGGTATATTTTGGTAAATTACTTCAGCAGTTTAAATGTACACAACCACACCTCCACACGCACACACATTTAAACAAATGTGTCCTTAGGCAAGGAGACACCTGAATGAGCTTATAACCGACAAAAGTTTGTGTTTTAGTCTGTTTTTACTGGTGTCGATTAGGGATGCTGCTTGCAGACATTACGGCATAAAATTAGTTAATAATGGCACAAGACAATACAGGAAGGATTAAATGTTAACATTTAAAAAAAAAACTATTGCGAAATAATGGCAGGTCCCTAAGTAAATAGAATTTGACTGATAATATCATAAGCCGCAAACTTTTCAAATTCTTAATTATAAAATCACAACTTCGTAAATAAAAGCAAATGTATACTTTAACATCACTTTGAACTGTATCAAATTTTTAAGTAAATATAATTTTAATAAAAATTCCAAGAAAGCCACTAATTTAAAGCATAAATATTGTATAGGTAACTCAATCGAACAGCTTGAAAAGTTACAAGTTCTGGGAAAACAAAACTTAACTTCTGGCTTAACTAATTAGTAAAGGCCAAGTCCTTAATTGCTTTTATTTATTTATCGCCACAAACTTTTTAAATGACATTTTCTATTCTTTGAAAGAAAGCCATCAACTTCATTATAAAAATCTTCAACAAATTAGTTAAACGCATAAATCAATAAGTTTTGCTCCCAGTACAGCTACCTTTTCTCATTTTCTGATAACTCAACTATTGCAAACGTGACTGGGAATTGTATATGCGGAAGGATATTTGATTTCAAGTTATAATTATTAAATTAATTAGTCACCTGCCAAGCACAATTACTGAATTGTGTTTTGTTTCATTTACAAAAGAAGAAAACTTAATGGTTTGAGTAATCAACGATTAGCTATAATAATCGTCAATAATCTTCTTACACATACGAGTAGAAGTGCTTTACCTTGAAAACGTAATCTTTGATGGAAAAATTGACAACATAGTTCAAAGGTTGAAAAAAGGCTTTTAATTTCTCCAAACTAAAAAGTCGGTTATTAAAAAATATGTAGGTAAAAATTGTACAATGCCTATTAATTACATTTCTATTTGAAGATAGTTTTTTTGTCATAATACCTAAAATTTTAAATTTCTTATTATCAAGAAATTAAAATTAATTTCTTAATGAATTTCTAAATGAATTACTTATTTTTAGAAAAATTAGTAATAAAAATAATGAAAACACCTTAATAATATGATAAAAGTTAATAGTTTACACAAAAATTGTCTAGGAATATAAAAATTAATATAAATTTATTTTTTTTTATTGACTTCAAAAGGAAGTATTACTTTGGCTATGGAGAGAGATAAAGAAAAAAAATATCAATTATATTTTTTACCTCTTGTATTCATTTTTTAACAAAATGTCTCTTTCCGTTCTATTTAAA
Organism: Teleopsis dalmanni; assembly: GCF_002237135.1. NCBI lineage: Eukaryota > Metazoa > Arthropoda > Insecta > Diptera > Diopsidae > Teleopsis > Teleopsis dalmanni. The sequence goes on from NC_051846.1 coordinate 172,036,378, forward strand.
TCACTGTTACGTTAAAAATCCTTAGAGCATTGAATTGAACTTTAGATATTAAATTAGAATTTTGTTTTAGAAAAGAGTTATAAATCAATATACCTCAATATATAATATACATAATATCTGGAATTTTTGATAAAACAATCGAATAATGATAACATATTTTAAAATGTTCAACATTTATTTTCTAACTTTTGAACTAAACACTATTGAATTCAATACAATACTGATAACACTTCATCCAATACTTTATATACAGGTTGACTTATATACACGCCATTTTGACATTTCATCTTTTATCTGAATACACAGATGATAATTTCGATCTGTGAATTCAATTCTTTTTACAACCCATTTAAAGCTGACGTACCAGTGATTTCTTAAAATAGACCCTAATATTGCTCAGTGATAAAGTTTTAGAAAGTTTATCAGTAACATAAATTCATTTCCAACTTCATTTCCAACTATTCATCGATGGATTATAAAGTTTAAACCTGTGCATACAACTATTAAAAATGAACCACCTAGTGAGCGTCCAAAAAGTGCAACATCACCATAAAACATTGACAAAGTCCACGACATTATTCGTAGAGATACAAGTTTGAATAAGCTCAAAATTGCTGATACCATGGGAGTTTCAGACGAACGACTAGTCTATATTTCTAAAAAAGAGTTACGTATGTAGAAGCTATTCAGAAAGTTAGTACCGCATTCATTAAAAATTCAATAAAAATTGAATTGAAAAGAAATTATTCGTCGTAACCTGCATAATTTTAAGCAAAATAAAATTAATTTTGTTCGTCGTTTTATAACTATGGATGAGACCTGAATCTACCATCATGATCCTAAACTAAAAAACCTTTGTAGTGGTCTGAAGCTAATTATTCAGCTCTAAGCAGATAAAGTCAGAAACATCGGCAAAAAAATTTATACAAATTGCTTGAACACACACCATATTTCCCAGATCTGGATCCGTCTAGCTTTTTCTTCTTCAAAAATTTGAAGCTATTCCTTCATGGAAAGGGTGGAACAGTATATTGCAAAGCTTCCGAAAAATCATTACAGACATGGTATAAAATTATTAAAGCAACCCTAGAATAATTGTGTTGAAGTTGCGGTAGACTATTTTGACTAATTTTATTAAAAAATTCAGACTATTTCACATTTACTTTCAAAACTTTTCAAACAACCGTTTATATTGTGAGCTGTATGAGATAGGGCTTTCAACTCCTTTAGCAGATTGACTTTATCGCAGAACTTCTACTGTAGTCACTGTAGAAAATTCCAGATTTTGTACAATCAGAACTGCAGCAGTTAGAAGAAAGATGTTGTAAAAGAAATAGCTGAATATTGGTTTGCTGACATGTAGGTCTGAGAAGATTGATACATTCCACTGCAGTTGTCTACGGACTAATTTGTTTACCGGACATCATAAATATGAATTCTTAAAATAAAGTCTTTACTTGGAGTCGCATATCAAAGTCTGTTATAACAAAATGGTAATTGGACTACTGTTGGAACTCTGCCTTCACTTAAACCATCCAATCGATGTCAAAAAACCATTCTGATTTATTAACTAAAAGTCATATTGTCATAATATTCTAACACATACTGCTTGAAGGTGTTTTCTTACAAAAAATCATGGGTTTCTATATAAATGTTAACTGATGTCACATGGTTTTTAAAATGGTCTTTTATATTATCTGTCTTATATCGATTTATTATTCTTAAGAAATATTTTAAATCTTTATAAAATCAAGTAATTTATTGTCGTTTAAATTTTGTTTAATTAAAATTTCCACATAAATCACACATTTATTTCAAAAAGTTAGAAACAAATACTTATATTAACAAATTATGAAATATTAAAAAATTTTTATTATTACCCTTAACTTAATGAACATATCAGGTCATACAATCAAGGAAGTTTCTACGTTCTGGTACGCTTGTGGGTTCATTTAAAATAGACTTATCAACCGTCTATGATGCGCCTGGTACTTAAATAATTACAATTAATATCGTTATGCTCTTTTTTTTATAAATGTTATCAATATATGTTTAATGTATGTATGTAATGCATATGTTATGTTGAAAGTTTAACTACTGAACAGAATTTTATGTCATTTTATTTAATTACTACTTAAAGCATATCTCTTGAATTACAAAAAAAAAAAACAAGAAACTTTAAAGATCATCAATGTAAATTGAAAATTTCCATCTTCATTGAATTTGCCAAACTTCTATTTATTGAACTTTAATATATTTGATTGTAATGATGTTTCTACTCTCTTTCTTTTCTTTCTTTCTGGTTTATTTCTTCTTGTTTTTCATTCAAATACGTTTTTTACTCTATTTATTTACTTTTGATATTCTAAAAAATTCAATTCAAAACTTTAAATAAACAAAAACAAAAATAAAATATTTTACAACTTTCCAAAATCAAAATTCTATTATATACTTAATATGCCAACCTTGCCCGCATTTTACACACACAAACCTACAAACACATGTAAACACCATGGCAATAATAACATATTAATTCGAAATTCAATAAAAACCAAACATAATAAAAAATTCATGAAAAATAACACCAAAGGTGCTACAAAGTCGCAGTGTCCTACGTCCTAACAAACTTATTGGTAACTTCAAATTGGATGTTGCTACTGTTTGGAATCATAAAGGTAAACAACAATCATACATACACACACAGATATATATATATAAATAGCACATCACATTAAAACATATGTATATTATTCACACATATTTACAATTATATGCATTCCCAAAAATACTAACTAACATTTACAAGCATACCTATAGCAATACCGTCTTCTTCCTTAGGAATTCTAATGTCCTTTGAAACATCACATTTAGTTACTTCAACTTAAATTTTATCTTAAAAATTTTTTCTTACACATTTTGTTGTCTACTTTTCGGCTGAATGTAATTTTCTTTACGCCTGACATATTTTGTAAGAGTGTGTGTGCATATGGTATTTTGAATTTCATTGCTAAAAGAAATAATCTCACATACCCAGCATATTTTATTGTTAAAAATTGTATTTGAAAAATTTTTTGTATATATATTCATTCTTCCTGCTCTTCATGCTAACATATTTGCCTGCTCTTGCCTTTATTTTTTTTTTTGTAATTTTTTATTTGTTAAGTTTTAAATAAAAACATAACTTTTCGCTTAATGTTTTTTCTCCAAGGAGCACATGAGATGTTTGTTTTTTGATTTAAAACACTAATTCCATGATACTTGCCCTTTCACATACCAAATAAAAAAAAAACAAAAAAAAAAAGAAATTACCTTCTAAACTCCTTGAACCAGAAACTGATTCTGAAAAGGTAAAGTGTAAACAGTAATGTTAATTAAGATTGTAATTGATTTTTACATTTAAATTGACTGTATTCATGGTGAAGTAAGTGTAATCTGTAGCGAGTTGTGTTTAAAATGATATTAATTGAAGGAATGGTATTTTTAGGTTTATATTAAATTGCTTTATGATGTTTAATGTTTTTCAATTTTACAATAGGGTGGGAAAATATGAAAGGAAACAAACTTTAATTGCTTATTATATCTTCTTGGCTTTGAATTTGCAAAAAGGATAAAGGATAACAGTTTAAATGTGTATCTATAATTTCAATTACTAAGTTAAGTGCTTTAGACTAATATCAAAAGAAAATTTTATTTAATTTTTCATGTTCTTAAGTGGTATGATTCAGTAATAAATTGTGGGAAATAGAATTCTCAATTAAAAATTTGTTTAAAGTTTCTAAAGCACATTTAGTTCAAAGTGTTCTAAGCAACAAAGTGTTCTATACAACAACAAGTAATATAGGAAATACTAAAGAATATTAATGCTTACTACCTTTATTTTTATTGTTTTATTTTATTTCTAATAGAAACAAAAATCCTCAACAAAATTCTTGCTTTATCAGTAGTTAAGTAAGGTTAGATTGAAATAGCGCGTATTGATGAAACTATCAGCACTTGCACCGAGACATATCTGTTGTTATACAACAGCAAATAATATAGAAAATACTTTAGAATATTAATACATACTACCTTTATTATTATTACTATTTTCTTTTATTTTAAAAAGAAACATAAAAGCAACAGAATTATTAAGTTTGATCTTGAGTTCGCTACGCAGTTCCACATAGAGACATTTATTTTCCATGGTGATGCCCTCAAAGTTGCTTGGGATAGGCGAGTTACATTAGTCATTGTTATCCCCATGTATAGTTGTTGTTAAACCTTTTGCATTTCCAGATAAATCTAAACAAATCGGAAAGTTTTACATTTGTTATATCTGTCAGTCCAATGAAGAAACAACCTTTAAGACATAAAAGTTGCTTCGTCTATATTGTCATACGAAGATATGAAAAGTGATTAATGGATTCTAAATTTTCTTCATCATGCCGATCCCTGCACAATTCTTTGTCAGAATATACTACTGTTTAACATCGGTGCAAGTACACGAACTGCAGTTATCCTAAAATTTGTAAAGCATTTCATTTTACTTCTGTCTAGTCTAAACAATAAGATACTAGCAACCCTACAATCTTCATGATTAGTCCACAAGTCATTTGTCACCACTATAGTAAAACCTTCAATGATTCCAAACAGTTTACACATTAGTACCTAGTGCCGACTTCACTTATGTTCACTTCAAAATCTTTTTAAGTCATTTCTCTGCTACTTCTTTCCTGTCAATATTGCTATGTCTAGAAGTTCAGTAAAGAGAAATCTATTGATATTTGATGTTTATCAATAAAACATGATATTTCAATATAATCCTCGATTGCACCGTTCCGATTTCTCTAACTGTTCACAAAGATTGTGATATTCGGAAATTGTACTAGCTTATATTAAGCCAACTGTTTTTTGTTAGCGAATCTCTCGGTCTATGAGGTTACAACTTTTAGACAATCGGTATGATTACCATATCTGCATATCTTTTAAAAAGATGCCAATTGCGAATCTAAACTTATCTACAGTACATTCTTTGATTTCTTATCACTAACTAATATTCCAACTGCTCTCACCATATGATTACTGATTCTCAACTTTACTTTATGTTTGTCAATAACCCTTCTTATATTAGTCTATTCAGGAGAGCCTATTTGCGGATGATATGATCAATCCAGTATCATTTATGATAAAGAATTGTCAATACGATTAGTCGCTGACATTTATTAGATATTGAGACAAAAATTTCGTTCTATTCAAGCACTATTTCTAAAGCAGATATAGTTGCTTTCCGACTGTGCGATAATCACCTAACTTTTCATAGTAGTACCAGTTTTGTTATATGGTGCTATGGATATGAATCCATGAACAAGTAATTTGTTCATTGATTGAGATTTTCGAGAACTTTAAAAATTGCCCGTTATATTTTTTGCTTAAATATAGCTTCATAAGACTGTTATGTAAATTCTATTATCCCAACCATTTGAGACTCAATCTGCTGAGATATTTTAGCCGTCGTTATGAAAAGTTAAGATACGTTGTTGTCAACAGTTTGAGAGTTATAGTAACTTTATAAGAGTTACGAAGAATTGCTCTGTAGTTATGATTTCTACAATATAATAATATATACAAAAAATTTAAATTATGTAGTCATACAATTCAGTCGAATTTTAATTAAATAAATAGAAAATCAGATATTATTCTGAGAAATCAATCCATGGAATTATGTATTAATTATTTTTATTTAGTTTTTGGCTACTATTGCTTCACTTTAAAACAATTTATTAAACTACGTAATATGTATATAATATATTGTTTGTTTTACATTCACATTTTGTATTTCAAAAAATTTATATATCATTGTATATAAAAGTAAAATATATAAAAGAAATACCAAATAAAAGTTTTATATTATTATTACTTTCAATAACAACAATTTTTCTATTAAATATAAAATATTTTTGACTCGTTTTTGCATGAAATTTGTTAATATCTTTTTTACTATAAATATTTAATACTTATAATATTGAATATAAATATATTATCATACACATTATAATAAAATTTTGATCTTATGTGAACTTTCCATACTAGATCATCAATTCTATCATAAATGGGCGTTACTCTCTGATCCTGATGATTTCTATAGTGGGCCTAAAGGTTATTTAAAATGTGATATTGGAATTATTGGAAAAGGTGATACCGTAAAGGTGCCTCAAAAATCTGAAAAAGATCCCGATGACATCGAAGCGTGAGTTCTTTTCTTTGCTTAGTTGAAACATAGGACAAAATAAACTCTTCTTCTTCCCCTCATTAGTAATCTACTGCTACCAGATGGTGTGCCTATAGAACGTCAACGTGCTAAATTTATAGTTAAAATATATCGAGCTGATGGTTTACCCCGTATGAACTCATCTTTAATGGCTAATGTGAAAAAGGCATTCACAGGTGAATCAAAGGACTTAGTAAGTCCTTATGTGCAAGTTTCCTTTGCAGGATTAATGGTATGTTTATTTATATAAATTTTAAATGCCTAAATTTCTTAATTAATAATATAATATTTACATTTATATTTAAATAAATTTAGTTTTTAAATTTTTTTTATTTTATGATATATAATTTATTTCATATCATTAACTACTTCTTAACTTAGCCTTAACGCTAAGTACTTTAATAGTACTTTTGTATTTAGTACTAAATAAAGACAATAATGAGTACGTAGTTTAAAAAAATTTTATATATTTTACTATTTTTAAAAGCTAAATATTTATATAAGCTAGTAAATATATAATAAAACTATAATTATAAAATTTAATCACTCCTTATCATTTGTTCATCAACTTTTTAGGGTAAAACCACTGTAAAGAGGAATGCATATGCACCTATTTGGAATGAGCAACTTGTATTTACTGAAATGTTTCCACCTTTATGTCAAAGAATTAAGGTAAATATTTAATTAGTTAGAAAACATTTTATATTTAAAGGTAGAGGACTGAATGATATCATGGCAGTCAATATCTTTAACATTTTATGCAAATCATAAAACAAAACAATTTGTATATGACAGAGAGTAGAGTGCAAGCTACTCTACTTCGTTCTTCTTAATTTCTGTGATTAATATAATAAGATCGGGTAATCGTAGAGCATAAACATTATGTATTCTCAGTACATCACAACCTAATAGTTTCAATCTAGTCTTTATAAAGACTGAGTAAAAATAGAACAGTGGTCTGAAGATCTTGTATTTTTCGCATTCTCGAGACAACAGAAGGTCTGTGATAGCACCCTATGTTAGATAACATATGTGATATGTGTCTCAAGACAACTGGACTGGTTATCTGATGGAGATAATGTTTACTATAGAATTAAAGTTTAATAATCTTAAAGATCGTAAAACAATATTTAATAATAATATTAACCAATCAGAAAAACCCAATTTGTGTTTACTGATTTAATTTTTCATATTATTTAAATAATAATTATTATTACATAATTATTTCAGATACAACTGCGTGACGCCGATCCTATGAAACCCTCAATAATTGGTACTCATTACATTGATCTAAAACAAATATCCAATGATGGAGAGAAAGGTTTTTTACCAACATTTGGTCCCTCATTTATACATCTTTATGGTTCTACACGTGACTATACATTGCTGGATCAACATTCAAATCTTAATACTGGTCTTGGTGAAGGAGTAAGTTATCGTGCAAGACTACTAATAGCAATACGTACAGAAATAACTGATAATATTGAAATAAGCACGGAGAAAAATGTTGAACTCGAACCAACTTATCCCATATCAGAGTCTTCCTATTCAAGAAATGAAGAATTTTTTTTATTCGGTTCAATTATTGAAGCCTCAATGTTGGACAAAAAAATTAGTGATAAAACTGTATTCTTCGAGCTTAGTATGGGAAATGCTGGGAACTCCTTGGATGGACACAATGAGAGCTTTTCAACAGCAACCGACGATGGTGAAGATGTGTGCGTCCTGGAGACTGTCGATACAACTTCTTTTAGTAGCACTACAAGTGCTTGCAAGCCGATAAGTCACGATAAATCCCATTATTATTTACCTTATTGGGATTATAAACCATGCATGGATGTAAGGTGTACACTACCTGATTTAAGACGTAGAATGTACAATAGCAATATGCTATCTAAAATGACAGAGAAATTGGTAAATATATAATATATTTTATATAAAATATATAAATAATATATATAACAAGATTGCTTTATAAATAAATTTTAGGAGGATGGTTTACAAGAAACAAAACATTACATCGAAGATGAGGACCCTAAAGCAGAAGTACGTTTGCGTACAACGTTGGAAGAGTTAGCAGCCACTTGCGTCCGTTATCAAACTATTACCAAGACAAATGCTTTAGGTGCTGGTAGTGGTAAGACAAAATTGGATAAGGAACGCCAAAAACTATGTCAGCGTGAAATTGTAATTATATATAGTTAAAAAATATATAAAGAGATAAAAATTTTATAATCACTTTTTTATTATAGGAAAGTTTGGGAAACTTAGCACGTAACTTACGCGCTTTGGTAACAAGAAATTCCTTAAAGGAACGTTTCAAAACAGCACAAAGCTACCTACAGAAACTTAAGTTTTTAATTGATGATGTAAGTTAATTTATGGAAAACTACTATAATATAGTAGTTTATATTCGATTAAAGGCTTATATATTTTTATTACAATATGCAAATATATCTTTATCTCAATTTATTAGCCACAACATTCGCTGCCCGACATTTTTCTTTGGTTAATAGCGAATGGAAAACGTTATGCCTACCACCGCATGTCAGCGAGAGAGTTGGTCTACTCCACAACCGAAGAAGAATCTGGAGTTCATTGCGGCCAAATACAGACTATATTTCTGAGAGTAAGTCAAATCAATATTCTCTTATCACTCTTTTATTTTAACTCTCTCCAACTCTGTTATTAAATCTTATTCTCTTTTTAACTCAGTTGCCCGGCAGACAGTCCACAGGTCCCGCAAGTTGGTTTATACAAGCTAAACTATCGATATATCTATGGCTGGGTGTAGTTACCCATAAAGGACATTTCTTTGATGGTCTACCAATTGGTTATGATTTATCGCACGAGCTTAGAAATGCAGAGCGTCCTGGTGCAATGGCGCCAAATAATATACATTATCTGGAAAAATATGTAAGAAACCGAATTGTTTGATATTATGTTATTAATAATTGGTTAGTTAGCAGTTTAGTTACTTAGTAGTTAATAAAACGTTTCAAAGTTTAAAATTAATCTGAGCTTAACAATTATATAAAAATCTATATTCATAACCATTTTTTAATTTGTAGACTTTTCAATTACGCGCCTATATATATCAAGCCCGTTCCCTCATTGGTTCAGATGCTTCAGGATTGAGTGATCCATATGCTACAGTTTATATTACTGAGTTTGCGAAAACGACACAAGTTATAGAAGAAACACTGAGCCCCACATGGGATGAACTATTAGTTTTTGATGAAATTCTAGTTTATGGCTCGAAGGATGATATTAAAAAAGATCCACCTACAATAATAATTGAAATCTATGATCAAGATAAAGTAGGTAAATCTGAGTTTATTGGTCGAGCAATAGCCAAACCACGTGTGAAATTGCGTGAAAATGCTTATGTCACACCATCACTGGAATGGTTTGACATAGTGCGTGGTCCAGACAATGCTGGAGAGTTGCTAGCCGCATTTGAAATGCTTGAAATTGGTTCGAGTGATATGCCACGTTTAACGGAACCAAAATCTTTACAAACAGAAGTTAAAAAGGATCGTAACGCTCCACCAACTCCTGGAGCTATTTTTCCTGTACCGAAAGAAGTACGCCCACATTTAGCTAAATTTAAACTCGAGGTACTCTTTTGGGGATTAAGAGATCTTAAACGTATACACTTTATGTCTGTCGATAAACCACGCATTGATGTTGAATGTTCCGGTAAAATTCTTAGTTCCAACATAATACAAAATACAAAAAAGAATCCGAATTTTCCAAATATGCTTAAATCAATTGAGTTGGAACTACCTTTGGAAGAGACATATGCACCACCGATTACAATAAGATGTGTTGATTGTCGCTCATTTGGGCGGTACACATTGGTTGGCACACATCAAATAACTTCAATTCATCGCTACATGTATAAACCACCGCCTAAGGAAGACATCACTAAATACAAAACCATTGGAGGTCAAATAATACTGTCAGCACCTTTAACTGAAGAAGGCTTAAGTAACTTAGTTGATAGCTTTGGTATGCAGTCAATGCTTGCAGGTAATATGCAACATCCTAATGTAAAAAACTATTATGGTGGACGTCGTTCATCATGCGACCAATTTACAATGTATGGCGCAGCTTGCGTCACAAAAATGTAATACTCCATTTACAACCATTATTATCTCATATAATAATATAATAATGCATTTTTTAGGGTTAAGAAACAGACACCGAAGAAGAAATCTCCACTTATGGGTCATCATAAAGACGATAATATAATTAAAGATCAAGATGCAGATGATGAACTCAGTCGCGATTGGTGGACAAAATATTTTTGGTCTTATGAACGTCTCATCGATGCTACAAAAGCAGAAAAAACTTCTGTAGCTGACAGATTTCTCATGGCGCCACAAAACGTTGTTGGTAATACTAAATCCGGTATCAGGGGAAATAAGTTTGTACAAAAATTAAGTCCAAAAAGTATGGCAGGACTAACACGTGGTAAAACTGACCCACAAAGTACACAAATTTCACCACATCAACAGTTATTAAAAAATGCTATGAATTCAACTGCGCTATGCCAGGTAAGTTCTGAGTTCAGCTCTAAGAAAAATCGTAGGTTTGCATGTAGAAGTGCTCACTTGCAGATTTATCCTAATGAGCTAGAAGCACAGCAGGATTTCAATTACTTCCGTGAGTGGTTACATTCCTTTGCACTTTATCGAGGCAAAAAAACTGGTGATTCTACCGAAGATGATAATCGCACTGTTGGTTTTTTCAAAGGTGCTATTAAAGTGTATAAACTACCACCACCGAAGGGTACAGAGTTGCCCATACCAAACTTACCCGCCAATGATCCAATACATGTATTGGTGCGCGTTTACATTATTAAGGGAACTGATTTGCATCCCATGGATTTGAATGGTAAAGCCGATCCTTATGTAGTATTACATTTGGGCAACAAACGCATATCTGACAAAGATAATTACGTTAGTAAGCAATTAAATCCAATATTTGGAAAATGCTTTGAAGTAGAAGCCACATTTCCGCAAGATTCAATGTTGACAATGCAAATATTCGATTGGGATTTAGTTGGTTCAGATGATTTGATTGGAGAAACGCGTATTGATTTGGAAAATCGTTTTTATAGCAAACATCGAGCGACTTGTGGTTTATCTTTGCGCTATGAAGAGTAAGATATTTTTTTATAAATACATTTAGTTACATATGATATTTTTTATTGTATTAATAGCGGTGGTTATAACCAATGGAGAGATCCACTTAAGCCTACGCAGATACTTTCGAAAATATGTAAAGAAAATAAACTAGATACCCCACATTACTTTCAAGATCGTGTAGCAATTGGTAAGTATTGTATGACATTTTCGGATGAAGAAGTTATAGCATGGAATGGTCCCACCACATGTAAAAATCGGGACGAACACTTAGCTCTAGCTGTCTTACATCGCTGGGGTGAAATTCCAAAAGTCGGCTGCAAGGTTTGCTATTTTATTATATGATTTTTGTTTTTCTATAATTTTTATGTTGTTAATCCTTTTAGCTTGTACCAGAGCATATAGAATCCCGTCCGTTATACAATCCTGACAAACCTGGTATAGAACAAGGTAAAATTGAAATGTGGGTTGATATGTTTCCAATGGATATGCCATTACCTGGACCACCTGTGGATATAGCACCAAGAAAACCCAAAGCATATGAACTGCGTGTTGTCATCTGGAATACTGATGATGTGGTGCTAGAAGATGATGCCTTCTTTACTGGCGAGAAAATGTCAGATATTTATGTTAAAGGGTATGTTATTCTAATTCTATATAAGCAAATAAATTTAAATTTCACAAATTAACATTACTTACAGTTGGCTAAAAGGTCCTCAGGATATACAATCCACAGATATACATTATCGCTCCCTAACCGGTGAGGGTAATTTCAATTGGCGATTCATTTTTCCATTTGAGTACTTAGCAGCGGAAGAACGAATTGTGCTATCAAGACGTGAATCATTATTTAGTTGGGATGAAACGGAAGTAAAAATTCCAGCACGTTTAGAATTGCAAGTTTGGGATGCAGATCACTTTTCAGCAGATGATTTTCTAGGTTTGTCTGACAGTATTTAAATATTTTTGCGTACTCTACAAAACATTCTGTATAGGTGCCATTTCCTTTAACTTAAACCGCTTTCCACGTGGTGCGAAAACATCGAAGTTATGCACTTTAGATATGCTGAAAACAGATAATGTACCCACAGTTAATATTTTCAAACAAAAACGTGTACGCGGTTGGTGGCCGTTCTATATCAAAAAGCAGAATGAAGAAATGGAATTGACCGGTAAAGTTGAAGCTGAATTTCACTTACTAACCAAAGAAGAAGCTGAACAAAATCCAGCTGGTTATGGACGAAATGAGCCCGACCCTTTAGAGAAACCAAAGTACTACGAATTTTTCTTAAATTTTATTAATAAATACTAAATTTATTTCTTAATTTCAGTCGTCCAGATGCTTCATTTATGTGGTTCCTAAATCCTCTCAAGTCTATAAGATATATTGTTTGGCATAACTATAAATGGGCTATACTAAAAGCCCTTCTTCTTTGTGGTATTGCTTTATTCTTTATACTTTTCGTGTATTCAGTACCAGGATATTCTGTTAAGAAAATTATTGGAGCTTAGATTTGTAAAAAAATCTGAAATCTGTGGAATTGTAAAATAAATGAGTCAGACGTCAAACGGGAGAGTGTACCTGATTTTCAATATAGAATAATCATATCGGAATGAAACATATATATACACATATATAGACATATATACACTTTAGATAGGTAATAGTGACAAGAAGTTTTATGGTAACGTTTCAGGGTAAAAAAAATGAGATTTAATTGATATAAAACAAATGTAACAAAAGTTCAAATTTTGAGGTTAAGGTTAAGGACACACAGTTGGAACAAGACACATATACGTACAAATATATACCTACGTACACTAAAGAATTCCTACAAAAATTGTAAATATTTATGAATGCAAATCTATTTTCAAGTAGAGCACATCTAATATTTATTAAATTGTTTTTCTCAACATATATTATTGTTGTATATTTTTTCACAATGTAATATAAAATATTAAATAAAAAAATAATTAAAAATACCTGTTTACGAACTTATATATACGAATATAAAAAACTTGGAACAATGTATTTCAAAACAATCATATTATTCAATTTATGTAATTTAATTAATCAAAAAGAATGTTGTTATATATTTACCTATTTAAAATGTTTTATTATTGTTATAATTATTAGATATACTTATTATATTAAACTTAATTATGCCTCAAACGCTCTGTAAAATTTTGCTCAATTTAAATTTTGAAATTATTAATGGAATTTAATAAAAAAAAATTATTAAATGTATAAATTATTTTAGAAAATTTTTAAAAATATATAAACAACTTACTTAATAAAAAATATAAACTCTCTTTGGTGCGTGTTTCAAATAAAAACATAATTTTTTTTAGAAATAGAATTTTTTTATGCCAGTATAGATTTAACAGTTTTATTGCATTAGAATAATTTAAAATTGGTAGTTGGCTGGTAAGCGACATGTGCTAATTGTGTGGATTTCGTTCTCTCACAATGATATTAAAACTGTTCATTCATAATGAAGAAGTAAGGTTTCGTTACTTATTAATACTATTTATATCAAAAATTACATTACCTTATTTGCAGAATAAATAAATCACATCTCTACTTTCATATTATAAATGAACATTAATTATACACAAAAATTGTAAAATAAAAACTTTTTATTTTTTCGTTATATTCAACTTAATTATCATTAATTATATTCAAATAAATAAAATTTTAATGATATTTAATAGCTTCGTAAATTAAATTTCACTTAAGCGTACATTTTTATAAAAAAATATTTTCTAAAAACTAAAAATTTAATAAAACTTTTTTCATTAACACATTTTTTTTTTAATTTATAAATGAACTATCTAAAATAATAATTCTAAATAGCATCTGTATTTTTCGTTAATACTTTACAAAAGAAATCTATAAGAAACTATTGAAACTGAATACAAAATTGATTCTGTCATGGCGTCAAAAATTAAAAAAAAATTTAAAAAAAATTAAAAAAAAATTAAATAAATTAAATAATAAATTTATATAGTTATACTTAAAAATACGTTATACTAATTTGTAAATAAATACAATATTTGGCACGTTTTTAAAAACTTTCTTACTAAGAAAGTTATCACTGTACATAACTTAACTTAAGTAACACTATTCTATCAACAATATTTTACAAAAACGAAAATCGGAATGAAAAACAGTACATAGTCTATTAAGATGAAGTTATCTCTTCTTATAACTGTATGAAGTTAACTTTTTCACGTAGTCTAAAAAGATAAAATCAACTGTTCATATAAATTTGAAGAGTCAACTTTTTCCGGTAGCTTTTGTCTACGTTATCATTTCCTGTAAGGATTAAAGCTACGCTTCGGTAAGTTTAGATCTTTCTTGACATATTTAATGTAAAATCCACAGTCAGCGAAGACATATGTTCTCATAAATGTGTAGAGTTTACCCTTTTATGTAGTCTATAAAGATGTAGTCATCTGTTGTTTTTAGTGTACAGAGTTAATTTTTTCACTTAACAGTTGTTTGAGTAAACGTTTCCTGACAGGAAGAAAGCTATGCTTTGGTAAGCTTAGAAATTTTATTTCCATATTAAATGTGAAGTTCGGAGTCAGTAAAGACATATGTGTGTAGTCATGTTCTTATAGTCATCTGTTCTTACAAGTGTGTGGAGTTGACTTTTTCACGTAGTTGTTGTCTACGTAAACGATCTCTGCCAGGATAAAAGCTACGCTTTGGTAAGTTAAGACCTTTTCTTGCCATTCTAAATGTAAAGTCCGGCACCAAACAAGCCACTGTCGTTAATATGACAAACAACCAAACTGGCAAAGAACTCAAAAGGTAATTGTACGAATAGTAAAAATCAGTATCATATTGGCTATAAAAGAAAATAAGAAAAATTTAAACCAAAAATTTCTTAAAAAATAAAAATAAATAAAATTTAAATAAACTTACACATTAATGAAATTGTAAATAAGCGTAGTAACCATAAAAGCTAGTATGGAACCAACAATGGTTACAATGTACCAGTAGCTTAAATATTTTGACTCAAGCCATATTTTTAGATTAACTACAATGACTACCAGTTCGATCAGTAAAGCTCCAAAACATGAAAATTCAGCAGTTTGTCCAATATTTAATATGACATTATTTGTGGAAAATACGAAGTAGGCAAAATAAAATATTATTAGCGATTGATAAACACCATTGATCGTCCAAGCTAAGAAATAGGGCCAATGAAGTTGCTTATTGTGTGTGTTCTTTTTATAAAGTTCCGGTTGTCTGTAATAAGAAATAATTATTTAAAAATAAGTTTTGTTTTAATTAACTTTTTTGTATAAATAAAATAAAAAAACCTATCCTCACCTTGATAAAGTTTCTTCAGTGTAGGGTTTCTCAGTCAGTGATATAAAGAATATTGGCAAAGATGTATATATGACATTGTACAATGTTAAGAACAAAGAGTCATAAACAGAAGATGATGAAAACAGTGTGTGGAACTGGAACAAAAATTGTATGCCCATGAAAATAATATTTTTATAGAAGAAATATAACACCAAAAATGATAAACGTGTCGTGTGGTAGTGTCCATGTACCAATAGCAAACGTTTTAAAAAGCAAAATTTCGCAAAAGCAAAATCTGCACATCGTGCTGCTTGTCTACCTTCTTTACCCATAATACCAATGCCTACATGTGCTTCTTGAATCATAGATACATCATTCGCCCCATCCCCAATAGCTGCTGTATTATAGTTTTGTTTTGATGTTTTTATTAAAGCAACTACTTCACTCTTTTGCAATGGACTGAGACGACAACAAAGTACTGCAGTACATTTAATAGCCACATCCCGAAATTCGTCTGGAGTTTCAGCCAAAGCAACAGCTAAACTTTTACCATCAATCAAAAGCGCACAGTCGGTACCTATACCGAAAACTATTTCACGATCTAATGCATTTAAATGTATTAACATATCCTCTTTTCGTGTACAATCCATTATGAAGTACTTTATAGCATTTGGCGGTATGTGACCACAAGATAGTGCAATATTTAATGCAGTCTCCACTTTGTCACCTGTAAGCACCCAAATTTTTATACCAGCTTTTTGCAGTGAGATCAAGGTATCAGCAACTTCATCTTGTAATGCATCTTCTACTGCCGTTGCACCAAGCAAATCTAGTTCTGTAAATGAACATTTAATATATAATGATCATTTTTACTAGTGCATTAAATAATATATACCTCTTTCAATTTTAGCATAACACTGTTCACTTAATTCTTTACGATTTTCCAGTGAACTATTAGCGGCACTAAGTTCCAATAAAAATTGTTGATAATCAGCTTCGGCTATTCGTTTACGTGCTATAGCTAGTGTTCTTAAGCCATGTCTCGCAAAGTCGCTAATATGTGCATCTGTTTTAGAAATCATATCAGCCGAGCTATTTGCACACAAGGGAAAAACATAACTTTCAGCACCTTTAGTATAGATCCATTTTGTGCCATTTTCATCCTTGACTATAACACTCATACGTTTACGATCGGATGTGAACTCTAAGATATGTAATCGATCAAAATGGATTTCATTGGTTTTACCCACACTAAAGGGTCTTGTATAATCCATGTGTGGTGGCACAATGCGTACACGTAAAATATCATCATCATCTCCGGTATATACAAGACCCAAATGTGCACAAGCTTCCACAAGTGCTTTTTCATCTGGACTAGAAGCCTGGTAATCCATCTCACTATCAAAATAAATAATGATTAAAGCTTTACAAATTCTAAATATTTTTAAATAGAATACTTACTGTACAACTTGTTCAATTTCATTCTTCCGACGCTGTGATTCTTTGCGTATTAAAATAGTAGGTTGTCTTTGGAAATTTGGAGCGGCATAAGACTCTCGTGAAGCTGTACTCGAAGTTCGATTAATAACAGCTGCTGCTGGGTTTCCTACACAATGAAATACAATGATATTATTTTTATATATGTTTATTAACTATATATATTTAAATTAACAGAATTTTATATAATTTCATATAAATATAATTATATATCAATTTAGTATAGGTACGATCTTTAAAAAGTTTTGAGCGCGAGCATAAAGCAAATAGTTCACTGCGAATTATTAATTATAAATTAAGATAATTTCATTACCTTGTTGTGTAATATATGCACCCGGTGCACCATATGATTGTGAACGTCTATGACCGTGGACAGCGTTACTACCAAATTCCGGTAAATCCACTTCTGAAGTAGAACGATTAAATTGCATAGATATTGGTCGACCACTCGGCAAATTTTGCAATGAACTTGGAAACAATACAGGCCGTTCAGTTGATCCATTCACCATCTCTAAAACATTACCATTTGTATTAAGCACTGGTGGCAAGGATATAGTAACTGGATGTACACGTGTAGCAGGACGTGCGAAATTTGGACTACGTTTAACTATTTGTGGACGCTTACGTCGTTCAACTTTATTGCTATCGTCGAGTAATGGATTAACATCAGATGTGGTACTCACTTTACCATTAGGATTTGTGGAAAGTGAAGTTTCTAATATATTTGAATTATCCAAATTAACATCGCTTTGTTGACTAGATGTATGTGACTCTTCGGTGATGTCAGAAATCGAATACATTTTAGCTAAGCCAGATATTGCATTACCATCTTTACTTTCCTCTTTGGTAGTGGAATTTGTGTCTCCAGCTACTTGTATTGTGTGACAAATTGCAAGAGCTTGAAAGAAATTTTTTTGATCGTTCTAAAAATTAAAAAACAACAGTTCTAAATAATACTAAAACACGGTTAAAAATAAGTCAGTTTAAATTAAAAAAATAAAAATATATAAATAAAACATCAAGATATATTATATATATTATATATTATATAATATATATATAATATTATATATATAAATATATGATTTGATTGATATGATTATATGATTGATATATGCAATATATAGTATTTACATATATTATATACCTCACTACTATATCACTAGATGAAAAAGATATCTCATTACATATACTTACATTAAATTTGTTTATATCGAATAATGCTCCAGTACCCTCTTCTTGCAATCGCGTCTTTTTATAAACAAATTTACGTCCACTAATTGAACACTGTTGGAATATCATTTCATTTTTTGTTAAAGTACCCGTTTTATCAGAGAATAATATATTAATTTGCCCCAGTTCCTCATTCAGATTTGATGTATTAACTATACAAGGTTGATCTGTGTCTTCATCATATAATTGTGTATCCCACTCCATAAAGAAACCGCCAATAACACGATGCATTTCAATTGTTACATACAATGAAATTGGAATCAAGTAATTGAAAAGTATGAGAAATGAAAGATAATCCTGCAGAAACTGTTTAACACTATAACCATCCGCTGGTGGTCCCAAATAAGAGAGCTTAGGTATTACATAAAGTTCATCATAACTAAAATAGAAAAAAAGTATTCAAAAATAAATATATTAAATCAATTGAAATAAATTTATGTTACCGTTTTAAAAAGTATAAAATTGTGACAATCACAATCAATGCAATTAATACAAAAATTAGAAATCGATTTATGTAAACTTCACTGGAGGCAGATTTGTTACGAGTGAGACGACTGTTCAGCTGCAATTTGGTTGTCATGCCTGTGTAAATTGCACAACCAATTACACATTCCGTGTTTTTAACACGCGAACCACGTAACAATACATTTTCAGCTGATAGTGGCAGTACACGTCCTTCACCACCAGATAATTCTATTTTACCATTAAAGCTGTAGAGATCAGTCTTGGGGCTCTCGCATTCAATAACGCCCAATTTGTGCATTTTATTGATTTCAACCAAAGGTAAATCACGTGGCACCAATAACGTTTTCAAATTGGATTCTCCATCTAAATTGGCAGTCGTTATGAAACATTTTGCATGTGGATCTGATGAACGCAACAAAACTAAATCACATGGTACATCACAGTCACGTTCCACAACAACCAAATCACCCGGAGATACATATTGTGACTGTATATTCACTTCCACACCATTACGTATCACCGTCACTGTAAGAAAAAGTCAAATATGAAATATTAAAATTAGCTTGGATAATTATTACTATTATGTTTTTATTTTTTTTTTGATTTTATTTTTTACTTATATACATAAATTATAAAACAATTTATAAATGCGTGTACCCACCTGGTGAGCGATTAACTATGTTATCGGTCTTATAACGCAAGAAATCTTCATAGCCTTGCTTTGCTGCAGTAACAGCGATCACAAAAACTAATGGCAGGAATGATGTCATCGGCGATACCGGACTGTCTGTAAAACGAAAAAGATTTTTAAAAAATTAAAAAAAAGTCATTAATGATTACTCAACTTGTACTTTTATTTAAAATTTGGTAAAAAAATTATTCAAAATGCGTGAACAATTGTAACAAAATAATGAGGTGAGCTGATCTCATAAGCAAAGAGCTAATGGTCGAATATAGATTTGATATTTTATTTAATTACCTATAAGTAGTTTTTTTTTAATGTTTTTATATGACATAGGAAATACATGGAAAGAGATAAATAAAGATGGAACTTAATGCAATATAGTTAAATATATTCAACATACATTTTCTAACAAAATGGCATACTTGTGGGAGAAGATTTCATAATTTAGGGAATGAAAAATCGAGATGTTTTTAATATTGACCGAAAGAGATGGTGGCAAAGAAAATCCTACGCAAAACAAAATCAATCAGAACAGCATCAATGTCGGTCAATAAGTAAGTCATTATTGATTATTTTAAAGTCATTATTTTAAATTACAATCATATCTATTTACTTAAAGATACGGGATCTTTAAATTATAGTACCGTATATGTACATGTGGATGACGATGGGATGATGTACATTAAAGGGCCTCTGAATGAGCATATTTTAAAATTTTAATAAACATTTATATTATATGACGTATCTGCTTATAGGATGTCTGTGCTTCGTATAATGTTTGATACAACATAAACAAAAAATGTAACATAAGTGTTCTTTGGTCCGGGTGACAATGGGGTTGTTATTCATTATAGATTTCTGTGAACGATTATCATATTTTAAGCATAAATGGTCAGCCTTTCATAGATTGAATTATTAAATCATTTAGACCTATTCATATTTGTTGCCGTAGAATTGGTAGGGTTCAAACCATTTTATAGTTTGCTAAAGTCTAAAATGCTGTTTAACAGTAGGTCATATAGCTGATTAAGATCCTCTAGAAAATATATGCCTAGCAACTTTTAATAAAAATAACATCGATAAAACGGATTTTAACCGTATCAATCGAATTTTTCAGAGGAAAATCGTCGGCGACAGGAATGGTTCAAGGGTATATACATATTAAATGTCTTAATATGATTTATTATCTGACAATGACATCTTAACAAACCCACCATATTAGCTTTATAGAGCATTTAAATGAATTTGCTAATTTTTTATAATATAGTATAAGACTCATCTTAAATTTAACTATCTCTGTGGATTGTATTATACTCTTATTTAGTTATTTATATTATACTAAGTTTTTCTTACTGTTCAGTACCAAAGCAATGGTTACTTTCGCCAAAAAATTAACAGATTTAAAGATGTGGTATTTTTTACGATTATATTTGCATTAGTTTCAGTAACCCTAACTAGATTTGGATAAAGTTTCCCGTAAGATGGCTCGCCTTTGCTCACTAATAGGTACAACCAAAAGTTAACAAAAATTGAATCTCAATTACTCTAGGACTGGTAGTACATCTAAAACACGTTGATATTATGTTATTAAATATCATTTATATAAAAATATCTAATAATTATCAATATTAGGTAAAAGTATTAAGAAATTGAAAAATATTGCTCAATAATCTTTATTGATCTTTATTTATTTGTTTTATCTCTGTTCTCAATATTTTATATTCCAATATATTATTTCATAAAAAAAAACTCTTTAAAAAAAACTAAAATTTTATTTCTTTCGAAACTCAAAAAATAAACGTTTATCCAAACAAACAACAATATTCATAATTTGAACTAGAATCTGCAACAAAGTCTTCTTTCATTGAGAATTTTACGACCCATCATATTTTATAGTTTGAGCACACATAAGTACGCGTTCAATAGCTCAATAGAAATAAGAATTTTGATACAACAGCAATATTGGGTCTTAATGTAGTTTATGCAAAACTATAATAATTTTATGTGTTTATTTTATTGCAAGCAAAGTAGAATTAAACAAAAAAGACCATACATGTCTATAATTCAATGTATAAAGTTTAAGCTACAAATAGTATTATTTCGTTAAAATACCTAAGATATATAAAGAACCTATTTTGTTTTGCTTTAATAAATAGTTAAAACTAATATAAGAAAGACAGATTTTATAAGATACTATTGAAAGCCGTAATCAAAACTTGACTCGATTTATTCGCGTTCATATGGACCTACCATGTTCCAAGAAAACAGATGTACAACGTCGAGAAAGGCAGAGTTGTAGTTGAGACGCATATTGTAGATAAAGGCTTCTCAATATGTTAGTCTGCTGTATTAGTCTAAATCAACATTCTATATTGAAGTCAATTAACAAATTAAAACATTATGCCGAAGATTTTAGATGTAGTTTGCAGCTCTATATACACTTTGTTTGGGTATTAGCTCCGGTTTAATTTCCAAATTTTCGTTAATAGCCCCGTATGCCCCTTATATCAATAGCAGATAAATACTTTATTCTACATTTTTTTCATATCATTATAAATACTTTTTTTATAATAAGAGATAAGTCGCTAACGTACAATGACAGATTAACTAACAAAATTTGATGCCACTGCAATAGACCTTTGAGATAATAGAATAAGTTCATATTTTATGTAAACATTTATCAACATCTGCATTAAATGTATGCGTTGAAAGCATGTTTAAAGAAAGACTATTTTAAGTGAAGAATAAAATTGCAAATATACGGTTTACTGTGCTCGAGGAGCAGACTCTGTGACCATTATTGATCTTTTCGACCCTAACTAAACAGAAAACACTATAAATACTGTTAACTGTTAAAAACATCCTATCTTCCGAGGGGTATAGAAACTTCGGACCGACCAGACAGTCTAGTAAAGAATTTAACTAGAGGTCACAACCTCTTCCAAGCAGCGACGACACTCTATCCCTTTACACAAATCCATCTTATTCAGTTGACAACGCAAACCATTATGACCCTTGAGATAACCTGTCAACAACCTTAGTTTCGTTCTGCTGAGGAGGATAACCCTACTGTATTTGAACAGATGTGTTAGATCTTTTGCCTAGCGATTACCTGGAGTTTCGCGCCAATGTACAATAAAACTCTATCTTTTGAAAATAGATTGAATAATGGAACCCACAAATACATTTTGTACCAAGACGCATTAAATGGCTAAACTAACAGTGTTATATAGAGAAATTACACAAGCTTTGGGTTCTTCTATTCTTATATTTCAGTTGCAAATATCTTAAATATCTTATTTTCACAAGTATTACATAAAACAGTTAAGGCATTATATTACTATAATTGTTTTCATCTTGTTATCATAAGTATGTATTATAAAAAATGTCTAGTCATTGCATTTCAATAATTATATATTAATTAATTTTATTATTTATTTATTTTCAACTTAAATCATGATAACAAAAACAAATAAGTACTTAACATCTATATTTTTTATTTTTTTTTTGTTTATAAATTTACAGATTGAAGATACTTGTGGGCGTTCCATTTATGTAATATTTCCGAACAACAGAGTGAAATGCCACTTGACTTCAAAATTTCATGCCACCAACTTTTTTTTGTGACTTTGTGAAGATTTTTATTTATTAAAAAATAAAAAAGATAAAAAAAAAAAAGAAAAGTTCAATTGCACTTAAACATCTGAAATAACATAAAACACGTCAACGATTTTTAATTGATTTCGTATAGAAATGTCACACATAAATTCCAACTACAAACACAAAAATATTAAACTGCAGAGAAGAGAAGTAATACGAGCAGTAGAAATTGTACTGAAAATAGATCTTTAATAGGAAAAAGTCACAGCCAATTGCGCAATATGGTATATAGACGAAAGTATCTTTTTTCTATCAAATTTCTCAGTATGGCTTTTATTTGTTTTTGCATTAATTTGAAAGTAGTCGTCATATTTCATAGTTAGATTCGATACGACGGCTACGCCGAAGCAATGAGGAACGCGTGCATAATTGATTTTCATTTTGCATTGCATCTATACAATATATATGTATATATACATATCTTAAGAGTCAATAAAAAAGGCAGTAAAATAATAAAATAAAAATTAATAAAGATTCATTCCCATTATTAATGTATAGCGAGCATTTGTTAGGAGGTGATGGTCAAGGTTGTACTGTAAGACAGAAGTAAATTAACAGAAGCGTGTAAAATCTGCCAGAGACTCTGAGGCATTTCCTATAATTCAGCAAATGAGAAATAACTTTATTCCGTGTTGGAAAAAACAAGTTCAAAATCAGTTTCATAATTTAATTAGTAACTTTTCTAAGATAATTGATTTATAATAATTTTTTGGTTTTTTCTTTCGTTTTTTAAAAATAGATAAACTCATTCGATAATATTTTAAACTATAATTGGCTTATTTAAACAATTATAGCTAATTAATTATAAAAATATTTATAAATTGTTACGAAAATTTGTTTTTGTAACCAATAATAAGATGGATACACCAATTAAGTGGAATGCGAGGTATAAGGTAAATATCAGTGCTATAATATCTTATAAATTATCGGATTAAATAACATTAATTCATTACTATTACCTATGGATGTGAAGTAAAAAAGTGATTACAACCCGCAACTATTATATATTATAATATACAAGTTATAAATTGTATTATCTTTTAAATAAAAATAGAACACAAGCGATTCGTTTGATTAGTCTTTATTTAATGTATATCATGAAAATAATAACTTATGTCTAAATCTTAAGATCTTAGCATCACTTCTAACTTCGCATCAAAACATTACCATAAAGGCAATGTTTCACAAAAGATATATCAATGCTGAACTTGCAATTTCCAGGCATCATTTCCAGCCTTTGTTCTACTGAGCTTATGTTTACAATAAATTAGAAGCGTTGCTTCCAATTGAGATTATGTTTATATTAAAATAGAAGCGTTGATTCGATTTAAGATCATGCTTACATTAAATATGGAAGTGTATGTACTACATTATATATTTGAGGTATATTAGTTAGGGGTACGACTATGTCACTTTCATATATATATATAAAAACATATATTACATATATGTTATATATGTATACACGATATTACCAAAAATTGTGGCTATATACAATAAACATAATACTTACTTCAAAATTGCTACAACTAAAAAAAAAAAAAATGGTCGAATCCCAACACATAAGGAGATGGAATGACTTTTCAATAAAGCCGGTTGTTAGAAGGAAAAAACAAGAGTTTGTTAGAACACCTATTATGAAAAGAAGAAAACATGCAAAAAAATATGAATCAATGCAGTATACATCAACTTAAGAGCAATGAGAAAATTTAGAAGAATGGCAACGAATAGATAGCGATTAGGATAGACTGGTTAATTAAATACTGCTCTACTCGAACTACTACCAGAAGCTTCTGCCAGGTTTATAGAATTTGTAACGAATCTTTTAAAGTTCTACTTTTTATGTCTAAAAGTTCTACTTTTCATAAGCCTAATACCTTTTCTTCTTGATGTATTTACATCCTACATTGATTTTTTAAACTATTATTACTCTTCTTTAGAGGTCATTTCATGAGTATTTTCTGGTAGGCATAGTTCTATTCCGTCAAAAAGATGTTCTGGACTTCAAACTATACTACTATAAATCCATCTGAATAACTTATTATCAAAATTCAAGAGAACCCCTTTTACAAATGATCCAAATGATCACAGACATTATTTACTAAATGTACTTTAGACACTACTAGCGTTTTATCAAGCAAAGAAGAGATATGTTCCGATGGGTATGAACTATAGTAAACTTCTCAGTTGCTTTATTTATATACAAAATTGTCACAATTGAATTAACGAAGTTTTAAAGACAATCAACATTTCTGCACTGTTTGTACTGGTGATATTATTAGCCTATAGTTCTTCAGAAATTAAGAAAATAGGGATGGTTTCCGAAGAAGACCCTAAATCAAAAATTTATATTCGCATATATGGTTGAAAATCTTCTGGATAGTTTTTGGTTTTAATGACACTGTTTTATTGTAAATGAATAAATTATTAAGCAAATGTACGTCGTCAAAATACTTTTTGTGTAAATATTTTAAGTCATTGATCTATAAAGAAGAGTCAACATTGATTTTAGCCTTTAAATCAAATATTGATCGATATATGTAACCATCGTCATTGATCAAATATAGCCTTAAATCCAAGCTTATATAAAACGATGGACAATTGGTGATAAGGAAAAAGGAAGTTTCTAAGACTTATCAAAAAATCATTTTTAATCATTAATACCATAAAATTATGTAACGAATAAATAATGGTTTTCTTTCAAATTAAATTTGTAGACCTTTTAAATAAACACTCTTCTGTTAGATTAGCAGAGATATATAATATTTAACGGTGCTTTCCAATAAAAAAAGTCGGTTTAAAAATAGTATACATTCTTATTTTCCGGCATTTATCAAATATCATTTAATTTTCACAGTACATCAACGAAGCCTCATCATTAACAATTGGGATAATTGCCAATAGATCTCCTGACTAGAAAATACTTATTAAATCTAATTAAATTAACAACTTTAATACTCTCTACAATCGTATAACAGAACACATATGTCGCTACCATAGTATGCAAAACACTGAAATAATTTAGAATGAAAAGATATTAGGATAGATGGAAATAAAAAGAGTACTAGAATCCCGACGGACTTGAACACTAAGACCAAGATTGATATTTTATAATCATAAAACCCAAGAATATTCCAAGAAAAAAGCATGGATGCCTAACGTTGAAGATTTTCTAATTTCGAACTGAGATATAAACCTAAGTTTCTTTTTCTGTTCTTTTTCCAAAACCGAACTTATAAATATCACTGATATTAAAATTAATAAATATAATATACATCATTAAAGTCATTATCCTCTTTTATAGAAGAGATTATAAATTATGTAAAGAATCTGATTTTGTTTGAGTTTTTGAATGTTTAAAGAAATCATTATTAAGGTTATATATGTTTTTGAACTGCAAATCAATTTTCATCAAGTTCAAGTAATGATCAATGGCATGATCAAAAAATATATAATACTTTTATAAATTAACACCTTTATTACACGTGTCGTACACAGAACTGAATATAAATATATATATATGTAATTCATTTTATAAATCAATGATTTATATTTTATAATTATTGATAAGGTTCTATTTTATAATACTTAAATAAATTATTTAGTAATATATATTATAGGCTTACCAATTAGAAGGGAAATTATTGTCATTACTAAAAAATAAAAATTGGCAATTCGTCGAAATTGTTCGAAAAGATTTTGTGGCAAAAAAGTGATTAATGTATATTTTGTAGATTTGATGCGATTAAACTGCTTATTTCCCTTCTTCTTCTTAACTTCATCATCTCCGCCAATTTTTATCTGTAACCAGTCATTTATTGTGCTGACGCGTGAACCCTAAAAAATAAATAAATAAAAAAAATAAAATTAATAAATTTAAATTAAAACCAATATAATTTATTACATAGAAAATTTATAAAAAATTTATTATCAAATATTACGAATAAAATACGAATGAGATAAGATAATTAATGATTTTATTATAAAAAAGAAAGCCAGCTAAAGATATGTCGTAAAAGTTATATTTAATTTTATTTTAATATTTTATATCATTGATAAATCAAATATGATTAAAATGAATTATTATTAAAAAAAATTTGTATAATATTTCTATTAAAAAAAGAAGTGTATTTATGAAAAGTTCTTATATTAATATTTTAAATAAATATTTGTTAACAATTTCTTTAAATAGTTCTCTTTAAAGTCTTTAATACTTTATTAATTATTTTTTAAAATAATTACATTGTTTTTATTTTAATAGCTTTTTATAGAAATTTAATAAATAATAATTGGTAACCATATAAGCAAAAACTATACTAATGAAATTGTCTTTGGATGGCAAATTAATTTAATTATTTTTGGATAATGCGCTCTCTTTAACACGATAATTATTTTAATTTTTGATTATATAAATAAAAAATAAAAAATTTATAAACTTCGCAATTTTGTAATTTTTCAATGTATTATACCATACATATATAAAAATTAAAATATTAAGAAATTAGTTTAGACATGCAAGCAATGCTCAGATGCGTTTAAAATAATTACAAATAATAATTTTAAATTACAAATATTTACTTTAAAATACTTTAATGACATAAGCCTTGGAGAAATATAAAAAAGTATTTATTACGTCTTGGGTTGGTCTATTTTAGTAGCGTAGTTGATGTTTTGTTGTAAAAAATCTGTCTATAAAAATCTTAGTCTTAAAAATCAACCTGCACGCTTGATAAAGGACATTTTTTTAAGATCTATGTTTAGTATATCCGTCACGCTTCTTAGTTCGTGGACTTCCATATTGAAAAGACTTAGTCTTGTTAAGTCCAAGCATTTGCAAAAAAAAAGTTTTAAGTTTTCTTCTTGTTTCTCCCCTGCAGCTTCTCCATTTCTAGTTTAAAGAGATGATAGGAATTTTACATGCATACTGCCCACCTTTATTTGGATCTACAAAGCAGAATTTTCATTATCCAAAAAATTGTAGCTTGGCCGTGTTACTTTAAATTTATACACCCACATTGACAAAAATATATGAGTACAACTAAAAAAAAAAACTGCAAACTTCTGTCAGATCCCAAGATTGATCTGGTTGAAAATGACTAAGAACGTATGTATAAGTCAGCTGCTTCAATTAAAACGTAACATACTCAAAACTATAGTATCAGTACTGACGGATCGCCGCGTACTAGAAAAATACGCTTTGAGACTAGATCTGGCATGTAATGACTTTTGTTAGAGTTATGGCAATCAGTTATTGTTCACTAATGGGACCTTTTTCTTACTAACCTGACATAATTGTCATCTTGTCAGGTTAGTTCACTTTCACTTGAATGAGGTCGTTGCACTTTTCAGCGGTATTTGTACGCTTACTACTACCGTCCTTTTCAGAATTCTTGTGGTCTGCATATAAACAATACGATGTTGTAAAACAATACGATGTAAAATCTATCCATAAAGGATCTATAATTCTTAACTAACACAAACAGTATTTTTTTTTTGAAGATGGAGGCGGCGCACATAAATTTTTTCAGTTTTGAGAATATTTTTGGTATAAACTTTCGCGTATAGTCGTCAGTTTCGAGTCGAAACCGATATCGCAGAGTAGAAGTTTTAATGTAAGTAAAGACTAATTTTGTTTAAATTTAATAGATGTTAAAAAGAAATAATCTATTACGAACAAAATTATAAAAACAGTTTTAAAGTTTTCTGAATACAAAAATACAACATTAGAATTCTACTAGTTACAAAATATAATGACTTAGTCGATTAAGTTCATTTAACTTTAACTTTAATAAATTATAAATAATTTCGTAATATTATACAAATATAATATACATTATTTATTTATTTCGTAATATTATACAAATATAATATACATTATTTATTGCAATTCATTTTAATGAGCATAAATTGTATATCTAAATAACTACAATCGTAGGAAATTTAATTAAACTTTATCTTTAATCGTAATTTAATTTTTATATTAATTAAAATTGGTATCTGATGAAAGTCAACAAAAAGTTTTTTCTTTTAATTATTATTTAATTTAACGTTAAAGACAAATATTATTAAAATTCAATTGTACACTGCCCATCTTCACATCTGTAAGTTCACATATTAAATTTAGTAAAAATTCCACTTGAGTTCAACTGCATCACAATTTATTCACATGGGGTTTCCCTTTTTTATGCAACGCAATCTTGTTACTTTTCATGCCTGCTAATTTGATTTGTACTATAAATTTGAATTTAATTTAAAGACAAATATTTATGTATTAAAAAAGGCGCATTGTATGGGTTTGACCTTACTAATTCAATGTAGGCTATATATAGTTCAAACGAGTATAAAATAAACGACTTTAAAATTGAACATTCCCTGAAGATGACTATCGAAGATAGTCGAAATATTGGAAAAATATTTTAATAAAATATAAAATGTTTTTAAATAAAAATGAAAAAACTGGTCTACATTTTAATAGACCAATTAGCCCGTTAATAAATTATTAAACGAATATATTGAAAAAATTAAAAGTAATAGATAGTTTTAATAAAAATTAGAAATAAAAATGTTTTATATAATACAGCACTCAAAATAAAAAGAAAGTGCTAGCTAACTAGGCCAAAGCGTAACAAAGACAAGCACAAGAACAATTTTAAAAACAAACAAAAGTGCTAACTGAAAGCACAAAAAATTGGAAGAACATAACACAAAAGCGATCAAAAGTGCTGTCTTATTACACCAAAAACGATTTCTTGTATAAAAAAAGAATTGTATAAATATTTGATTGTATAAACATTTAATTTATACAATTAAATTAATATTAAAAATATTTATATAATATACTTTATGTTTTATCTGTTAAATCAATGAAGGATGAATGAAGGAAATATTTGAATAAATTTTTTTCTAACTTTATTTGAATATTTAAATAGACAAATAAAGACTTTTAACTAAGTTAATAACAAATAAATCAAAATTATTTAATTATATACGAGAAGTTATAGAAATATTTTTGCAAAATTTTCGTGTGCAATAAAGCCCATTTAAAAAGTGTTCAAATATTAATAATTGAGGCCAAATTTGTCATATAATTTTAGTACATTTGAGTGTATCTCTACATCACTATTCGTCAGCAGAAATGAAAAATTTAAATATTGCAAAATTATTTATTAATAAAAATTCATTAAACAAATATAAAATAAGAAAGCATTTAACCTTTCACCGTCAAACGTCAAACAAATTGAGCATTCTAAACAATTGGGCTTTTATGTCGACTTTGTGTGAACGCAAAAAAAAGTCAGTAATAGATCATATACTATACTAATATGTATATAAAAGTCATATATGTATATACGTATTTATATACGTGTTTGAGGTGTATCTTATATAATTTACATTTTTTCTAACAGTTGTGAGTACTTGTGATTACATTGTTTTTTTTTGGGATTTTTATTGTAACAATAACTTTCAGGTCGTTACTGTGAGTTATATTAATTATCACCTAAATTTGTTTTTAATACATTTTAAAATTATGTACACAAATTCGCACAATTTTTTTTTTTATTTTATATAGTAATAATATTGTTAAATTTTGAAAAAATATTTACCTAAGTCATTTGAGGTAGTAAAGCATTTCGCGAGGCTTTTTGAAATGCATGATCTTTACTTTGGTGTAATTTTCATAGTCAATAAAAATATTACAAACCATTTTATACTACAAGTGATTGTAATTTTTTTTTTTAAATAATTTTTAAAAATTTGATTTAAGATAAAATGCCTAATTTTAATATTTATTATTAAGTTTCTGTGATGCAATTAACTTTCTTCTGCAGGCAAGATTTTTTTTAATCAAAATAAAACAAAGCTGAAAATTTTAACACCGAAAGAGCACCGAAAATAAAAAACAATTAAATAGTTTTTATTTTTTATTCATCATCAATCATTTAAACTTTCACATAAATTTTAATTTCACCAAAGCAAGAAATCTCACGATTATAATCGAATTACACCCTCACAACGCGAAAATAATATTTTTATACATCCAGTTACATTGTAATTTTTTATCTTATTTATTTTTTTCAGATATTATTAAATACAAATTTTATTAACGTAAAATTTAATTTAATAAATTTTTTTAAAGTGTAGTCAAATTTCCATCTCTCGAACTGAATAGAGTGCAACAGAATTTAGAGAAGAAATTACATACAAATACAAAAAATTTCTTTAACTTGACGTCTCCATAAGTTGAACCTTTTCTTTGCAAAATGGTACTTCGAGTTATGAAAATTTAACTGTATATATAGTATATTAGACGCAATGCAAAAAAGAAATTCCCAAAATAACTTCCTTATTAGTATCTTCAGAATATATCTATCAGTTAAAACTGTTAACTATAATAACGAATAATTAAAATAGAAAATACTAATTGTTACCAATAGCCCTCATGTTCAAGTAACTTCTGGAACATATAAAGTAGAATAGCAAATGGTCAGAGGTATATACCCAAGAGTTGAAAAAGGCGCAACCTAAAATCTTACAAAAAAATTTTTAAATTAAATAAAAAACTGCAAATACACTTGAAAAATGTTTAAGATATACAAAACACTCTTAACCACATATTTTATTTATTTAATATTTATTTATTTAATATTTATTTATTTAATATTTATTTATTTAATATTTCTTTATTTAAATAAACTTGTATAAAAATAAAAAAAAAATCGAATAAAAAAATTGTTTGGCCTCTATCTATCTAAGTGAATGATTCTCAACCAGTGATCCGGTGAAGATAGTTAATAATGATCCGTGAATATAATTTAACTAGTACCTTAAATATTCTTTGTAGTATCACAAAGGGCTCATGTTAGGTTTAATTTTCATCTAACGGACAAAACTGATACTATTATTTACAATTGTATTCATTAAAAAATATTTACTCAATATTCATATTCATTGTTAATTATTAACATTCAAATTATTTGTACAATCGTTTTTATATAAATAATTTTGAAAGTAAACAAATATTTATTGATAATATTTTTTATTTTGATTTTATCAGCAGCGAGTTCATAAGCTACATATCGCCTTTACCCTAAATGAAGAACCTGCACTGGGACCACTGCCTCTTCTAATTATAGGACAACATGGAGATAGGCGCGGCCTTCGATTTTGAATCTCTTAGTACATGCCTACCGGAGCTGGAAAAAGATACACCTGGACCTGTTGTGTCTATGTCCAGGTATGTCTAGAACTATTAGGCTCCACATTCATTAACACGCTTTAACGGTACTTGCATTTATCAATGCATCCAGTGGGTAACTATGCTTCTACTTACTGTTACGAGGGGTGTGTAATGAAAATGGATTTCTTATATAATTGAATAGGAGGCATTTTTCCGTCCACTTCACCTATCTTCTTATTCAGTTTTTTTACTATAGTTAACACTTTGGTTTTGTTTATTATTTTGTATACATTTAAGCTAATTTGATCACCGACTACAAAAGTGAATGAAATATGAGAATTTTTTTTCATTACGAGTATATGAATTTAATAGTGCTATTTATATGCACTGTTTGAAAAGAATCGTTAACATATTGTTTATTTTGTATTTCATTGGAAAATAAATATATCTACAAATTCTCTTTATAATAAATATATTTTAGTTCTAAAGACACACACCAGACCTGGTAAAAACGAGGAAAAGCTGAGTAAAATTAAGCATTTAAATTAGTTTTTATAACAATTTACGTACAGTTTTCTGCATTTAGTGAATTGAAATTTTACTCATGCCTTGATGCTGTTGTAAAAGTTATAAAACCAATATATACACAATATTTTTCTATTTTTTATATTTTTTCGTTTTAATATTTACATGGGCATTCTTGATGTCAGAAGGGAACAGTGAACAGCAAAAGTTAAAAATTTATATTAATTTGTTAATAACAAAACACATATTAAATTACTTGACAAAATCCTTATTTGCTTTTCTACACCCACTCAATAAAAGCAGAATTGATACAAATTTTCAATCTGCAGAATTCATCAAGTGTAGCCAGCAGCAAAAATTAATGTACCTAATTTAATCTTCTAAAATTTGAAATAAATAAGTGTGGTATGTGCTAAATAAGTGATTAGAAAACAAATAAACAAAAAATTTGTCAAAAATAATATGTATTACTATCTTTTACCCCGGTTCAATTAACAAAAATGTATATTAGAATAAATACAATTTATAATTGGGTTAGTTAACTTCGTTAACTTTTTCATATATCATAATTTTTATTTATATTTATCATTATTTTTATTATTTTTTTAAAATTTGTTTATTACACACCTTTTGCCATTTCCATGAGATACTATCCTGTACAAAATTTGCAGAATCGTCCTTATTCCATAACGGCACACCGTAGGCCGCGGTATTAACCCTTTGATAACCCGCCAAGTGATCATGTCGCCCAATGAAATTCATTTTTTTCTCTCAATTTAAACAAAAACTCATAAATAAAAACGAATTTGGCGACATATAAAAATTTACATAAATCTCATTTAAAATTTATTTGAAAATTTAGGTAGCAGAAAATATATTCAAACACGAGAAGGGAAATCAATTACAAATAAATTTGAATAATATTTTAATTTCTGCAAAAAATTTCAGTTTATTGTGAAGACGCGTCGTGCGGGGTATCATTTGTTTATGCTTTGCAGTTTCTTCAAGACACTAGCATAAAATCACAAAAATAACACCAAATATGCAATATAGGTTAATAAATTAATTTTTTTTAATATATTTAATTATATATCTAATTTGAAATTATTATTAAATTCCGCACCGATATCAATAAACTTTCCACTCCAATCGATAAACAAACTCATTCATCGAATGCCAACGATCGACTGAATAATTTGCAAATATCGTTACACAAAGCAGTAAAATCGGAGCCTCAAGGAATTGTACCGTATGATACATTTTCTTCGCATTTGTTGTTGTTGTTGTTGTTGTTGTTGTTGTTGTGAGGTAGTAGAAAAGTGTTAATTCGCACTTTAATACACAATAGTATTCTATTTATTCATTTTATATGTGTTTTTTTTCAACTACAGTTGCAGTTGTTAACAAAATTAACGAGATATACTTTTGTTACATGCTTAAAACGATTTTATGGGCTTTTTATTAACACCTCACAGTTGATTGAAAACGTTTTTATTTAATTCGGTTTTATTCATTATATTCATTATATTGAAAAGTGCTAAGATACGGAAAATACCGATTGTATGTACATTATTATTTATTGAAAATAAAATCAAAAAATATTATATAAACACCGTTGGAAATTAGCAGTAATTTGCGTCATTCATTTACGTAGTTTTCCGCGTCCATAAATCAATTGATCAATATTATTTACATTTTCCATACTTTTTGTTATTGTTTTTGCTTCTACATTTTGTAATCTTCAGTAAAAACAGTTATTTTTCACGCTTTCGTTTCATCATTCATGGTACCATGAATCGAAGCAAATTTCGAAGTAAGCACTCCATACACTCCAAATCATCTGTCTTTGATCTGTTTTTTTTTTATCTGGTTTTGTTGTTGTCGCGTGTACGGTTTTTAGTTGTTTCTGTCTTTGCTAACTACTCGACACTCAACGCAATTCTTCCGAGGAACTAGTTTACACCCAACACTTTCCCAACGACGAATGTGAACTGAACTTGACATGAAACTTAGCTTCGTTTGTGATCTCTTGCAAGCAAAACATTTTGTGTTTTTTCTTGCAAAAAAAAAAAATAAACCAAACCAAAGCCTACTGGCGGCATTTACGCTCTTAATTTCTTGTTGTGCATTGTGTTTGTTCGCCTTTTTCGGAGAGCGTTTTTGAGTTTTGTTTTGATTTACTATAGTACGAAAAAAAAACTGTAAAAAATAAACAGTTTTAGTGTTTATGGCTTAAATGTAAGCTCTGCAATTGTACTTCATCCAAAAATATAAAAAGCGATTTTTTTTAAAGCTTTAGATGTTTGAACTTTGTTTGAGCGAGGGTTGCTTAATAAATTTTTTTTAATAATAATATTGAGATGTACTTCATGTGTCTTGTAGAAACGTTATCGAGTTAACACAATATTATTAAAATATTAAGTTTAATAGCAAGGATATTGTCAGAACATTGTATATTAGAATAATTTAGTTGTTAATAAATTGTGCAGCATTACAACAACAAACCCTTATATATGACAATAATAAATATGTATTAGGACATTTAAACTTTACGATATGGCAACACTATTTGGAAGAATTGAAAAATATAGAGTGGTGGTGATCAATATATCTTAATATATGAGATACATCATCTTAGCGATCAGTACATCGAATTATTGCTACTTGATAATCGAATATTTTCTTTTTAATTATTTATACATGGACTATTTATACAATAGTCCAACTATAGTATATATCATTAGTACATATATTTTATGTACACTTATAAAATATATGTACTAATGATATATACTATAGTTGGACTACTATTAAGGCCATTATTACAGATATACAAACGTTTTCGGTAACTCAGTAAAGTGATAAAACGTTTTATGTTTATTTTTGTGAAATTCCATTATTCCCGAATTAACAAATTACCAAAACATCAGGTCCGAAATTTTTTTCATTAGTTGGTAAAACCAGGGTTTGAAATTGTTTGACTATTTTCAAGCAATTATTTTTGACTACAAAAATAAAATAAGCAAAATGCAAATGCAACAGCATTTTATATATAAAATATTATCATTACAATAATTTCGAACTATGTATATTTTCAGACCGAAGTTGTTAACACTTAAAATGACACATTAAATATGAAAATAGTTAAGCCCAACCCTAATTTAAAATAACTATAACAAAACTAATTTATGTTATTAGTACCTATAAACTTGTATATAACTTTTGTAATTGTACATAAGTATATAATATATACGTATACATAAAATTCCCCATCACGGCATTGAGACTACAGACTAGAGCTGTTCATATTCGGTTTTACGGAGTATTCGGAGAATCCGATTAATAGTAAACGAAGTCTCCGGTGTTGAAAATAAAATCGGTTTTTTTGTATATCCGGAGTCTTCGGATATCAGAATTTGTAATTATTATGCGACGTGAAATTATTCGGAAATAAACACAATTTTTTTTAACGATGATTTTTATAATAGAATTTTTGTTATTGGTTGTACAATTTTGTGATATTGATCTCTATGTATATTACATAATTAATTTCATTATAATAAATACATATATATATACTAATTGTATTCATAAATATTGTTTTAAATTATCTGCATATGTGTACAAATAAACAATAAATGTTTATTGATTTATATGACTTTTTATATAAAATATTAAGAAACTTATATATAATAGCGTGTGTTATCGTTTCCATAAACATAAAGCTACTATATATAAAATATATATTATATTCAATTAAAAAATCATATTAATCAATATTACTAAACACTATTTAAAAAGGGGAATTTTTTTCGAACCTTGAATTTATATCGTTTATACCTATTTATATTACCTGTAATAAGATATCAATATGTACTTAATCAGTGGCGTAACTACATTTTTTAGGCCTGTAAGCAAATTCTAACTAAGGGGCCCCTACCAACATATTAAGGGGCCCCTATTTTTATACTGTTTACACGAAAAAATGTGAAAAGGATATATAAGGTTTGTCAAGATTTTCGTAACGCATTAAAGGAAACGTCGGAAATACCATTAAGTATATATCAGTACAATATATACATACTTTTTCAGTTCAAACTACTTTCTCAGCTTTGAACTCTTCGAATGAAACTTTTGTTCACCATTTGATTTGGTTGAAATTGGACGTCTATTTCTTGTAACTGTGATATAAACTTAACAATCGGATATGAGGTTTCCCCTTTTTTAATAAAGGTATTCAAATTCAATTTGGTGTATACAGTACTGATATTTGCAAAAGACAACGTACAAAATTATTTTCAAATGGGTTTAAATCTAGATATAGCTTCCATATAAACACATATTAAGACACATTAAGACACATATTTTTCTTAGAAAAACTTTTTTATTTTATAAATAGGTTTAATATTTTATTTGAAGTACTTACATATTATGTACTTTAAATTTAAAATTTACGTATCTTTTATAAAATGCAATATGAAATTATTCCAACAAAAAACGTTTCGTCCCACTTTTGAGAATTTATTAAAAATAAATACAATGAATACAAAAACTTATGGTGGGGCTCCCTAAATTCGGGGGCCCGAAAGCGTTGCTTCCAGTTGCTTCCCTGTAGTTACGCCACTGTACTTAATGTACTCTGAATCACAACTGATTTTTTTTTTCTAAATAATATTTGAGATAAATAATTCTATATATTTTAATCTAAGGTAATAATGTTTAAGTATAATTAATAAAAATAATATTTAATTAAATTTTTTAATTTCTCTGTATGTGTATTTTTTACAATTATGTAGGCATATTTTTTTCAGGTATTAATAATGTAAATTAAGCATAGAAAGCTTTTGAAGTGATAATAAAAAAGCTTAAATGGTTTGATTATTTTGAACTCCGATAAGTTATCGTCTTTCAGGAAATCAAATATAAAAACTGACATTTTTAACACAAATATTAAAATATAAATTAGTCACTGGGTAAAAATTAAATATTTTAAGTTATGCGTCAATACATTTTTACACTTTAAGAATTTTATACATGATTTATGTATAATTTATTTGTTTAAAAGTAATCGAATACTTAAACAACACACTCACCCTTCGTCCTAAAACTTTGTTAAAGAAATTATCCATTTTGTAAGTAAGCAAAGGCACATATCCTTAACACCACAGCATAAACTTATTTTACAAACACTTAAGTTTTACTTGAATTCAAATCTTTTTAATTATTTATATAATAATTAAAGATTTTATTTCTTAAAATAGCATTTAGTTTTATAAAACTATGAAATAAAATTAATTTATTTAATAAAAATAGCTTATAACCAAACGCGAAAGTGAAACACTACTAAAACGATTATATTTTTTTAACAATTTTATCGCGTTTAAGGTGCAATAGAGCCAAACGTGCTGAAGCTAAAACTTATCGCAGATACTAAAAAATATTAGAAAATTTGGCAGTTTATTGGAAATTAAAGAATTCCATTGTAGGTATTATCGAAAATTGCCCAATTCGTAAGTAATTATCAATTTTTCAATAAGCGATAAGGTGATATGACCTCACACACTTCGGGTTTTATATAAATGTACGCGATTGCCGACATTTAAGCGAGTACATAAACTTGGTTTGCAAAGTCTGCAATTCTATAATAAATCCCTTAGCAAGTTGGTCTCTTTAATAACCGTACTGAGTGTATTACTGGTGCATAGAATTATATGTACGAATAGTATATCTACTCAGATAAGATGACATATCAGTATTCTTATCTGCTTACTGATAAAATTGTCAAGTATATCTTTTTTTTCTTGATCTCACATATAAATTTTTGCAATTTGTTTTTATTTTTACATTGTTTTTTACTACAATTTTTTTTATTACTGTAATATTTATTTAAATTTAATTTTAGAAATAGTTTTAGTTGTATGATTATAACTTTAGATAATTCCTTTGGTATATAACAATTCTAAACAGCAAATCGCATGACTAATTTTAAAAGTCATGTTTTAAAATAAAAATACATTTCTTAAAGAATTCTTTAATAAACACTATGGATAATCAATTATATATATACCATTTATAATCATAGTCCACCAATGACGCCATTCTTATATTGCGTCAATTATTTTAAAGATAACTCAGCTGTAGAAGTATTTAAAAAGACTCCACCCCTGATATCAACCTAATATTATATGTTTTATTTATAAACAAAAATTCAAAAATATCTAAAAAATTTATTATTATGTTGAAGCTATTTGAGCCAGTGCACTTGAGCACTTTCACTCTTTTTTAACTCGAGGTATATTCAAAACCCCTCTTTACACCTTGACTGGATTATTGTTAATCACTTCATCAGACTAAGCAATAATTGACCTCAGATCTGCATACCACCCCGAGGAGCCTGTAACCATTCTGAGATTTGATAACGCGGTGTTGGTAAGTCTTATTTTGTGTTGTATCTAGTCTATAAAATTTTTTTATATATTCAAGGAAATATATATATAATTTTAAATATAATTAAATATGTTTTAAATTTTACTTTATATTAGTTATGACATTAGTGACTATTTTAATTAATACAAACTTCTTTCTGTATTTAATAGAGAGGTTTCGAACAGTAGTCAATGGTTAATAGAAAATTTTTGGTAAAAAATTTGGAAGAAATAATTCCAAGACCACTGATGATGGGTATTTGGCAAAACTCGAAGCAGCTATATGGTCAGCCAAACATTCAAAAAAATAAAATAAATAAAAATTTTGTTGTTTTAATTCACTACTGCTTAAACATTTTGTTTTGAACTTTTTAGTATTGAAAACAATGGATTATCATTTATTTAAGTCTTGAAAATAAAGTGTTTTATTTTTATTTTTTTATAAAAATAATTTTCGTTTTAGAATGGGTTTTCGTCTTTTTTAAAAATATTGAATACTACCTTTAATTCTTAAGTTGCACTATAAACAAATTGTAAAAAGCATCCAGTTTTATTTCTTTAAATAAATAAATGAAATCTATATATATTCATATATAGTAAGTAATATAGCACTGTTACTAGTTACTCTAGTGGTTCGATTAAAAAACAAACCATCGCTCTAGCTGTTCAATTCAATCTTGTTAAAAACAAATAGAAAATATTAAAACCGATACTATTTACAAAAACGAAAAATAGATCACAAACGGAGTTTTCTTAATGGGTCGACTCAATGCCACTAAAATCACGGAAATACAGTTCACTAAAAAGTTGCAGGCGCTTAAATGACGGAAATTCGATTCAATAACATTAAAAGGCGGAGATTCGTCTAAGAACAGCTATGTATTCAAAAACATAGCCTATAAGAATGGTTATTGGCTAAATTTGAGCCTGATGAGTTGAGCAAACTCATTGATGTAGCGAGGTAATTTTTTTGTCTCTGAATGCATTTGTATACTTTTGACAACACACATAATACCAAGTCTAAGTCTAAACGGATGGACTTTCCATCTAAGTCCGTTAATAAATATATATATATATATATAGTTTATATATGATCAAAAACTGATGGTGTGAATTAAATAACTCACGCTGAAAGGTCATAACTGCTTTTATCATGTCAGTATATCAAAGCCCCGACCCGCTATTTCATTCTAGCTACGCAATTACACTGATATTATAAAAATTAAATCTTCTAAATCAATTAATACAAAATTTTTTGTTTTAAAATGATTAAAAAAATATTATTTATTATTATTTTATTTTTGAAATGACATTATTTAAATTTATATAATTAAAAATAATTTAATACTAGAGAAAAAATGATTACTGACATTATACTGCTATAAAAAATGCAACGAAAAAAAAATTCAATGCGTATTACAAATAATTCTGGTCGAGTATTAGTAGAAACCTGTAAATGATGAACAATGTAATGAGCGTCAAGAAATTAAGAAAATTCTTCAATCAACCAACAGAGGTCATGAAGATCGCAAAGTTAAATTTAAAAAAGATCGACAAGCAAAACATATTGAAAATGAAACACCAGAACAAAGAAATATTAGTTTAGAAAATATAATAAGAGTATAAAGGTATTCTATCTGTCTTGCAAACTCATTGCAAGGTGCACGAAATGCAAGAATGTTATACTAAAATTACAAGAGTGCGAGAACACCTCTGTTGCAGAATTGCAACATTAAAATGAAACAGCTGTTTTTGCAGTTACCACATCTACATAAAGAGCAGCAGATATCGAAACAGCTGTTTTTTTCATTTTTTGCTTTGTTGCAAGCATATAGGTATACATACATACGTTAAGGTATAGCAAGATTACAAGCAATTGCAAGAAACTTTTAGCGTGTGTTTTGTTGTTGTTCATTGCAAGCTTACGTTATCTGTGCACCTTGCAATAAGTTTGCAAGAGAGAGCCAATACCACTTATATGTTTAAAAAAATTCAATAATCTGAGGAGACCATACTTGGTCTATTATTGACGAACAAGTTCTTGAAAATGTACTACTATACAATAAATATATATTAAAAATATTTATTATTTACTATTATTAATAATACTATGTATTAATAACAGTAATATTTATTATACTATTAAATATATATTAATTGAAAGCATTATAACATATGTAACTTTATACAAAATAATTCAATTAAAACCTAAAAGCTTTTAAGAATTAACATGTTTTTATAACCATTGTTATAACATAATTTTAAATATAGCTTTTTTCTTTAGTGCCTTTTAAGGAAAAAAAGTACTTTATTCCTAGAATTTGTTTATCAAAACATAGCCCTAGAGATAAACCATAATTACATAAAATAATCGTGACAAGTTTTTAGTTATGAAGTAACAACTAATCAATTGTTGATAATTTTTTTTATAAATTTTTATCGGATTGGGGAGAAAGTTTTCGATGTTTTTTAGTTCTTTTTTGTTTCAAAAAAAAAAAAAAAAGAACTTCTATACAATTCTCATATATAAAAAATCCAATTTTATTTATATCATCCAATTTTTTAATTCTAATAAATTTTTTTAATTTAAACTATTATTCCTTCATTATAGAATTTCGGGTTTTCATCTATAAAATACTATAGAAATAAATATACTGCATATTCAGGACATTTTTTACATTGTATAGAATATTATACAGTAAGGTTATTTAGAAAGCTTATTATATTTTCTAGATAATATAAAGAAAAGCATTTTATTAATTAGAAATCAAAAAACAATATAAATCTTTATGTATGAAAGTTATATGCTTATATATAATATATATATATATATATATATATATATATATATATATATTATATACTGTTGTATATAATATATATAATAATATATATACCAATAGTTCGCTTCAGCTTAAAAAACCATGCAAATGATACTTTCCTTCCCTTCCCTTTCCTTCAATGATATTTATTTTAGCTATGTAGAAGACGAAAATTGTTTATCACACCTGCTTGTTTACTGTCCAGTACATGTACAATAAATTTAGAATAAGCGGAGGACTAAAAGAGTATCTGAGGCTTGTTAAATGTTCCAAATGGTTTTAAAATTTGTACTTCGTAAAAAAACACAATGGACTAACAAGCCTACATGGATTCCTAGAATTATTTTAATGACCTAACATTATCTAATTGTTATAGTAGTGACACGACCGTTCAGTTATCCAAAATATTTATTACTTGGAAAAGTTTTCTTCTCTATACCATATAATTAAATGAAACATAACCCTTTTAAATGAATTTGCACGGGTTTAAATAAATATACAATAAATATAAATTGTATTTACTACTAAAAGAGAAGGGGAAAACTATTTTTTATAATGTAGTTGGATGGCTTTGTTGGTTTGAATGGTGGCACTCCATAAGTACAATTTTAATTGAATTAATTATATAAAAGAGTATTATATTTAATAAAAACAAAAATAATTTGGTTAATATTTTTTTAAACTACTCTGTGTTTATTTTTGGGATATTATTAAAAATAACTTTTTTTTTATTTTTAAAATTTAAATTTTTTTAAATATAAATAAAAATAAAAATGTTTTTATTTTATCATTTAAAAATTTATAATAACTAAATAATATAACAAACTAGTCAAAAATAATATTTATTAAGAAAACCATTTCGTTTGTAAATATATTGTTAAAAAATGTTCATATATTAATTTTAATTAAATGTATGAATAATAATAAATAAAAATATACGAATATGAAAAGAAGAAATAAATAAATATGAAAATGCAATATTTTTCGCAATGAATATAATATATATGTATATATCAGTTTATTATCGTTGTTTCAAATATTTATTAATTTCAACATATCAATCATCCACAAGTTAGTCATAAGTAAATAAATAAATCCTTTTTGATAATAACATATATATTTTAATATGTCTATAAGATAATATAGGTGTGACTCATATTTTAAGAAATTTAGACAAAAATATTGAAATTTCGAACATAAAAATTAATGTATATAAAAATGAATGTATATAAAAATTAATGTATATAAAAATTAATGTATGTAAAATTAATGTAATTTAACCGAGAGTTCTAAAAATTTTTGTACTTTAATTAGATTATAATTAAGTTAAAAACCCTAATTTATGTGTATAAACAAATGTAAATGTTTTGTTAAGTAATGGTAATTAAAGCTGAAATATTTGAACAAATATTTTATTTGATATGAAGAAAAAATACTTATACGCTACGTTGAACACATAAAAATGCTGCTTACCATTTTGATTTATAACTTAAAGTTTATCAAATTAAAAAACACTTGAACTTTGAAGATTTTTGTTTATATTACTAAAATACCAATTTAATTCATTTAAATAAATTTATAATTTGATAAT
This sequence comes from Teleopsis dalmanni, assembly GCF_002237135.1. NCBI lineage: Eukaryota > Metazoa > Arthropoda > Insecta > Diptera > Diopsidae > Teleopsis > Teleopsis dalmanni. The sequence goes on from NC_051846.1 coordinate 172,080,183, forward strand.
TCTTTTTTTAGATTTAAATTAAAACACAAGCGTAAGGAAACATATCACAAAACTAAATAAGATATAAATTTTTATTTAATTATTTTTAATTTATTTAATTAAAAATAACATAATAAATCACAGATATATTTTTTTAATTAAATTTTAAAATTTTGTTAGATTATCGTTGTACTTAATTTAATTAAATTTTTTAATTTTGTTAGTTATCGTTGTACCTCCTTCGAATTTATTAAGCGCTCTTGCCTAAAACCGATCCATCGATAAACTGTCGATAATGTCAAACTTTAAAAAAATACTAAAATGTTTCATTCGAATTTTCTGCTCCAATCGCATTTGAAAAAATATTTCAAAATTATCACCAATACAAATAGCGTAGCACATTTTTGCAAAGTGCTCTACATGCAAAAAAGCCCAGAACCCAGTTACTAAATTTACTAAATTTGTGAAAGTAAAAACAGTACTCGTATGACACCTTCATTCAATAGATGAATGTGGTAAGGTGCACATGAACTGATATCTATCTTTATCTATATACCAGTGGGCACAAGACAATAAACTGTATAAAGCATTCGTACTACCCCGCCTCCACCCTTATTCCATTTCGGTTTTCCATATTACTGAGACTCTTTATATGAGCACTACGCAAACTTTTGATAAGAAAATCTTATCAATTATAACGGGCGACATGCAACCAGGTACAGGTAAAGTAAACATACAATCTTTCATGAGAGACGAGCAAATAATATTTAACGTTTGAAATTTGCGCTCTTCAAAATAATTATATATATATATAATATATATATATATATATATATATATATATATATATATATATATATAAACACCAAAAGTGTTAATATTTTCGGCAGTGGTAAATATAAAATTTTGATGAATTAAAAAAAATGTAACGAGATATAAATAAAAATTTATTTAATAATAAATCGTAAACTATATAAGAATTTACTTGTGGAAAGTGGCGTCTTTAATAAATTTTGTAAAATATAAATATTAAATAAATGTCGATTACAAATATTATATCTGTAGCATTTAATATGTATAGTACTTTTACAATCTAATTATTCAATTTTTTATTATTGTTAAAAATAAAAATTTAAAAAAAAAAAACGAGGATTTATTTTACAATAATTTTTTTATCATCGATATTTCGACTTTAGTACAAAGTCATCATCAGGAAATATCGATGAAATAAAAATTATTGTAAAAGGAATCGTGGTTTTTTCTTAATTTTAAATTGTTAAGTAAAAGAAAAAAAGAAGAAAATAAGAAAAAAAATAAGATTGAAATAAGATAAAAATGAAAACAAAATAAATTAAAAAAAATTATAAAAAATATAAAAATAGAAAAAACAAAAATAAAAGAAAAAATATTATACCAATAATAAAAAATTGAACAATTAACCTATTTAAAATAAATAATAGAAAATAAGAAAAAAATGAAATAATAATAAGATAAAAATGAAGAACAAAATAAAAAAATAAATTTAAAAAATATATAATAAAAAAAAAAAATTTTTTTCCAATATAAAATTGAACAATAAAACATACTAAATATCGGTTGGTCATAAAAAAATATATCTGTAACATTTATAATATAATATATTTTAGAACGCTAAATAATATATTTAGAAATCTTATTCCAATAATAAAAAATTGAACAATTAGCCTATAAAGACACTATATTAAATATCGGTTGATCATAAAAAAATAAATCTGTAACATTTATAATATAATAGAATATATTTTGGAATGCATTATATATAGTCATAAAAATAAATTAAATAAAAATTGCCTCAATTATTACAATAAAATAATTTATATTATCTTAAAAGTGTAATGAACAAATTAATATGAAATCAGGTTAGGTTGTTACGATGATCCCTCACATCCACATAATTCTCGGACTTGCCTTCTGTGTTACCATATAATGCGCAATGAGTATAAAACTATTTCACACCTTCCATAAAATCTTAAATATTCTTTAAGTGAGAACTATAAATAAGCTACTCCAGAAAGTTAGTTCATATCTTCTTCAGTCTACATTACGTGTACATCAGAGAACGAGATTTGAAGCACTACCCACTATTATTAAAGAAAATATTTAATCTTCTCAAATGACTATCTAATCGAAAATAACCCACCAGAATGTTAACTCTAATAGTATGTTTCCACTGGCTTCGTTTTAAGTAATTCAAGCAATCTCAAGTTAACTGGTCTAACGAAGCCAGTGGAAACATACTATAAGACTGATATTTTTACGGGTCAGTTCAATCATTATTTTTTACTTAAAAGTGGTGCACTTAAGTGGTGCATGTACTCAACATATATTCAACAATTGTCTCCATATCATTGAACCTTCTAATCTGATATGTATTTGTTTTATACAAAAAAATTCAACGACTGTTTCTGATGTTCTGAATGTGCACCGAAGAACCTCTTTCTGTTCAACTTATTTGTTTATGGCCTTTGCGTTTTCTTTGTGATCAGCAACTCTTACTTACTTAATTGATTATCGTAACTACACATTACCGGGTTTCGGCGTAATACAGGATATCTCTACAGATACCTCTGCTGCGTACGTACCTTCTCCAATCTCCAAGATGGAGTCCAATTTGTGCTTCCTTAATTTGATTACTTTACCGGAGACACGGTCTATTCCACCGACTTCAGTGAAGCATCTTCATCTATTCTCACGCCATGATCAAGTCAACCAAGCCGTTCGGTGTTAACCCGTTGAATTATATCAATATGGTGGTAAAGCTCAGGAACTCAGCGAGAACAAGTGTTGAACAATATTAACATCTCTCTAAAGAGAAACATATTCAAAAATCTTACTAAATGTAATTTTGACTGTTAGATCAGCACTTTAAACACTCTAATTATGCGAATTAATTGCTATTTGATAAATGTACCACTTCAAGACATGCTATACCTATCCACAAAGTCCTCAAGCTCTGCTTGAAAAATCCTGAAAGAGGCTGCAGGAATGAAAATTAAATTAACTGCTCACCGTTTCTAGTTCTATAAATGGGTACTAGCTTTTCTATAAGGGATCTTCACATATTCAGGGTCTTGTAATTGAAAAGTCGACAAGCAAATATGGATTGATGTTGTGGCAGGGAATTGTACTATAATATAATGGATTTGGTTAAGAAAAATGTAAATCATTTATTATGGTTCACTTAGTCTTTTAATACTAAGAAAAAAAGGGAATATTGTACAAAGTAATTATTTTATAGTTTTTCTACTTATTATAAAATATATTCTTATAGTTTTTGTACTAATAGCGGGCATTACCACATAAAAATTATATATACAGTTTTAAATTTATTATATATTAATCAATGGTATTCATTAAATAAAATACCGAGAGATTTTAGCTTAGCGAATGCAACATCACTAATATATTTTAACCTAATGGTTATAGTCTCTTTTTAGGTCCCAGCGGACTACAATAACAACCACAATCTGATGATTGTGATTATTTATTATAAATAATATATAATTATATCATATATTAATAATATAGTTATAAAGTTGTAATTATAACTAAATGCATTATTCTCAAAATTTTGTGTACCCTATTTTCCAAATTTATTTTATCGTAAATCGAACTAAAAGTATTTCACAACTTATTAAAAGAATCATATCTACAGTTTTATAGGTATATAGTTATCCAAAAATTTTGTGTATATAATTATGAGTCTTCAATTATAAAAGAAATTGTTATCTTTATCTTTATTGCAGTATATAATTTTAAAATATAAAAAATTGCATTTCATGTCAACAAATAGTAATATAACAGAATAGAGATAATTACTATATTTCATAAATTTATTGAAAATATTCTTTTGTCTGAAGTCTAATTTTAATTGTAATAAAAAAGACTTTATTATAATTTATCAAATAAGTTTAAACATTTTTATATTATTTGCATAGTTCATACATACAATATGCGTGTTTAAGAAACAAATTATTTTTATTAGATTATAGGTGGTAATTTAGTTTATCAGTGTTCTATGGAATAATTCATAGATAAATTTAAATAGATATAAATGTACATATATGTAAATATACATATATATATTTTTTTTTCTCCAATAAAATAGATGTTGAATAGGTTGTTTTACCTGTGTTAAATCGTAGGTATCAATGGGAAAAGCTATAAAATTTGCAACAAATATTCAAATAAATATGTCGCAAAAACATGAATCACACCATTTTATGACTTCTTAAATATAGTAGCAAATTCCAATGACTGAAATATAATATTCTTGGAAAGAATTTTGCTTATATTATTAATTTGTTTGCACCTAATAATTATACAGTTGTATAGTGGGCTTTGCAATGTACTGTAAATAAAAGCAATTCTTATTAATATTTCATATTCAAAAACTTTATAACTTAACTCACCGATGAATTCTGATACTGGATCGTTATCTCCTTCACCACGCATAGTACCAGTTATTTCCTCATTCTCAACCATAGGTAAAAATAGTTGCACAAATTCAGGTGAATATGGATGTGTTATAGTCTCCAATACTTCAGTCACAAAATATCTTATCAAAGAAATATCGGTGTCACCCTTCAACACGCACTGCTTCACATACTTAACGACAGGAACGACACAGCCACGTGTTAGTAAATTAACCATTCGATCGAGCAACATTTTTTTCATTTCTAAATGCACTAATATCTCTAATTCATCTTGTTTTGATTCGAAAAGACGTATAAGCAAGCGTAGAATTTGTTGATGTAATGTCACGTGAACAGCAGCGACTTCATCAAGTATAGCTAAATGCGTAGGACAACTGTCAGTGGAGAGTTTAAAATACGATGGCTCTGTGACAGTATTTTCAATCCAACGTATTACACCTATACCAACAACTGGATATCTGTAAATTTATACAGTTAATTATTATATTACATTTTGAATTGTAATTAAGCTTACTTTATACAATTATAAAGCGTTTGCAATTCAGCAATAAGTTCTGTGGATCCTTTATTTACATTACATATGCCATGTACTTTTTCAATGGCTTGTATGGTACTATTTAATTCATCTTGATTTAATACACGTTCTACGGGTGGACGCTTTTTCGATGGTGTGTCAATGACTGCCGCAGCATAAGCAAGTAAATAAATATATTTCGATTTGTGTTCAGGATTGATTTTAACTCCAGCTTTAAAGAGTGAATCGACTAATAATTCTAGAAATTGTGGATTTCTAATGAGATCAATTGGCGGTGGGTCAGCCGTGGAATAATTGCGATAGAGCACAGTTATATCAGCTGGATTTAAAGTGTTACGCGCCAACATTGAAGATAAAGCCTGACAAGCTTGTGGATAACCTGCTGAACCATTCAGTGCCATTGTAATAGGTGTAACATTTTGATTACTAAGAAGAAAACCACCTTACAATCAAATAAATCATTAAAAGATTATAAAAATGAACTTACTTTTGTAATGCATATTTTGTAATTTCTTGTGATAATCGCTTCATATTGAAACCACCTTTAGGTTCTTGACTTAATACTTGCATTAATACCTGTGAATAGACATAAGTATGTTGACCGTGACAAACCATACGCGCACACTCCTGTATAGCGCCCTGTACGTCTTCTGGATTGTTTAAAAATTTTGTTATTGAAGTTTTCAAAACTCGTGAAAAAACTTCAATTTGTTGTGCTGCTGTAGAAATGGAAGTAATTTCACTTTGAAAACCAGCATCAGAAATAATTTTAATTGTAAAATTTAACATCAAACAATCGGGATATTCTTCAGCTAAACGATATATAAGCGAACGCCAAGTGGGATGATCAATCATTTCGGTTAACCAATCTGGAGTTTCACCTTCTTCCGTAAATATAGTATCAGCTTTTTTAGGGTCGAAAGTTTTCAACACCATATCTTTTAAATGATTTTCAACCATTGCTTGCACATCTGTTACTTTCACACCGGCAATAATTAACCATTCGGCTAGCAAATTTGCCATTTGTGCTACTGCTTTGTAGTTCTCGGATAACATAGCAATAACCTCTTCTGGTGAACCACCTGATTGAAAATAACGTTTCAATTGTGAAAATATACCAGGTTCCATAATGTAATCTGGTGTTAAAAACTTTTCTAAACATTCTTGAATGGTTTCTTGTAAGTCTTGGGGCTCCTAAACGAAAACAAAAACAAATAATTTGATGCAGTCGCAAAAAATTCTATATAATTACCTCTTCTTCGCCAGCAGCTCTTGGTCTCCCTTGCCAACCATCCTCAAATTCATGCTCCATTTTGCACAATTACTTTTTTTATTTTATTAAGTATTTTTTCACAAATTTTAAGCGGTAAACAAAATATTTTTTTATGCCTACCAGCGAAAAATAATACCAAATCAACTGTCAAAATATGAAAACGACAGGGTTGGCATATTTTTCATATTTGCATAAAAAATTTTATCGATAAGTACAATATTTCCAGACAAATTTTTTCTGTATAAATTAAATTAAATTAATAAATTTCAAGACTGTAAAAATTAAATAAAGTGTTTTAATTTTTAATAACAGAATTAATTTTGGTAATCTTTTGAATTACGTTAAATTAATAAAAAAAAATTTTATAATACTTGCGATAATCTATGAAGTGAACTGAACTATTTGTTATAAAAAAATAATTATTTTTCTTGAAATTAATAAATAAAATTAATGTTTTTCTTTATATATCTTTTATATAATTTTAAATAATATAAATAAAAAAAAACAACCCGAAGCGCAGCAAAAGAACAAATAAACAATTAAGTTCGATACCAAGCAAACATTTCTTGTTATATGAGTATATCTCTAAAAACTTTAATATATAATGACTATAGCATATATTTTTATTATATATATATTAATATATTTATTAATATATAAATCAGATAAACATTATTATTAATTAAATAGTTTATTATATCTCCGGAATATTCGAAAATAAGGTTATACCATATATATTTTTTTATTACTTATACTTTTTATATATTTATTTATTTATGAGTTAACATTAAAATTAATTTTAAAGTTAACTAAAAAATAATAAAGAACTGAACTGTTAGATCACCCGATTATTTCACAAAGTTTTTAATTTAAAATAGTACGATATTGTAGTATAAAGCTACATAAAGATTTTATCAATAATAACTACCAAATACAAATATTCTTTATTTCAAAGTATGAAAATTTAGTTTTAATTCAAAAATATCAAAAATTTGATTTCAGATTATCTTATATATTATTATAAAGCCGTATTCCATCAGAAACATAGATTATTTATACAGAATCGCCAGGTATTTCTATTTAATGCTAAATATCTTAATTCGATAAATGACTTATTAGTTTCATGCCGGATTGTTCTTCTCCAGGTGGTACGAGGTCTTCGATTGCCTTAAGGTTTTCATTGTAGGGCAGCATGACAGATCTTTTCGTAGGAAACAAATCTTATAAGACATTAAAATAACTTATCTCTATTTTAAAGCTTGAAAATTTAGTTTTCATTTAAAAATATCAAAAATCTGACAGCATTATCTGGGATTATTAGATCGGACTATACTGGTTTATTAGTCTTCTAAAAGTCAGTTTAAATAATCGCTAATTTAAAGTATAAAAATTTAATTTTTATTTAAAAATGTTTAAGATCTGATTTGAGGATATCTGTGCTTTTAAGATCTGTTTATACTGGTTTGTGGATATTCTCAATTACTTATCAAGAGAGACACATTAAATAATCATAATTTTAAAATTTAAAAATCTGACTTAAGATTATCTTTGGTTAAAAAATTTCATAATACAGATCTTGCGAATAATTTTTTTCAGACATTTTAAATTTCGTTTAATCATAATATTTCTTAATACTGGTTTAACTTTTATTTTAAAGCAATTCTAATATTTATGTATAAATAAATAAAAATTTGATCATGGTATCTCAAAGGTTTCAATTTTATTTATAAAATTTTAATATTACATAATATAATATTACATGCAAATGGGGAATTTAACACCTTCATACATGAAAAAAGTGCATGGTCATATTTTGTAAAAATTTTACATTGTATAATGTTTAAATCCACTCGTTCATCATTTGTATTAAAATAACTAACATGTTACTCTTTATATCAGTACGTTTTACATTAAAATAATAAATAAATCAAAAGGATTAATAACCTAAAATTGGTAAAAGTCACTATTATTAATGGACAAACACACCCACTAGTTGTCCAGTAACAAGAGGGACTTTGTCTTATCAAACTTTTAACTTGACTAGAAAGTTTATAATATTTATAATATTATTTAATAAATAAAAAATTTAACAAAATTATATATTCCAAAATTAAATTAATTTATCAAAGTCTCTGTGTTGCGTTTCGTTTTTTCATACTTTACATCGTTTAATATCGTTTTCGATCCTTCGGTTATTTTCGCATATATCTACAACAATTGTTATAGTTTAGTTATTCTTTTTAACATCTTTTGTATCTCCCTCCTTCGCTTGTCCACGGCCCAAAATTTTAGCAAGGCTATCCCATATACCACCGAAAAATATGGCACAACATAGATTCTCGAATGGCAAGAAAGGATCATGTATGCCCAGCAGTATAGATGACAACTTAAAGTAAACCAAGAAGATTACAATGCCAAAATAGACAAGAGCATGTGGTGCTGAAATCCAATCGGTCTTCTTATCCAAGACAAAAATTATTGAAGCAACTAGCGAAGCTTTGGTATAGCTAAAAATATACACATAAATATTAATAATTTTATTATAATATGAGAGAGTTAACTTACAATGAAGGCTGCATAAATTCCATAGCTGTTGGTGTCCACGCGCCACGTATGAGTCTCTCTAACAATTTGGTAAAGCCTGCGCCATTTCCTTTAAGTGTACCAATTATTATCATAATTATCCAAGCGTTCGGATAAAGTTTAGCCGCATGAGATACACCATCATAGACTTTCTTAGCGCGGTAAATTTCCTTCATGGCACTAGCAACAAGTTTTATAGGCAAGAATTTTCCAATTTTGTAACCAATATCGAATGGAGTATAAAAAACCAGATACCTGAGTATAAGAATTTATTAAAAATTATTATTATTTAAATATTACTTAAAGATTATTTTTATATATTTACCAAACAACAGTACCGACCAAAAGCTGTGGAGTATTTTTTAATGGAGCCAAAATAGGTTCACCTAGCAAAGCATTAGCAGCCATACTACTTGAGAATACAACCAACATAGTCGACAACCAACAAGCCAAAGGATGTTTCCGGGAAAAAGATTGCGCATTTGGTCCTAAATCCTCGCGTACTCCTAACGCGGCTAGCAAACTGTTTGCTATGTCGAAATATGGAAACATCTTCAGTTTTATGACCTGATTGGCCATATCAAGAAATGCTTCAGGATCCATTGTTGATCTATTTTATATTGTTTATCCTGCTTTAGTTTAAGTTTCTATGCGTACAAAAATCTGAAACTGTGAATAACAGAATTATATTTGTTTGTTTAGAAATTTTTGCTTAAATTTAAATTATATTGTCAAAATATACAAGCAAAACACATTAACATATTTATGTTTTTATATGTAGATATTTTCGCTTGTGTTTGTATGTATGTTTATTATTTATTTTTTTTAGTGGGTAACTTAATTGCTTCTTGTTGCGTTCACTTTTGCATGCCACTGTCTTGTATTTATATTTGCTTAGCAAAAATTGTTGTCACCTACAAAATATTTGGCAAACGTAAGCAAAATTGTTGGGAATTACATATATAATTATACATTCTGTACTTCACGACACTAGTTTGAAAACAAAAAACGGAAGATTACATTAAATTGAGAAGATTGCGTCTATCTAAACTCCTTTGAACTCTTTGTCACTCATCTCGAATCCATTCGTTCACCCATCTCGAATTCATTCGTTCACACATCTCGAATCTATTCGTTCATCCATTTCGAATCCATTCATTCACCCATCTCCAACCCATTCTTACTCCTAAACAATCCCCTTTCGTCTCACCCTACCATCACTCACCTACATCATAATCCATGTTTACATCTTTGTAATTCTGTTTATGTTATCTGCTTAATAGATAACCATGGGTTACAACAACAACATTATTTCTAAATTTGGCAGAGTTTGAGGAATAAGAATCGAAGGAACTGGATAAACCAAAGAAATGTTATATTATCCTTAATTCTTTCTTCGTTACATCAATACAGTCACCATGAATTCATCCCTTGCAACAATAAGATCTTAACATAAAACTAGAGTAATTAGACGAATACAATAGACTACCTTGCTACAACATAATAGCAATATTTGATCAGTCCTATAAAGGATCAATAACTCTAAAACAGTGGTTCCCAACCGGTGGTTTGAAATGGCCCGTGAAACAAATACACCAAGTATGGATACATAGCTTGTAGTTTATCCGCTGAGACCTCACTTCTTAGAAAATAAACCCAAAAAATTTCCAAGTAATTGTATAGCCTATATATATAATGTATCTATACACTTATACAATTCATTACACATTATAGCAGACATAAAGCATATTTATAGCATATTAAAATAATCACACAGTTTCTTATTCTTACACTTTGTGATTCCTACTAAAAAACAAAAATATCATAGGGGTCCTTGGTCAAAAAAAGGTTGAGGACTACTGCTCTAAATGGATCAGATTTTTTCAGGACCTAAGACCATACTCTGCAAATATATACTGAAAAATGGAACTTATACAAAATACCCAGCTGTTATATTTAACAAAAGACACGACTTTTATAATCTTTAGTTTAATTACTAACTGAAAAGTATTTATTTGGAGTATTATATACTTCAAATATTATAAACTAGCTAGACTATATAATAGTAATAACTAACTCTTATAAAAAACTGAAATGTGTCTATTCCACAAAGACTGCGAAGAAAAAAAAGTCAGTCCCTAGCATGATTAATCGACGGCCCCTAGGATAGCAACAAAGCAGATGTGAGACATCACTTGTATGGAAGACTTCCACACAAGTGCAATAGAAACCATTAAACTCAGAAATGAAAATTCGAATACAGTCCCCCAAAAAGTTACAACTCATCAACAAACATACCACCAGATTTCGTTAGATTAATGCCAGATTTATTATTAATCAAACGGGGCTAACTTTCATACAGATATAGAGATATAATGGAACAATTTATTAGAGAGCTCGCGATCCATTTCAAATGTGGTGTGGGAGTAATAAGAAGCAAGTATAATAATAAATAATTGTCTTCGAATGCAATCATTAGCTCTACATATTTATTTTTTATTAATATAAATGTACAAATATGTGTAATCACAGAATTTGTTGCATGACTGCGACATATTAATGAAAATAATAATTATTGGATCAATTTAGTTGCTTTTATATGGCATGCATATAAATGAAATGAAAGTATGCATTTCTGGCTTAAGTGGTTAAAAAATCGATTACGTATATTCTAAACAATATAAAAGAAAAAAATAAACCTATTTTTCTATTAAACTATTTGGAAGATGACTTGCTATCTGTAAATTGAAATGTTTTATTTTGTATGATAAGGGTTTTAGATAATAAAGCTTAGTTTGTAAAACATTTATTATATGACTACAAATAAAGTAATAAAATATTTTAATAGTAATAAAATCTAAAAGAAAACGAAAACAATTTTCATCTCATATAGAAAAAAAAAGAAAGTGTAACCTACATTCAAATTTTCTGCCACTTTTATTAAGACCGTTTGCGAGTTCGAGTAAATTGATGGTAATACTAAATTAGGGAATACTAAATTGAGGGAAATAGTAAATTATGTCGGTATGGCAGCGAATATTGGTATTTACCAGAATTTCGAGTTTACCTATTAGATACGAATTAGGTAAATTAGGTGTTACCATTGAGAAAATTTTATAAGACGTTTAATATTTATTAAATGCGAAAACTTTTAACCAAAAATACAAAATAAGTGCAATAAATAAATATTTACATAAGTGCATTGCAAAAAATCTCTAGGAAATTTCAATTTACTTTATCTCAATTTAGTCAAACTCGCACACGGCGTAAGTAAGCAACTTAAAGAATATTTCTCAACACTGTGGATTGTTGCAATATATAGAGAGGATAAACTTACACTATCTCTTCAAAATAAGCCCGTCACTGTGAAATGCAATATTAATGAAACTATCCATATAGTCCAAACAAAAAACAGTTTGGAGCTAATATAGGTATATATCAATAAATACTTAAAACATCACGAAAATAATATCGAAGTCCATTTTTTAACTTCTAAAAATGTTTAACTAATTTATATGTTTATATCATTAACATCATTATCTTTATTAGAAGACGCAATAGTAAACTATAACATATGGGATCTATTTTGTTCTAACTGAAAAAAATCTCATTAGCTAACTTATATAAATGGAAGGTATTGATATATCTAATGACGTTTTCGATTGGTAAACCTAGGTTCAATCTCGATTTACTCTTGATCTGTCAAATTTTCTTGCCAGTCAAACACTTTTAAAGCAATGTAGCATTTTTGAAGTAATGCTAGTAGACATTCATATTTTTCAAAAATACATATATTCAATCAAATCACACTTTATTTGTCAAGTCACATAAAATAACTATTAATTCCAGGGTAATCTTCCTACCATGGTAAAATATATAAAGTGTTATAAATTAATTTCCCTGGAAATTTACCAATCGAAAATGAAAATTGCACTAAAAATTAATAAGTAATTGTATTAAGTAATTGAATTTGAGCAGTTTGGATTTCTTTAGAACTATAGTTTCAACCTATGACAGCTAATGAGCAGTTAATGAACATTAACCCGTGTGATGTAAACTGTGCTTTAGAATAGCCTACTGCACTAATTTAAATAAAATTGTGAAACAAAAACAGAAACAATGAGATGAGTAACTATTTTTTTCTTTGCATCCTCCCTTTATTACGTCAATTATTTGCTCTCAGGGCAGTATTTTACAAACGCCCATGTTATGTAAATTGTCATGGGCCTCTCATTACTTAGTCTCTTCGATCAAGTTTTAAATTTGGATAGAGAGATCTAAAAAAAACAAATGAAAGCAAAAAAAAAACAAGAGATGCATATAGATACTCTGAGAGGAAGTCAGTGTGAAACAGAAATAATGAAAGAAAATAAAGACTAAGATATAACAAAATAAACTAAAAATTCTTAACTGGTATCATTAAGAGCAAAAAAAAATAGTTAAAACAAGTTTCTCTCTTGAGAAGAGGTAATAAAAGGATATTAAAAATTAGAGATACAAATAGAGGGAGAGAGAGAGGAATAGAGGGAGAAAGAGAGAAATATTGGTAGAGAGAGGAATAGAGGGAGAGAGATAAATAGGAGTAAAAGAAATAGAAGTAAAGAGAGAAATTGAAGAAGAGAGAGAGAGGAATTAAAGAAGAGAGAGAGAGGAATAGAAGAAGAGAGAGAGGAATGGAAAAAGAGAGAGAGGAATGGAAAAAGAGAGAGAGGAATAGAAGAAGGGAGAGATAAATAGAGGGAGAGGTAGAGAAGAATAGAGGAAGAGACTAAGGAATAGAGGAAAAAAGAGACAATCAAATAGATGCAGAAGAAGATGAGGAAGAGACTAAATTAGATTTTCAAATTAAATAAGTAGAAAAACAAATAATTTTAATAAAAGCAGACAAAGAAACAATTACTAAATAATCTTAATTTAACTTTTAGTAAAAAGTAAATATTTGGAATTTAATTTAGAATCTCTTCTTTTTTAGATTGTAAAAAAATTGGTTGGTTTTAAAAGACAATCATTAAAAAAAAACAAAAAATTTTACAAATAAAAAATGTTATCGCTGCGGAAATGAACTACTATTAATTAAATACATATGTATATATATATTAGTTTAATTTATACATATTATACATATATATTAAATATGTATATATTATTAATTAAACATATATATGTTTAATTAAATATATATATAAATATTATTAAATAAGTATATTTTTTATTAAGTAAATGTATATATTATTAACTATGTATTTATAAGTTAAAAATCTAGACATAATAAACGCAAAAATTACTACATTTTTATTTAATAATAAACTCTTTAATCCCAAAATAATTTATTTTAGCTGTGAAATTAAATTTTATTATGAAAATAGCTCTAATAAATTTAATCAACTAAATTTTTTTGTATTAAATAATAAAAATCAATGTTGAATTCAGTCGGTCATAAGTAAATTGGACACTTTTGGCGATAAAAATAATCCATTAATTATTTCTTATCAATTGTTCTCATAAAGCAGAACTGTTGATATTATATAATGGAATATATAAACCCCATAATGAATAGAAAACAATGTCGCCCCACATTAGCGCCTCCAGAGAATTGCAATAAAATACGATATAAGGAAGAATATAAGGAAAAGATTAACCCAAAATTTTGCGCGCTCAGACTTTGTGTACGCACGTCCCGCACCGATTTTATCCTCATACGTCTAGCCACATCAAACATAGTTCAATGTATTTTACTTCGAAGATTTTCCTTTGAACATTTTGTTGATATAAATTTAGATACCACAGAGACGAATACAAGTATTTGAAAATCTACACAAATGCTACTAAAAAGAATTCTTTATTATTTATTTTTTTTCTTCTTATTTTTTGGTCTTATAATTTTCTTGCTAGCTCCAAAAATAAATTCACTATACACGAAATAGACGGAAATTCTACGCAATGTATCTGACAAAATGAAATACAACAACAACAACACAAACAGAAGATTTCAAAAATGAAAATTTTTGAAAAATCTTAGAAATAAATATATTTTCATTTTTCATATAATGAATGCCATGCGATGTCTGAAATTCTTATGTCTATCAAACTTTTAAAAACTTGCGAAAACTTTTGCTTTGCAATTTTTCATTCACTTAACACAATCGTGTATAATAAAATTTTTGAATTTAACTTAAGCTTTTCATAAGTAATATATTTTATGACACATTATTCGTAATTAGTTTTATATTTGGAACACTTTACTTTTCTATTATTATTTAAAGCCAACCGCAACGCAGCAGCTCTGCAGCACGTTCAAAAGGCACGTCTAACTTCGAGAGCGAAATCCACAACACAGAGCACAGATGCCGCTAGGAACTTATTTTTATTAAAGCATTTGTTTTGGTTTGTCTCTATTTGTTTGCCATTACAATTTTATATAAAAAAGAAAAAAAATTCGCCATTGTCACTAGATGTAACAGTTTTTCGTTAAAGAATTGAAATACTAATCGTATTCTATTTGGAACATATTAACAATTGCATACTTAAATAAAAATTTAAAAAATATTATAGGTTAACATAAATTAAATTTTACTGGTTATTTTACTTGTTATTGTAACAATATGTGAAAAAAACTCAGTCTAAATTTAAGAAAAGAATTTATAGTTTTAATTATTTTGCGACCAATTTAAGAAAATATATGTTGACATTTTAAAAAAAAATTGTATATTAATATAAATTGAATTCTACACATAAAAACAACAATTTGTGAAATAAACAAAGTCCAAATTTATAAAAAGTTTTATGTAAAGTATTTATAGTTTGAATTAATTTGCAATTAATTTATTTAAATTAGTGAATTTAAAGTAATTAAACTGAAATGTATTGTATATTATATGACTTTAAATAATATAAAATATATGTAAATAACAACTTTAATATAAAACAAAAAAATTACCTGGTGTCCGGTATTAAAACAAATACGTATAAACAATTAAAGTATTTTAATTACAAAATATTACAATATTTACAAAAAAATATAGAAATTAATAAAATTTATAAAAGTATTATTTTCATTTAAAAATTTTAAATTATACATATTTTCGTGGATAAAAAGTAAATACAATAATTATAAATAATGATGGAAATATTTCAATAAAACAGAAGATAAACAAAAGTAATAAAAAGGAAACACTGCGGAGCTTATGGAAAATAAAAAACGACATTTATTTAAATAAGCTAATGAGCTAATTCATTTAAAAATAATCGTTGTATAAAAATTAATAACCTAAAAAAATTTATTTCACAGTAGAACAAAAAATTTATAATTGTAAAAAGTAAAAAATATTTCTCATATGAAATGGGGAAATTTCATTACTGATCGGTATTCAATTTTTCCATTTTATAAATAATCACTAAACTGCACTATTTCAATTACTTGCAAAAGCTAACCAAACATCTGAAGCATCTATAGACGATGCTACATGTATGCACACCAAGTATAAAGACCAATTATGCGCTTCTCTATACACCTTTAAACAAGGTGTATATTTTACTCGCACCCTGAAATTTGGTATTCATACTTGAATATACACAATGCGATTTGGATACACTGTCGTGCATACATGTAGCATCGTATATATCAAGTTTGATGAAGTCGAAACTTTACAGCTGTCTTTTGATATTTGCCAGATATATAAAATATAATTGAATTTATTCTCAATTATAATTGTCAATTATAATTTTTTAGTAAATTACTAACTCATTTATAAAATCTGTATTATTATTAATATGTTTATATTATTATAATATAATAAAGCAATTTTATTATAAAGAATAAATTCTAACTTTTTTCTCGTGTATACATTTTTTAGGTATAAGAAATGTTTGCGTTTTGAAACACAGTTTCATTTTTGCTGTTTTTCTTTTTCACAATTCATGTAAAACGAAATGTGGGCAAAAGTAACACAAAATTTCAATTTTCCTTTGGTGGCATTTCAGTTTGAAATTGAATTTCTTGTGTTAATGGTGGTTGCTGCTCTTTTGGATCACATTTTAATTTCTTATTAAATTATTTTAGTTATATATTTTGAAATAATTTATAAAATAAGTAATTAATACAAAAGAAAATTTGATATTATTTAAAATTTTATTAATTGCGAGCAATTTGAACAATTAAAACGCTTTTAAAAAAAATGCTCAATACAAGAAGCTACCAACATTAATGGCGATGTAAATAATCTTAAAGACTTTTTTACGGTTTTATTTACGTCCTTTACAAAATCGGTATTAAAAGAAAAATTTAAAAATTATTTTCTTATATTACATGTGAAGCTAAGATAATGCGAAGAAGCAAATACACGGCAGTAAATTGAATGACATTAAATTGCTGGTCAATTTAAATTTTCCAGCGTCTTCTGCTGGGTATGCAAATTACAGTTCTTAATTTGTTTTGTTTTTGGTTACGCTTTTTTCTCGCCGTTGTTGTTGTTTTTGTTGTTATAAACAAGTGAACAGAATTAAAAGTTAAAAGTCTTGTGTGCGGACTGTGAAACTGTTCAATTTTGGAATTTGTCTGGCCAGCTTAACTGGTTTGATTTTATACCGATTTAGTTGAATTTTTTTGTGTAAAGAGAAACTGGTGCCTCCGCTTTTTAATGTTATCGTCTTCAAGCAATTTGGGCAATTCTTCAAAGCAAAATTTTAAAAGGTGAGTAATTATGATTTATAAAATTTTTTTTAGGTTTTATTTTTTTTTTTGTTAATATCAACGCCATTTTTCTTATTCTACGTAAAGAGTACAGTTAGTTTTTAAGCGTATATTAGAGCAAAAGAATGGTACGCAACATAAGCACATACACGTACACATGGTGCCGATGCTACTGGCATTACACGTCCATTAAGTAGTTGGCTACTTACTTGATTGGTTGTGATCATGTTGAAAGATGCCACAAGATTGTGAAATATGATACCACAATATATTGAAGGCATGTAATTATTTATCTTAAGCCATACTGTAACTATTAATGATACTTAAAAGAATACGATAATCCGTTTAAGGGTGTTAAAGTCAGTTGAAGTTAAGATTTGTAATTTGAATTAGAATAAGTGTGAATAGGAAAAATTCACGCATTCTAATAAGAAAATCAAATGTAAAGAAATTTTCATAACAAAAATAATTTTTATATAATTAAAAATTATTACAAATTTAATCATCTAATATTGTTTTATATCTAATATGTATTAATTTTTTTTTTGGTCTCTTTTTATTTAATAATATGAATCTATTGAATCGCTTTTATTTAAAGCCTATCAATAAGTTTTAAAATCTTACAAAACTAATAATATTAATTTGTAAATTATTTAATTTGTATTATTTTATAATATATAAGTTATTTGTATTAAAAAAAATTTAATACAATTGAGTTTAAATAATTCCTTTATTAAATTATTTAAATATATACAAAGTGTATATATTTATTAAATTAGTTAAATATATACAAGGTGTATATATTTATTATATTATTTGAATATATACAGGTTGTTTCTTAACAACGTGTTTTAACTTAAGGACATGATTTCTTGAACCAAAGAATAAATATAATCATATAATCTATGCATCCGTTTAAATACGTTAGATTGTTAGATAGCAAATTAAATATTTTACGGATTGAAAATCTTAGTAAATATGAAAAATTCCCTAGTTTCCTACCGAAGTTAAAACTGCTTGGTGTGAAATACCAATGTATAGGTATATCGAAATCGGTTATAACGACTTTGAAGGTTTTAGATTTTTACGCCTTCATACTGGGTTACTTGAATTTAAATAACACTTATCTCCAATCTATTCTAACCATCCATCTCCAATCCATTCTTAACCCCCTTCCTCCCTCCTTTCTCATTTGCCTCATTCACCTACAGTCCAAAGATCGATTGGACTCAAAGTAGTGTATGCATTGTGGCAAGATGGCAACAACTAGGCGACATCAATTGGGGTAACGCTACATTTAGGGCACGTGTGAGTTGAAAAATGTATATGTAGGACATACAAGGTTTCAGAAAATATTGAATCTGATAGACAAAGGTTTATCCAATACCTTGTTCTGAAAAGTAGTCCATAAGTTCTATCTGGCACACCGTCCATTGTCTATTCTTTTTAATGAATATTAGTAACTAAATTACCTATGTGATGTGTAATATATTTTCATTGCTTGGGAATTCTCGATATAATTCGTAAGAAAAATACTATAATTCCAATTAAAATTAAGTTGCAAAATAAATATTTTATTTCAATTTAGCTTTTATATTTGCTTATTTTTACTGAAAAACAATCTTGTATGAAAAACATGTTAATCTTATGTTAATTTAAAATCATGCTAAGCATATGTCCCCATTTTCCAAAGTATGCTGAGTCAGCCAACCTTACAATCTCTTTTATCAATAAATGGAAATCTATTCAATTCAGTTTGTAACATACGTCATACATATAAATACCAAAGAAATTATTTATATATTTAAAAAAAAAACTTCAACTTGAAACAAATGTTGATTGTAGTTGAAAATCCATATGAAGTGATTTTTTTTTAAGAAGAATTGATTTGTGACGAATGAATCAAGTATTTTTTAAAGTAAATTAAAAATTGTATTTCTTTTTACTATAGAACATTTAATAATTGTTCCGGTGTTTTATAAGTCATTGACCTTTCTTCTATTAATCCTTTTTTTATATGAGACAAGAAGTTTTTTATGTAGCAAAAAAATTTAAAATTTTTCTTTTTAGTAGTTTCATTTATTTTTTAAAATTATGCAATAAATTATGCCTCTAAAAAAGAATAGTATTGAAATTAAACAATTAAAAAATAACTATAAGTAATTAATTTAATTATTCTACAGTTGGTTTATGATTTTGTTCTAATGTAACACAGCAAGTTAATTCGTTACTGAACTCTTACAACAAATTGAAAAACTCCAAGTTAGAATAGCGAAATCAGGTACGGGTAATGAACTCTGATTCTGGGCTTCAAGTCTGACAGATACGAGTTCAATCCTTAGTACTTGCAATCTCAAAAAATTAATGATGATGGGTATTTTACAATACTCGAAACAGCTTTTATGGTCAACCAAAAATTCAGTTAATTAAATAATAAAAGATTTTGTTTTTTAAAATATATATGAAATATATATCTATTTGTTAAGTACATAAGAACGAGAATACAAAATTATGTAAACAGTTTAAAATTTAACTTAAAGTTAAAGTTTTAACTTAACTACTACTACTATGTTGAGGCTAGTCGAGTCAGTGCATTTGAACAATTTTACTCTCTACTAACTGCGAGGTTTCTTCATAACCCCTCTCTACGCCTTGACTCGATTATTGTTTATCACTTCATCAGACTAAGCAATAACATTAGTATTAGTTTCACATTTACAAAAGCTGATATTTATGTCCCAATTAATCATGTAAAAACATATTAAATATATAGAGCCCTTGAAGATTCTATAAAATGTATACATATATCAGTTCAAACTGACAACACCAATTTGTCTTTCACGCAATTGGAATAAACAAATGAACTCTTACATATTGACTTTAAATATTCACCATAATGGGTCTCATAACTGCCATAGAAACTAAGCATTCAAAACCTCTCCAACTGTTTTGTGTTAGTTTAGTAATACATGTATAATATCTTGTTATAATGATGCATAATATCTATAACAAGCAGATCGGTTTTAATTGATATATACTAGCCATATGTGTTCATGGATTAGATAAAAGTCTAAATATATAAAGCTTTTGATTTTTAGATTTTTTTTTTTGCATTCTACCAAATTTAATATTTGAAAATTTATTATTACTATGCTAATCCTTGCTATTAAAAATAGAGCCGATAATTTCAGATTACGATACAATTACCACACATGTTGAGAACCTTAAAACTCATTATCATTTCTTATTCTCATAAGAAAAGGGTTTTTATCAGTAACAGATTAAGCAAGTAGACAAGGTGCGGACATTTTTGGAACCTCTTCTTCTGCCATTGAAAATTTAAAGACAATTGTTTTTAGTTGATTTTTATGTAATTCATTCTAAGATTTCTATATTTATTTTATCTGAATGGTAAGATCTAATTTATGGAACAATTTCTGTTGCCTGATTTCATTACTAATACTTAATTATTAATACCTAATAAGAGAAATAAAAGATCTAAAATCTTAATTTTTATATATTTATAAATTATTAATTTTTTTTAAAAAATGTTTAATAATATTAGAAGTGCAACGCATCTAAAAGTCTTGTAGAATTTGACCTCTGAAACGAAACTCACATTTAACCTTGTAACTACTTCCAGAGTAGTACATGTAAGTTACACATGTCTTCAATTTGGTGAACTCACTCTCATACTACTACCAAATAGTTCCCGATCGAAGCAGATTTTTAAATAGGTGTCATACAAACATAAAGAAAAGGTTCAAAAGATCTATTATACAGATGTGTCATATGGATTTACTATATATTAATTGAAAGATATTTAACATAGTTCTTCGGTACCTTTCTTTTGGATATATAGACACTAGATTTTGCATGTAAATTCCATAGATTTAAAAACAAAAAGTATTTATATAAAAATAAAGTTCCAACTTCTAATAGTAATTAAATTTTTTTTAAAATATGCTTTCATAAAAGCTTCTTACCTCTTCTTATCTCTTCTTCTTAGATTCTAAGATATATTTTTAATAGAATCTCTACACAAAACTATTGTTGTCGAATGGTTATTATTATTTTTTTATTTAAATCCTGTTTACCTATCCATAATTGAATAGACACAACATTCTTGATGACTTGGTAAACAATAGCGGCAATTGGTTCCACGTTACTAAAACACATTAGTCGTTGACGTTGTCGACAAGTCAAGAATTCTATAAATTCTTGTAAATCCTAGTAACTAAAAAACAATTAAACAGAAAACAATTAGCTAATGCAAAAATGGAATTACTTGCTGTCATCGGTAGTAATTAACTATACAGTTAACTGTACAGTTATACTATATTATATCTAATAAAAGTGATATATGCAGAAATTAAATTTTAATGCATAACAATACTTTTAATATAATATAATTATAACATAGAAGAATAATGACTAAAATAAATTATTAAATAATGTTAATGTCGCTGAGTTTAAATATTAAAAGTAGTATTTAGTTTTTAGTAACTTGTAGTAAAGTTGAGACAAACAAGTCTACTTTAAGGAATAAATTATAAAAACGATAATACCACTTTTAAATATTTAATGTTTTACTCTAATATATATGAAAAACCAGTTGTTATCTTTTTGTACTGAATTTAATTTAAATAAAATAAAAGGAATTATATGCCGCATTATCGAAACTTAAAAATCCTACCTGTATATTCTTATAGAAACACTAAATGTAATCTTTTTAATACTAATATGCAACGAATTAATTTTATTTAACTCTTGTAATATAAAAAAAATATAGGTATATTGTATATTTATAAAGTTGGGAAAAAGGTGCCCAAGTTAAATTAAAAACCTTTTAAATTTTAAAAATAATTTTGTAAATTCATTTACCCAATCACCTTTCGTCTGTTTAAGCTTAGAACTATAACTATTCTATTGTTTTCTTGGCAAATCTAATGTAAAGTCTATTCAAAGTTCTGTTTTTGACACAAAAATACTGTAGCAAGAAACTTTTGTAAAGATCAGTGCAAGTGATAATCTAAATAACCGTAATTTTATTGGGATTATGGTTCTGTGGATGAGAGAAAACTATACTCCTCCTTCTGTGTCAGTGCTCATAAGTTCGTAGTTGTTTTACTTGGTTACCTGTCGTAAAAAGTTAATGATTTCAATCAATGTGTTGCCAACATACGGTTCTAGAAAATATGCCGATAAATGTTCCATTTAAAATAATTCTATTCGAGTCATATGTCTTGATATTACTTTCGTTTTTTTGAGGAGCAAAACCCATCTAAACATCTGCTGTTCTTTGAGTCACAGATCACGGTTGAAAAATGTGGTTCACAATGATTGAAAAGATAGTTGGTCACACTCTTCCTACCGGACTTTAGATGTTAACCACAACCATCATTATACTCCTTGACGTGCACAATCCAGTGTCAAGGATAATCAAAACTGCAAGCAGTTTTATCAAATTTCACTTCTTGATAGGTTGTTGCAAGTTAAAACTCACTTGTTATCGCTTGAATTCCAAAACAGTAGAGGGTGGTGCTTAATAGATTTTCGCCCAAACCAAAGTTGTAGGCATTTGAATCCCGTGGTATTAGAATTTACTTTTGTGAGTTTGGCGCAAGTAAAAATCCATTTACTATTGGTTTTATTCCAAAACAGTACAAGGTGGTGCCTAAAAACTTTTAATCCAAACCATAGCTATAGGCATTTGGATCCCGTGGTATTAAAATTCACTTCTGATAGGTTGTCGCAAGTGAAAATCCACTTACTACCTGTTATATTCCAAAACAGTACAAGTTGGTGCTTAATAAATTTTAGTCGCCTTTTACATTAGGCCTGACTTAGCTCGGAAATATTTTAACACGGAAAGGTAAGGTAATTTTCTTTAGATAAATAAGTTGTTTGTATATGTTTTCTTAAAAGAATAAGAAATCATTCATTAAATGCATTTACTCTCTATAACTCCAATTTATATATATAAATATAAGTTCTTTAATATATGTAGATATATTTTTTATAATCAATTGATAAACTTTGATTTTTTATATACTAAGGCTCAATTCCGTTATCACATACTTCTCTCTGAAATATCTATTTTTTAATTTGCCACTCCCAATAATTTATCAAATTCAGAACTAAGAACTAAAGTATAATTTTTGTATGAAATCTTTTCCATTTGTTCAATGCGATACGTGAATATGTAAACTAAATAAAGTAAAAAAAAAAGAAATAAAAATGTTAATTAAAAAAAATTAAATATGCAATTAGTACATACTTGAGGATAAATTTTTTACACATTAACACGTGCCAAATGCTGCTAAATGATTTATTAATAAAAAGTTGTTAATTTTACAAGAGCACAGAAAGATAAAAAAAAAATTAAATAAAATTAAATCTCAAATAAATTTATAGATTTGTAGAGAAATCTCTAACAAAATCTCTGTTTTCACTTTAGATAGAGCAAGTAATAATGATTTTGCAGAAATTGCACATTTAAAATGATTTTAAACAAATATTTGAAAGTATTAAAAATGTAATTTTTTATTTATCTTTCCATAGATACAGAGATACATTGCTTTTCGATACAAGTTGAATGAACACACTTAGAAGAGACCTTAATGAAATTCCATGCCTCCACAAATGTACTTGTCTCCATTATCGGAGAAACTTGTTTTCCAATTACTTAACATATTTTTTGAACTGTGACAATATTAAAGTAACTTAAATTACAAAGAAAAAAAATATACTAGATACATTTTTAAAATACTTAAATGTAACAAAACTTGCAACATTTGATAAAAAAAAAAAATGGTATCCCCATTACTTGAACTGCACGAGCATGTGAAACTCTGTGTTTCTGCTTAAGTAGATATCTAGCATCATACACACACTGTCGATAAAAATAAAAGATACGTACTCGTACTTGTATCTAGATACTGATACGTACTGATATTTTATTACTTTTGTTGTTTGCCTTACCTCAAAGCGTTTTTGTTGATTTAGTTGCAACAATAAATACATTCTTCTTTTCATTTAATTTGTAAGTGATCCCCTCAGATACAAACTCATATGTGCGTTTGCTTATTTGTTCGTGTAAACTGTCTATATTCAGTTTTATAATTGAACGGTATTATTATATGATCTTAATTAAAACGTATAGTTAAAATAATGAAATCGAATTAACAAATAGATATTTCAACAAGCATAAATTGTATCTAGTATACGTCATTGCTATACAATTGCTGAATCAGAAAAATGCCAAATTACCGAATTTATGTTTAATATATAGACTATTATGTGTATATGTATGATGTCATATTAATAAAAGTTCTAATTCCTAATCTAAATGTATCATTTTCAACTCGTTACGAAAAACGCCTTTAAATAGGGAACAACACATACAAACTTATTTTTTTTGAGAAATTATATTTTATGCTTCAATATAGTCTCCTCTTAGCTCAACAAACCGAGCCCAATGATCTTTCAATATTTGGTGGATACCTTTTAAATAATACGATTTATCAAAAGTTCTTCAGAATATAACTCAGTTTCTCACTCCACGCCATCATTTGATGCAAATCTCTTTCCCTTTCTTTCCCTGTTTTCAAGTGTAGAAATAGGTTATAGTCACTATAAGCCAAATCTGAAGAATACAATGGGTGAGGAAGCAATTCGTAGCGTAATTCATTTAATTTTGCCGTCGTTTACATTGATGTGTGAACGGGTGTGTTATACTGCAAAAACAAAATTTTTTTCTTTAACAAATCTTCTTAATTTCCTCATTCAATCGATCCAATAATATGCAATAGTAGTCCGATGTTATAGTTTTTCCTATTAGTAATAGTCTTTGAAATTTATTTCACTTGAATCCCAAAATACGTAAGCCAAAACTTTCGATACATGTTCATATGATATGCTTGTCATCTCTGCTGCTATCTCTCGAAGTTTAATCTTTGGCTCATCCAACACAATATCATGGATTTTTACTATGTTGTTTTTAGTTGTGACCTCTTTTGGATGCCCAGGACGCTCTTCAACAAAAACACTCGTTCGAACACGTTTAAATTCAACTTTTCAATATCTTATTGCTGTTAAGGATGGTGCAAGGCTGCCATAAACAGACTCCATTTCCAATTTGATTGCATCATTGTTCATTCCTTTTAAATGGAAGAATTTTATTACTGAACGATATTCAATTTTTTCCATTTTATAAAAAATTATTAAGGACAAGAATTCTATTGCAAATAAAAAAATATAGAATTAGTAAGAAAATTGATAAATGTTTCAGGCAGACTATTCAACTGTTCCGGCTTTTTAATTAATGTTATTGTATTAGGATTGCAGCGAACGGTATAATAGACTATATAAAACTATTTAATGAGATATAAACACTTAATGAAGTTACAATAAAGACATGCTTATGAATGCAATAAAAATATCTTTAATTTTATCAATAATCGGTGTTATTTTCTTCATTAATTTATTTATGTTTTTCTTAATAGTATTAACATAAATCAGATATAAAATATATTTATAAAACCTTTATAAGTAAAGAACGAAACTAGAAACCGAACTATATATTATATATCTATTTAAAAAAATATACTCAACCAAAAACATGCGTATAAACCTTTTGCATCTAAATTGGTATCTCTAAGTTATAAATTTTAGTAAGATTTTAGTATCTTTATTAGCTGATATCATATCTTAGCTCTTAAGTTAATATTATTATCCAATTATATACATGCGACATATAACACGTATTTTAAAAATATGTTTTCTTGTATGAAATCAAACAGTAAAAGCCTTTTTATCTGTTGTTTTTAAAAAATTTAAGGTTTTTTTCTTACAAGTTCATATTTTAATTATACTGTTACAAAAATAAAATTTCCAAAAAAATGACAAATGGTTAAGCATTTTATCTCTCATAAAATTAAGAAAAAAATAATAAATTCGTGTTTTAAAGTTATTGGTTCTTACTTAAATCGGGTTTCCACTCTTAATGCGCCGTTAATTTAGTCATAATTTAAACAAAATTCCTGGTTTAGATAAGCTTCTCGAATAACTACGCCTAATAGCGACATTTTTATAAATGCATATATACATGAAATACTTTGTGTACGTTTCTTTAATCTAGTTTACTGATGAATATAGATCATGTCAATAATTTTCTAATATATCTTAGAGAGAACCTTTCTTTAGCCTTTCTTGTGAAACGAAAATAGCCGTCTGTTTATAATATAATTGTTGGAATAAAATCTCTATTCTCCAGCACTTTAATGTCTGGAAGCAAATGATAGGCACTGGATATCAAATCTATTGAGCGCGATAGATAAGGAAGTGTTTTCAAGTGTACTGTACTTCATACAATTAGATCTTCATAACCAATGATATAATATAGTATATTATCTAAGTCAAAAAACACTTTTTCCTTCGCCATATATGAGCGTTTGTTCCCGATCTCTTTAAACATACTGATAATATATTTTTTGTTATTACTTATTTTTTTTCTTAAAGTAATCTATGAATGTAAAATTTGTGAAACCCAATATAGGACGGCTATCAACTTACCGTGCTTGATTGCTTTAGTCGTCTTTCGTCGAGTACTCTCAACTTAACTGCCGCCTTGATGTCAGTATAGTGGTAAATTCGGGTTGAAATTAATACCAACTGAAAAAAATGCAGTTTATTGCACTTTAACAGTTCTAAATAGCACTAGGAACTATCGTCATGTTATAGCAAAACATTTCTAATTTTGAAGCTCAGCTTTCAAATCATCAAATTTATATACGAATATATAGACACTGTCTTCTGATACTTTTAAAATGTCAGCTATCTCTGTGAACTCTATTTTGCAAATAAATGTAATAAAATTAAATATTTAAGCAATTTTATTTTGACTTAAAAAAGTGATAAAAAAAAATATTTTTGTGCAATAAATTTTATATTATATTGCACAAATATATAATATATATTTTTTTTTTGTATATTTTGGTTTGACTGGGCACGTGTGATTTGAGAAAATTGTTTCGAATCAACTCAACAATCATAACTTTCCAATCAGTAACAGGTAAAGAGGGTACAAAGATTATCAATTTTCAGTTCAGTGAGTTCACGACGTTGCTACCTTCAAAGTGACAATTTATTTATTTCTCAGTTTTTTGCAACCAAATAAAATCTAAATTCGTTGGAGACATACAGAAATTATTCTTTTTATCCCGTCAAATTGAATAGCCTCGCTACGTCAACATTATCTCTTTATATTCGGTGCTCAGCAATGCAATAGATTGCTTGGATATAACTTTTTTTTCATAGGAAATTTGTAATTACGTTAACTATTATTATTGTTCTTATCCATGTTATTTGATAAATTTTTTTTTTTAATGTGAAGTTATTATTTGTGTATTTCGTTCCAGAACTTGAATATTGTATTATGTCCTTAATTCCACATTAATATTAAAGAATTTGAAAAATAGCGAATTAAAAGGGCGGTAGACTGCGTTCTGTTGTGTCTTCTAATTTTGATATCTACATATAATAGGCTTCCACGTCTTCAAAATTCCACTTTAGAATTGTAGAACATGATACATAGCCTACTAAATAGATGGAGAATTGCGTTCTATTGTGTCTTCTAATTTTGATAACAACATAAAATAGGTTTCCACATCTTCAGAATTTCGCATTAGAATTAGGGAACATGATACATAGCCTACTAAATGGGTGGAGAGTTGCGTTCTATTGTGTTTTCTAATTTTGCATTAAAATTCTAGAACGAGATACATACCTCTATGTAAATAATCCGTTCTATGTTACGTTTCATTATGTTTTCTAAAATTGATTTCTACGAATAAATAGGGCTTTCAATTCTTCACAATTCCATATTAAAATTTTTGATAAGATTCTTGAATGGGTGGTAGATTGATAATCCACTTCGGAATTCCATATTCTCGGGGACTCACAAATATGTTGAATGTTGAGTCGAATTAATACCATCTTAACCAATATGTGGGAATCAATGTTTTTTTTATGAATACGAAAGACGAAAGCGATTTTTCTTGTTACTTATTTGATGGTACATAACTATGTAATAGTCTTTGCAATGGCTTTTGTTTTGGGTACCATCCATGGTCACCGACTTTTAAATACTAAGCGAACCTCAGTAGAACCTCTAAAATTGAAGTTGTGCAGCAAAAGACACAAAAATTCGTCGACCTACTTATCCATTTCTTGTTGAGAAGTAACATCTGAAATATTTTCATGATTTCATAATATTGATAATATTGATTGAGTATAGGAGAGCAAATAAATACCCATAAGTGACAAATAATATTTAGAATGCAAGAGAGGAAAATAATTAACAAAAGTTGCATTCCTCGCGGTAGTCAATTTTTAAAATTGCAATATCAAAGGTAATACAGGGAAAATTGAGAGGTTGCAATAACCGAGAAGTTGCGATATTCGAGAGTTCATTTCACTCTTTTCGATTTAAAAGCATTAACAAAGAAATTGTCTGACGGCAACATCGGCCCTTATTTCTTTCGAAATGAGGAAGGAGCTGCCATTACGTTAAATGGCGAGCGCCGAGCCATGCTGACTAAATTTTTGTTGCCAAAAATTAATCATTTGGTTCCAACAAGACGGCGCAACTTGCCATATAGCGCGCTTAACAATCGATTTATTGCGAAATTAATTTGGTAACACATTTATTTCTAGAAGTGGTCGTGTCCTATTAACTCTGGCCCCCTCATCCGTGCGATTTAACGCGTCTCGATTTCTTTTTATGTTGCTATGTTGTCATTGGTTTATGCCGACAAACCGGCAACTCTTGACACATTGGAAGCTAATACTCATGTCACCTTTGACGCCATACGGCCACATTGATTGCAAAAAATAGTTAAAAATTGGACTGGTGGAATGAACCCTGTTCAAAAAATAAATGCCATGCAATTATCTACCAGATTATAATAAAAAAATAGTTTCATTCCAACAATATTTCTGTCTTACATTATCATTTTAGGTTCTCATACAGCTAAGAAAAACATCCTATATATATATGTTAGAAATTTGATTAAAAATTATATAAAAATAAAACATATTTTTTATTTAATTATTTTTAAGTTCAGAGCTTGCAAAGTCGTTAATAAATTTGAGGTAAGAACTTAAAGTGATAAAATCGCTTAAAATGTCTGCTGAAGTCTGTAAATGACAATGTTTTAATACCCTGGAAACTGTACAAATAATTTTCAAGCCGTCTTCTTGCTATAGGCCAGCTATTATTAGTACGTGATAAAATTTTGTTTGGTTTTCTCTGTAAAACTATTCAAAATTTTAGGGTGCGGTGCACTTTGGCCATTGTTACAAATCAGTATACCTGCAAATTTGTAGATATATGAGTTAAGCTATTGGCTTTGGGTTTTGGTTTTTATATTGACTGACTTCAACTTCAACTTTTACTTGTGTACTGGGATTATTCGTTTTATTATCTCTGTAACAATTACATATTTAAAATAACTTGTTTTAAAATAAGAAAGCAAAAGACATGCCAAATTAAGTTAAAATGCACAAAAATACATAATAATAATGAAATGCAAAAGAGAATAGCCATTATGTATTAAACGAGGAATTACTTTTTTGCCCGGTTACACAGTGAAAAGTTTGCTCTGTACAATGCATTTCTGCATAAAACAAGTTTGCCGCCAACCAAGTGCCAAGTCAATTTTCAAAACCCATAAAAGCAGACGAACCATTAAATGTTTTAAGATCCTAAGGAGCCAAAGATCAATACATCGATATGCAGACTCAGTTGGTTTAGCGAGCGATTCGTTAGTATTGAAACGCCTGCCTTTATAAGTGCAAACAAGACTTACATTACTTAACTTGGTTTGGTTTGGTTTGGTTTGGTATGGTTTCGTTTGGTGCAGTGTGGTGTGATGTGGTGTGCTATGCTGTGTAGTATGGATTGCAAGCCGGTAAACTTTGCTAGACTACAGATTCTTTAAAATGCGGCTGTCAAGTCGACAAGACTTTAACTCATTATTTTTGCTTTATTTCTTATGACAACATTCCAGCAGAAATGCAAGCACCAGTGCAGAAAACGTACGGCAGCACCAAAAGCTATGTGCAATGATGAAGTGTGCACAACATGGTTTAGGAGTTCAATCCTATTCTGTTACGATATTCCGTAGATACTCACTCGCATGTACAGCATCTTTGTTTGGTGACAACGTAAGTTCGTGCCGTCGATTAATGTCGCGTTTCCTCTTTTTTTTTTTTATTTTTTTATTGCCTTAAAAGTCAGTTTACTAAAGAGTTATTGGCATTTGTTTGTGATTTACTTACTTATTTCTTTGTTTATTTTTTTTTGGTATAATCTGCTAAATTTTAATTAAAAATCAGAATAAAGATCCATCAATAATTGGACGAACGATATTGTTTATATTATTTGCAAATAATGTATTTAATGTAGAATGCTTATTTCTTCTACTCAAATAAAAGTTGCAAATCACATGAAATTCAAATCCTAGGGATTTTCATGAAATTCATAAAATTACCAATAAAGTTATGTTTATTATTAAACACTTTTATTATATTGTATATAATAAAATTTAGATAAATCTATAAAATAAATGGCTTCATCACGAAATAGTAAAGGCTTTGGATTACGTATGCTATGGATACCAGGACGCAAACATCAGCATCCGAAAGGTCGTTACGATTCCACAAATAAGCAGGTATCATATGCTGGAGGTAGAGGACAAAAAAAAAGCGAAATATGGTCCCTAGGCGGTAGCAGAACACATAAAGACTTATTAAATGCGTAAGTTTGGTGTTGTGGTTACTTCAAAATTCTAATTATTGGGAGACATACCCTAATAATATGGTTTGGCATAATAAATTTCATCAATATTATTATTTCGATGCTGATATTGGAGTAGTTTTGGAATCCATTTTCATTATACTATATAGTTCACAATAAAATTCATCGCACTTACACGTTAACAATATATTACACAATTTGTATTATATACCTTATTTTAATATATATCATAAGTATCATATACTTGAATTTGTATATATGTTACAAACTCTATTCAACTGTTTTCTTTACATAATTACTTGTATTATTAGTTATTATCATTCATTAAAAATATAATCTAATTTCAAATAATACTTAATATTAATGTTTACTTGAGCTCTTGTCATCAGAAATTAACTTTTAATTTAGCGTGTGATTGTCTGTCTATATATTTAAAAAAAAAACGCATATTAAAATACAAATTAAAAATAATTATAACGTATATTGTTTAAAGTTTTACGATTTCCAAAACACTTAACTTACTATTTTAAACTATTAAACACCTATTTTAAACATTAAAAACTGAGATGATAAGATGAGATATTACTTACTTTAAAATTAAAAATTATAAAAAAATTTCTATTATAGAATTTCTATACGTTGTAACCTTTAATAGAAAACTGAGAAAAATCATAGCAAATAGACAAACATTATATTTTTTAGTACCCAGTGAAAGGGATTTAACTTTTTAATATAGTTTTTAACAGACATCTGCTTGATATCTTCCACAAAAAAGATAAAACTTCCCTGTTCAATAGGACTAAAATTGGGGCAGAGAATAACCACTTGCTAAACAGTTAGTTGTCAAAAAAAAAAATTTTTTTTAAAAAAAATGTGCGCTCAAAATTGAGTCCATTGGGAGAGTTTTCACTGTAATTATATTACACTATATTCTATAAAAAAGGGAATATTGGGGGATTAACATCTACTCTTGAGTTATATTTTCGAAATGTTTTTGGATAATAAATTAGTTAATTTAATTATTTATTTAAATTTTATATAATTAATAGTTTAGTAGTTCACTGTTATCTTACACCACTAATATATTAACAGTTATTAAACAATATAGAGCTAATATAATGCATTAATAAGATAATATAATATAAGAGTGGAAACATCTAGAGAAAAAAATACAGAATTATAATAAATTAAAATTATTAATAGATTTTTAAATGATTCGAAGAATTATAAAATATTTTAAACTTGACTTTATAGAGATTTGTTATTATAGGAAATTTTACGAAAGTACCCATCTACATCTCAAAATCTATGGTGTTAGTCTATAATCTATAATCTAATCTATAATCTATAATGTTAGATGAATTTCTACTGTCAGTGTAAAATTAGTTTCAGTATGCAGCGCGTACTCTGTAATTTGACCAGCCAACAGTAATCTTTTTGTGAATTGTTTATATAAAAATATTGTTTATTTCAGCAGTTTGTATTGTATCGCTTGTGTTTCTAAACATTTGCATTGAGAGATACATTTTATTCAAATATGAGTCTATTTGACGTACCGCGAAACCCAACTAACTCTTTTCAGTACACAAAAGAAATCTCAGCTTCAGCAGCTCACATCGGAAATGTTAAAAGCTTTATATTTTTGTATCTCAGTACATGTTTTGCTCTGTTGGTATATAACAGCACTCGTGTTATATAGGTACTTTTACTATTCTTAGCTGTTATGCAAAACACATTAATGTCAAACAAATATTTTATTTTGGTAAATATAAAATAAAGAAATATACAAAATATTAATTTATTGCTAACTTCAAATTTGCCGTATTCTGGAATTTGTGTAAAGTCAAATCTAAACAAAGATGCGCCGTATTTGTGTAAAAATTAATAAAGAATATTGACTTCGAGACGTAAATTAGTCATTAAATGAGATTTGAAAGAACGCTTCAAAGGTTTTTGACTTATATGAATCTTTAACTGTGGTTAGTGTTGTTCTTTATTAAGTACACATTTAATTTTATATTATTTTATGGACATACAATTCATCCAAACAAAACTAAATCATTGTTAATGTCATTTTATAAACTGTGACATCATCATTACCAAATGTTATAAAATTATTGCAAAATGTAAAATATACACCAACAAAAATTAATAATATTCATTTAATTAATTCAATTCACATCGCAATAACCTAATATTATGCTTAAGTATTGTTATTAATAAATTTATTTCTTTAGCGAACCGGATACATCATTACTTGACGGACCTTCCGGTTCAGGCTTAGCTCCTATTAGCTGTGCTGCAATCGGTGCGGCGGCAACATGTAACCCAACCAGCAGTAAACCGGCAGATTTAAAAACATCTGAAGAGAATTTATTAAATTTACCAAACACCCCCAATAGCACCTCATCCACAGCCCCTTTGGTGTCGATACCAAACAGTCCAGAGGCAGTAGCAACTTCAACAGCTGTACCGACAACAACACCTGAAAGCACAATGCCTGCTAAAACAGCGTTGCCACCTATAATTGTCACTACGACAACAGCTGAAATATTTGAATCACGAGTAAGTCATTGTTTGCCTAGAAAT
Organism: Teleopsis dalmanni; assembly: GCF_002237135.1. Lineage (NCBI taxonomy): Eukaryota > Metazoa > Arthropoda > Insecta > Diptera > Diopsidae > Teleopsis > Teleopsis dalmanni. The sequence goes on from NC_051846.1 coordinate 172,114,128, forward strand.
CAGTTTATTGACGACTAATTTTGTACCCGATTTCATTTCAGAAAAATCGTTTTGAAATTCTAAACGAAATTGATAGCAATAATGTTGAAATTGACGAATTACCCCCAATACCCAGTAATTTATTATTGGATACATCTGGTGGTACAACCGCATCTGCTGTAACATCACCCTCGACTTCGCCTATACGTTCAACAAATAAACGTTCGGATTCACCTGAGAAGAAGAATAGTCATAGTCGTCGTAATCATAATAACAATCATCAGGTAAGACAAGGATTTTAGATCAAATAAAATGTTATATCCTTCAAATAGAAATGCTAAACATGCAGATACTTGTTCAGATAGTAGTGGTCCATTACTCCGCAAATAGTACTGACAAATCGATATCACGCAGAAGATTTCGAATTCTATAAAGAAAGTTTCTGGACGTTCATTTGCGTTCAAGCTACTCATTGTTACGTTGTCATACGATCCTTTATGCGTATTCGAATGTTAATTTATTCATGTTAGCTAATTAAGGTAGGGTGAAGACTAAAGAAATTTTAAAGTTACATAACAAGTCATATATATAATTTTTGTCATCTTTTGACGCGTCCTCAATCTGTCTACAGAACTACTGAAAAATTTGTGATTTAAACGTTTTTTCTATTCCCTAATTTGAATCCATAAGGTAGTTTAGGTTAGGTTGCTGTGGTGCCCTTGTGCTCAAAGCACACTTGAGCTCAAGTAATGATCATGGATTAGCGTTGTTCGCACGCAGAGCAAAAGAACCGCAGTTGTTAGCATATGAGCAACGCCGAAAGGCTCAACTCCCCTATTCGAGAAAAAATGAATCAACCTAACAAGTCTACAAACTTGACCATGTCCCTAATTTTACATGATGAGCGCAGGACTGTACGGGCTGAAATCAATTGATTAATACATAGATGTTAGACGTCACTGCGGTGTTACTACTTAATTGCTAATATTACGATCACTATTTCTGATATGCATGCATTTCAGCGCCTACACTAGCCAGATCTTGGCAAGTTTAAAAATTTTCAAATGCAAATGTGTATAATTTTGTTAGTGAAGAAGTATGCAAAAATCTTGTCATAGTGAAACCAGTGTAGACGCTGAGTAAACGTTATGAGAGGGAAAAGGTTTCTTACAAACGTGATCCCAAGATCATAAGTGTGTATATAATCATAAGTATGTATATAATCATAAGTATGATAAGTATGTATATAAAATTGCTTGACACTCATTAATGATGTTTGTGAGGTATCATTCTCTTACAAAGTTTATCAATTTAAAAATAAAATTATTGTGACATGCAGGTCAACGTGTTTCTACCCTTAAAGCTTGCCTAATAGCAATGATATAACATAAGTTACAACAATAACAGCGTTATATTAATTACTTTAAAATTTTAATTACAAATTATAAATAATTTGTGTTTAAGAAATACAACTAAAAATAATGTGTCGCATCAAAACTAATAACCCAAATATAAAACTTTATCAGAAAATATTTACAACAGCAATAGAGTCGTATTAATAATTTTATCAATTAAAATTTTATTTTACATTATATGTATGTAAATTTTTTGAAACAAATACAACTAAAATGATATACATCATATTGAGTCTGATAGTCAAAATATATAACTTTATCAGAAAATATATAACACATTTTTTTTATATACTAAAACATATTTTTTATTTTTATTTCTAGGAAGATGTTAATTCTATCGAAAGCATTGAAGATAACGCTGTAGATGAAAAAATTAAAAACTTAGATTGGGTTAATCAATTGCAGGAGGAACTTAACAATACACAAGCGACTCTGCCGAAAACTAAAAATAAAAAAAAGAATAAACCCACCACAGCTAAAGAAAAGGATCAACTCGACGGTGTGCCAACGAAATCAAAGGGAAAAGAATTGCCACCGGACGAAGATGAAAAAGTGGTGAAATGTCTGTATTATACATTGATGTGTTGTGATTGCTCAATCTCTTAAAGACATTGCACAAGCACAATAACTTATTATAAGTATAACACTAAACATTAATACTTCTTACATCATTTTTTATAGTATATATATAATGTATATAATTTTTTTTTCTCTCACTTTTTAATAAATAAGCATAAACTTAGACTATAAGAACTTTAAAAATTGAATTAGAAAACTAAACAACGATTTTATCGTTAAAGCAGTTAATCAAAACGAACCTAATGAATCTCTTCAATATAATTAAATTAAATTACTTAATTAAGTAACATTTGCCAAGCGTAACAATAAGTATTCCTCTTAATTACTAATGAAATATATGAATTCGATAGTTATAAGTAACAAAAAATTAAAAAAGAATAAGAAAAACAGAATACAAAAAAACCATATAACATTAGGTCATATATTTATTTTTGATATAACGCTTAAAAGTTTAATATAAAAAAAATAACATATAAATTTTATATAAATATTGAAAAGAAGAAAGATAAAAATTTTTGAGATTTTTTTATATATACATAATCAAATAGATTGTGAAAATTTATAGTTAATAACATTTACTTATATATGAATATTTTATATAATACAATATTATATTTAAAAAAAAAAATTATAATAAAACTTATACATATTTACAAACTGTAATAAAACTTTTTATGGTTTAAATATAATGCTATTGCTATCCACAATAAGGTATTCCAAACTGATTCCAACAAGAGAACAAAATGTGTATTCATGGCACCAATACGCCAATGCCAAGGTAACAATTTGTGCATTATCGTATGGCCCACATACATAATAATAGCATTTTTACCTGCTTCAACAAATGGAAAACCAGTCCACCAATGTTTTATATCAATAATGAAATAAAATACGCTCAACATAACAAAAGCAAGTGATGATGTGATGAATACAAAAGACAATGACCTGAAAGTAAGCATATAAAAAATTAAAAAAAAAAAATTTAAAGCCAGCTTAAGTATTTACCATAAATTTTTATTAATTGGTATGAGTCCATCCTCCTTGGTAAAAGCACATAAGGCACCACCTAACAAAGCCAAACATATCGACCAAAGTAACCAACGATTAATACGTGAGTACCAAGCATTATGTACTAATATAATAACGCCTGCTAACACACCAAAAAGTACTTGTACAACCGTTAATAAGCAACCTAAAAAATAGTACTGGTTTTTTGCAATATAAGAAAGTAGATTGAAGGAACTTACCGAATAAACCTTCTGGATCAAATGCCTGTGAATCATAAATATATTTTGCTGTTGGATGTTGGTAAATATGTGAATCACCTAAAATCTGCAAATCTATATAACCTGTAGCCCCACCTATACAAGTGACATAAGCTGCATTGTCATGTTTTCCGCCTGGTCCCAAATATCCTCTGCGTATGGAAATAATAAAGAAAATCAATATGAATTACTTATCTCAAATGGTTATGTTGTATCGTTTATTACCTTGGACAATTTGGTACATAAAGACCAAAAGATATGCCTAAATAGATAACGATCAGAGTTAACATTGTAATAAATTCTCCACGTAGTAAGATCAAATCGTAAAGTGTACGTTTCCAAGGTACCTTAAATTTATTGAAATGTTAATAATAACATCAAATAATTTAAAAATATCATATCATAAAATAGCATAATTTAAATGTAAGTTTATGGAAAACCAACCTGTGGCATAAGTATTTGATCTCTTTTGCAAAAGATCGTATGTACAATTCCACAAACTAAATATGCAATACCAAATCTTTGCAAAACGCCCATTACGCGTAATTTTTCTAAATTTGGTCCATTAATAGAATTTAAACAGAGTCCTATCGCAAATAACTTTAGAGAACGCTATAAAAATAATTAAAACTAATTAACAAATAATCAATATGTTTGCCTCATTATTTATGTTTAAATACCTCAATTATTTTAAGACAAATCTTCAGTTTTGGAACACCTCGACCCATTTGAGATTTCACTGATATTGGTATGCATACACCCATTATCCATAAAAATGAAGGGAATACTACATCAGCTAAATGTAAACCATTCCAAGGAGCATGCTCAATCCACCAATAGTCACCACCACCACTGTTTACAAATATCATGAGGACAATTGCCACGCTGTAGAAAAGAATTTAAATATTATTAACTGATATTTAAGATACATTCGTTATACAAGTAACTCACCCCCTAAATGCATCTAAACTTTGCATACGTCTCCTTTGTGCTGTGACTGCAGCTTCGTCAGATTGTGATTGTGCATTTTCTGCAACCCTAACAGTTTCCTCATAACGATATGAACGCCAAGCACAATTAGCTATCTTGATGACTAGTAGAATTAGGCCAACCAAAACAAAAACAGATAAGAGGGCTATAATAGAAGAATTTAAATTTAATCTTAATCACTTTTATGGTTTATGATGAATGAAACAAATTTATATTTTTAAATAAACGAAACGATAGATGTGAGAGTTTCAATATAAATAATAATGTTAGAAATATTTATAAATGGAATTTTTAATATTATTTGTTATAATGCGACATTTTAATATAATAAAATAGATCCTTTTTATTTATTATGATCATTTTACTATTCAAACAGAAGAAAAATAAAATAAATCCCATTTTATGTTCATGTCTACATTTCTGTAAGCATAGAAAATCTATCTAAACGGTCTCTACAAGAATTTGGAGGAACTCACAGTAATTATTATTAACGAACTGCATAGGTTCTTACACCGCACAGACTGGATCTAATAGTGCTGCCTTGACCGAATAATCAGTTGGTATGGAAGACGTGATAGCAAAACAGTGCAAAAGCTCTGATTGAATTTATAAACTGTCAGCACTTTAATCAACCATCATGATCATTATTGGTTCTAAATAACATTAACAAGAACAACATTTGATTAGTTGGAACTATATAATAAACAACTATATTCTAAAAATTTTTGAAACATATTGCGTTTATATCGTGACTAAATTCCTTAATAAGAATATAGCAATTAATATATATATTAAATCAACCACTAGCCCCAGTGATATATGTAGAAGCAAATGGCATTGGATAGGGCATTTTCTTTTATTGAAAATATTGCATTTCTTTCAGATGGAGCACGACTCTACTCCATAATTGTAAAAGAGAACAATTGATGCTTAATAGCAAAGTGGGTAGCTATTATTAAAGTAATATCAGCCTAGATACACATAACAGAATTGTATAAAAAACTATGATCGTGAGGTTCCAAGAACGGAAGACTTATCGCCAGCTATGACCAAGTGCCGTTCAACACCCCACAAAGACAACACAACACAAACAGGTTCCAGCGGGTCACAACAATTTGGAAACTCTGTACTTTACTAAGACAAACGATACATTTTACAGATTTTGTTTACTTACAAAAGTTCACATTAACTCCTTTCTTATCTGTTTCAAAAGTGTTAGTACCATTGTCATAAAAGGTGAGATTGTACACACCAAATTCTTCCATAATCTTCTGAGTATAAGTAGAAAGCGCTGATCTGCATAACAAAATAAAGTTTTTAAAAAATATTGTACATTAATATTTAGATTTATACAAACTCATTATCAAAAGCATAACGTCCCACGTCCTTTTCAAATAACTTGAAACTGTACGGGTGTGCCGTGTTTATTTTTAAAACATTATTTGCGTTAAGCTCGAAACTTGTTTCATTATAAATATTCGGCTGCAGCGCTTTCTCTTTAGTGTAAGGGCACTGAAATAACAAAAAGTAAATATTAACTGAAATGTTTAAGAAAATATTAAAAACAAACCGTGTAACAAGCATCAGAAAGCGTATATAAATAGGTCACTTTATTATAAAAGGATTTTAAGATAATATAAGCTTCATCCACTTTTAATTGACGCATATCAAGGCCTCGCCAAACTGGCACCGTATATTCCACAAATTCCGACATTTCGAGCTGCACAAATATTTTGAAGTAACTTTTATTATGAATAAATATTAAGAGGTTTTAAATAAAAAAAAATATACTTTTTCTACATATTTTAAATATGCGTAATTTTTAATCTGCACTATTAATAAAAAGTTTAGTTTAGTTTAAAAACATTAAATTGCAAAAATACATACACAAGGTTATTTTTTTTTTTATTATAAATCGAATCGGATTCGTTTTGATATGCAAAACTTAAGTATTAAGCATAAAATGGAAATATTTTAACATTTCAAAAAACTTTCTAAAACAAATATGCAAAAAACAAGAAGCAACAAGCGCGACTTGATGTAAACTTTGTAAGTGCAATTTTTGGAATGTATTAATCGGGGTGAACAGCTGATTCCGCTTGTAATTTGCAACAACAAAATGTAAACAAAACACCATAATCCACTATTTAGTGATGCCAGAGCGTCAGATAGATGTACGATTGGTAAAATACACCAAGTGCAAATGTAATTACTTCACGCATTTTTTATAAAGTTTTTTATACAATTAGTGATTTGACAAAATCACTAAAAACTCCTAAATAGCGTTAATTTTAATGACAAATTTATTTTAAGCTAAAATAATAAAATCTGAGTTTAAAATATACGTTCAAATTCAAAGGATCGCCACTGATACTTTTCGAACTGTGGTACTAGAATCCACACTTGTAGTTGTTTGATTATAGTGGCTAATCGACAGATATCCTTCTCTCTGACTTAATAAGTAATTATGAAATATTTTAAAATAATTGTTCTCGCAATAACTCCTGTAGCTAAACAAGATCCATCCGGTTGAGTTTATGCAATATAACGGATTCATATTTCGGACTACTATATTTTTTTAGCAATAAGCAATGAATCATAATTTCAAACTCTATTATAAATAAGTGGGTAATCCAAAAACGTAGAGAGTTGGTTGTATCATATTAATGTCTTAGAAACACGTTAGGAGTTTAGCCATGGCAATTTATATATATTTGTTCTGAAATATATTAATATATACATAAATATTTATATCGATATTTATAAATATTTATATTGACATTTATAAATAATTATATTCATATAAATACAAATATTTATGTTGATATATATAAATATTTACATTGATATTTATAAATATTTATACATATTTAAATTGATATATATAAATACTGCGTACCCTATACGCTATAAAATAAAGAAAAGCAAACAATAAAGAATATTCTAATAATTATTATTATTAAGACATATTCTTAATTTACAAAATAAATCTCGAATTTAGTCTATCACAAATAATTGGCACAAATTCTTTCCATTCGTACCTGTTTTTAATAGAAAAACGTAACTGGCTAAAAGTTTTCTGTGTTTCATTCAATATTGTCCTAAGCCAAGTATTTTCGAATAATTACGTGAATAAATTAAAACATTATCTATATTATTATGTTGAGAGGCCAATAATCATAGTTTAGAAAATTCAAATTGGTCCAAATTTCTTGCTTCTTATCCCAATAACCTTTTAACATGAAAGAAGCGTTTACTCTTTATTTTGTCTTAATTTTAACAATATGTCATTTATAAGTTACTAGAAAGTGATAACTAAAAATTGTTTCAACATACATGGTAGATAGATTGGAGTGGCGGCCTTGCATCTAAGAAAGCCACTTGTGCTTAAATAATCGCCCATTGTGATACTAAAGGAATAGCTTTGGTTCGTACATAGACTAAAAAATCAGTATTATATTCTAATCTTCATGAAGTTGGTCGAATATATATTTTTTGGTTAGGGATTTATTTTATTTACAAAAGTTTTGACAACATTATAGTTTTTCCCTCGCTTTAGATATCATTGTTTCTACTATATATTATTCTCTTTCTTTTTCTGTATTTTATTAATGTCGCGCGAAACACAAAGGGATTTTCAAAACTCTATAACAGTTAGAATCTATATGACTGATATCGTTCCAAAAAAAATTGTGCGGCGGCAAGTTCGGAGTAGATCGGTCTTCTACACGTTTTTGATGAAACTCTTGAACAATAACTACTTTGAGGCTTTTCTAGAATCTCTGGTATCTCTGGTAACTAAAAATTTTACGTTTGTTTCATAAAGTGCTGTTCCTCGTACATTTGATATTTTACATAATTCTTCATTAAAAATCCACCATCTTCTATATATACGTTAAGTAATTGAGAATAAAATTTGCATACATTCACCTAACTGTTTAGTTAAAAATACTACGTAAAAAATAAATAATTTTCTAACATATATTTTATAATTTTTCACGACATGAATTGTTTTTATTTATTTTATTTGAAAATGCGATTATCTATTACAATACACGTATACTTTCAAAATTATTTTTCCAACAGACATTTAATAGAAATATAATAATAATATTTATTAATATAAAATTTTAAGAAATATATTTATGTTACAAATAAAATTAACTAATACAAACTATTATAAATATTTAAAAACATCCATAATATGAATTCGAAAAAACATTTTAGTTATAATACAATGTGATGGAATTTATTATATATCAAAACGTTTCACAATACATTTATATAGTTTACTAACAATTATTATAAAAAAAATGGCGTATAATTTTTTTACTTTATAACAATAGCACAGTAGCAACTTACACATTTTTATCATTTTTAATTTAATGTATAATCTTTATTTTATATTATGTAAATTTTCTAAAAGAAATTAAATCAGCAAAAATTTTGAATGTATGTATATATATTGCATATATAATTAGCTTTCAAGTTGGTAAAATAAATTCGTACGATATTTTGTAATCCAAAATAACTAAAAATATTTTAATAATTACTTTTAGATGGAGCGCAACTTGCGCATTTTACATTATACATTTTACATATATATGAGAATTATACACAAATGCAAATATTGTATATCTAATTTTTATAAGCGTTAATATAATAACAAACATTTTTAATAAACTAAAACAAGCTTAGCAGTTTAAAATTGTATGCATTTACTTAATTTGTTCTCATCTGATCATTTATGCTAACGTTTAAAGCACCGTGCCCACAATTTTCATTTGCTTATAATGATTTTTCATAATTTTATTGTTTTTCACTATATGTTGTTATAAATATTTGAAATTATAAGTTTTGAAATTATAAATAAATTTTCAACTAAAAGTTTATTTGAGAATTATTATATATAATATTATTAAATAATTCATATTGTTATTAATCTAAAAGTGATACATTTTATGTGCCATTATTTTTCCAAATATGCGGATTCCATTAATAGTCTTTTATATATGTGATAACGTACTTTTTTTTGGTAGTAGAGAAATTATTTGAAATATTTTTTTACAATATTCTAGTATTTCTTTAAATAAAATTTATAAAATAATAAAAAAAATTTATTTCAAATAACCTTGCTTAACAGCAATAGTACTTCATTACTTTAATTAGTATTTATCGAATATAATTATCTAACTTAAGTAATAGATTTCCAAAAAAAAAAATTACTTTCTTAAACGCAATACGTATTTAAATAAACATTTTAACTAAAACTGCAACATGAATTTGTCTTTTTCGCTGTTTTATAAAATGCCTTACTCTGTAGTGATAAGTTTTCAGATTTAACAACCATGTCATCTAGTTTTTCACCACGTTCCAAAACAGCCTGAATTGTGTTTTTAAGTATGATCGTAGTCTCGTCTAAATCATTTTGAATTTTAGTTAATCCATCTGCTTCTTTCGGATCCTGATATTTAGCCAAATATGTTGGCAATATACCGAAATCAATTGTAGAGTCTGTAGCAGTCTCCCAGTTTTCTAATGGCACTTTTGCAGCAAATTCATCTAATATTTTAGTAATGAGTGTGTGTGCAACACGTTGTGGATATTCATGATCAGCTATTAATACACCAGCTAAATTGTCGGAACGTACATAAACATGACACATATAGGCTTCTTGTTTCACTGATTGGCGCATAGCTGGTTGTGTACGTTCCACAATCGTTTTTGACGCAAACCTGTGCAAAAATTCTTATGATTATTTTATGTTGAACACATATGACTATAAACTTACGTCATAAATTCTTGTACTGTACCACGTTGAAAAAATGAAAATGACTGCAAATCAAAGGCTGATTTGAGGAGACGGGCTTCCGATGAACTCTTGTAAAAAACACTTAACGAGAAAAGTTTCACCATTGTTGCTCCAAGTCTTTTTCTTTGGTGGGTTTATTTAATTGTTTATACTTGATATAAAACACAATTGTTTACTATGGATACACTTTAAAACAATTGAAATATATATATATAGATTTTATTTTAACATAAAAAATCTATTCACTTTTCTTTAACAAAAAATATGTTTGACTAACAACTTGATTTTAGCTATAATGACAAATGCATTAGTGATGTAAAAATGTGTACATTTCTTTACGATTACTTTGTAGTTGCTGTGAACAAGTAACCGTTTTTCTCAAAATATATGTGCTTTTATAAAATACCTTATTGCATTTAAAATAAAAATGTAAAAATATTTTTATAAAAATAATTGATTTTTAAAAATGAATTCGTTGTCGAATTAATGTTGGATTAGTTGTGGTGAATTAGTTGTGTTGGAAGAAATCAGCTGATAGGCTCTACCTTACGTATACGTAATAACCAATTGAATTTTGACTGAATGCGTCATGTGTAGCAAGCATCAAAAATTAAATTAATGTATCAAAATTAATTCTCAAACATTACTCAAGTTTGACATAGGCCAGTTGGATTGAATTTGTGTGTTTTGTGTTTTTATGTTGTTTGTGTTCTGTGCACACTGAAAAAACTCTTTTTAATCACTTTTTCTGCGTTGTGGTATTTTATGTTTCTTCGTTAAAGGCTTAATTGTACGTCTAGAAGTAGTGAAAGTAGAAAAGGTAAACAACAGAATGCAGTAACAGTATATAGGGATGAGAGAGTGCACATAATAACAAAACAACATAGGTTAAAATCAATCACTAATCAACTCACAACGTTTCTCAATGTTTGAATCAGCTGATAGAAAGTTTTTTTACATTAAAAAATATCGTATTTGAACGTAATTTACAATATTTGAACATTGTTAAACATTTTTTTTATATACATTCTTTGTATATCACTTTTTCAGACAAAAAAAATTGTTAGTATTAGGGGAATGGGTCAGCTGTTTCCATAAGGTACAACTAATTCAGCTTTTAAAGCATAAAAACAATATTAAAAACTATTATTATTGTACTTTATAAAATGAACGTTATAATAGATTTAGATTAGATAGTTTGAATTATCGTACTTAAATCGTTTTCGAGTTCATAAGCATGTAGGTATAAATTTAGTTTGCCTTAAGCATGATATAGACGATGAAATTTGTTTGCAAACCAAATTTGCAAACCGAATATGCGCTTTGCTATACACTTTGAAACAAGGTTGGTAAACTTTATTTTTATTTATTTTCTACAGCGTTCATATCAACAGCGGAGTAAGTACAGAGTGCAAAACAATAATTGAAACTGAAGAAATTGAGGTGATGATCATAGCAACCTGTTATTTATTTCATTTTTTAAACTAAAATTATTTTTGTTTCAATTTTTTAATATGTTACATTTTAAAATTTTTATTCATATAATAATTGTTTAAATATTAAAGCTTACTATAAAAATGTTTTTAGCACAAAATAATTTTTAAAATATATAAACTTCTTCAATAATTGTCTAATGTCTAGCAATTTTTTAATTATTTTTCATTTATTTTTCTTTTTACTAAGAATTAATAATTTTTTTCTGTAATCTTTGCTTGTCCGACGCTCACCAAAATTCTTAAATTATGAGAAGTTTGCAAACTTCGATATACACAAGTAAACATGTTTGCAAACTTAACAAATAATTGAAAAATTTTAATTTCACTGCAAACTAGTTTGCAAACCAAATTTTGGTTTGCAAACTTGAGTATAGACGATGCAATTTGATAGCCAGCAAACCTTGTTTGCAAACAAATTTCATCGTCTATATCATGCTTTATAGCCTATTTAAGTAGCACCATTAATTGCAATTAAAGGCAATTATTCCAATAAATGATATTCCAATTGCATTAAATGTCATGCAATTGTTTTTTAGACTTGGACGCAATAAAATCACCTTTTAAGATTTAGATTTAATAAAAATCTAAATATTACGTTTAAAAAAGAGTCGATGATATATTTAAATAAATTTATAAATGTATTCAAAGAAATTTCAAAAATAATAAAAAAAGACACATTCCAAATGCAACTCTGAAAAAGTTATCACATCTTCCGGAAGTTTTGAAAATTATAAATTAAAGGCAAGTAACCATTTATTTTTCAAAATATTTAGTTGAATAAATGATATTTGACTTATCAAAAGAACTGTGTCAGTGTGTTACTGCCAACTAAAGTTAAGTATTTAAAACTATTTTAAAACTATTAATTTATTATTATATTAATTTATTTAAGATAAGAAAATAATTTTGTTTTAATTACTTGATATTTAGATAAAAATATCTGCAACTATTCTACAAAAAATGGCGGATTTCATAAATTCAGGATTGAAAGTTGGTAAGACAATTTTTTTTAGAGGCTAAGAATCTTATTTAATTTTAAATAAACTTAAAAAATAAAAGGTGAAACACGCTCAACTGATTCAACATCAGTGCGTCAAGAATCAATGCCTCTTGTAAGATCCCTATTTTGTACCTTAATTAATTTTATTTTAATTTTTGTTAAAATTTTTCATATAACTGAAGCATGAGAAAGCCAAACTTAATGACATTGTTTTCTCCCAATGTTATGACTTTACCTATTATAGTAATTACATAAAAAAGTTGGAGGAAAAACGGTTGGAATTAAATGTTAATCTATCAAAACTTCGCGCAGCTGGTATTGATTCAACTAATATGGACTACGTAATTTTAAATGATCGTGAACGCAATTTACATAATGAACAACTTGCTTGTAAAAAGTTGATGGACAATCTTGGTTTTGCAACTCTTGCTTACAACATTGGTGGTTTAGAATCCGTTGCTATCATAGCACGGGCTGCTGCTACAAATGGCGCTTCTGTTCGTAATCAGAAATCAGGTATAGAAGCAGATGACCCTGACATTTTTAACTTGAACGCTGGAACAAACAATGAAAGTCAAGATAAGCTAGGTAGAACAGAGATCTATAGTTTAAACTTCATCAATCTAGATATTATTATGTTAGGAATCCTTATATGTGAAAAGTATATCTTCTATGTTACATAGTTTTTATATGTTACATCCGTATTTTTTATATGGTTATATGAAAAATAATAAGTTTTTATAAATAAAGTCGATTTTGTTTTTTAAAAAACAAAACTGACTTTAAAATATTTTCGACGTAACCACTCAAAAACTTTAAAACAAAATTACATGTTTTTATAGATGAAAATGATTATCAGGAGTCGGATGAAGAAACCGGTATTAATCAAGAAAATAACATTGTGACATGTGATATTTCACCTACCATCAAACAAAATGAATGTGTTGCAAATACCAGAAGTGTTGATTCTATCCCGTTACCTGAAGTGCAAACTGTAACTGCAAATACAAGTGTAACTGAAGTACCTGTAATTCATACCAATGATCTAAATCATGTTCCAAGCTTCAACGCTAATCCTGAGCCGGCACCGCAAGCTTATCGTCCACAAAATTCTTTCATTAACAATCAAACTAATGGTTCATTCAATATGTCATTTCAAGCCACTAGTGTAGTCGATTCGCATTTAGCTTGTAACTTTTATCCGATCTATAACATGCTTCCAAATTATGGGCCAATACTCGTGGGCTACCAGATTGTTAATGTTGCAAACTATCAAAGTGCAGCTGTTTACCACAACTATAATCTTGGCTACGGTTCGAGTATGATTCCTCCTGTACGGCGCAGTACTGTGCAAAGTAATTACAATTTCAATCCATATATGGGAGGATATGCTGTTAATCATCAACAATCGGTTTATCAATGCTATGTACACGTTTCTTCAATGACAGGTGTTCAATATGACTATTCTACCTTTAGTCAACAAACCCTTTTTGAATGGAACCAAATTTAAATCGGTGCTTAACAAGTTATTTTTTACAATTATACTATTGTTTTTTAGTATATTAAATTTCATTCTTCGTTAAAATTAAAGCTTTAAATAAATTCGTTAATTTTAATTTATTAAAATTAATTTAAAATTAATTATTTGTATTTCTTTCACATCTCTCGGCCTGTCAGGTCTGGATTAACTGTAACTTAGTATCATTTTTTCTTTTACACGTTATAGCAGATTTCATAATAAGATGATCATCTGTGTGGTTGAATAATTCAACGCTATTTGAAGCAATAATAGATCTGTTTACTTCACCGATGAGCATTATATATATACTTCATACTTTTCATCTCCATAAAAAACTAATTGTGATTTTACAATTGTTTCTTTTAAAGCGGGTCTACTCATTTAGTTTACATTACATGCGCTGTCTAAATGCTGTTTTCCATCACTAATATAAATTTCATCTTTATTGTTTAATAAAAGTTTCTTAATAACAAACAACCTTACTTTGTACAATTACTTATCAAAAATATTTAAAAAAAAAATTATGGTAAAACCTTGTAAGAAAAAAATATCTCTGCTTTCTTAAAAGGGCAGAGATATAATTAAATATATCATATTTATAATTATATATGTTATATATAATTATGAATATATATATTTTATATGTTAGCATGTTTTTCGTTATTTGTTCTAAATAAATTTAAATGAATATTCACAAATTCATTGTACGTTGGATAAACCAGGCAGTGCAATAAATGTCATATTAATGACATTTTTTTACTATTAGTAAAAATGTAAGCATGATACACAATAAGTCTGTTCCATGAGCTACTCGAAGTAACTTTGAGTAACACTGTGTATACACAAGTACGTTCCTACAAAAAACGTTCGTGTATTTTCGTGTAAATTTTACTTGTGTTTTACTTGAGTTATACTACAGACCTAATACGATGATAAATTAAGTCTGTTCTCATACATATTTGTAGTAAAATTTAAATAAAAGAATATTGTAAATTTCAAGTAAATCATTACTTGAATTTTACTATTCGTGTTCCCGTACTCAAAATTAAGTAAGGTGTGAAAGTTTGTGATAGCGTGTTGCTATTTCGTACTGTACAAAACTTATTTGAATTCTATTTGAAAAATATCAACGAGTAAAATTCAAGTGAAGACTATTTATTTTTAATTGATTATGGTGCAAACAAAATAAATAAAGTGTAAATTTTTTATGTGATAATGACCCAACAAAAAAAAAAGAATATGTATAAATAATGACACTGCAAAAAATTAATAAAAAGTCTACATTAAATTTCATTCATTTCTTAAATCCAAAAATAACCGGCAGTAAGATTAAAAAACAATTTATTAAATTTCACTGGAAAGCGTTCTTAACTTTTGCTTGAAAAGCACCACATTAACAAGCCAATTTGCTAAACTTCGTAGCCATTTTATATTAAAATACATCTCATGACCACATTACATTATAATTAATTTAGCTTCAGAGGAAACGTCTCATATGGAGGTTTTTTTGCTATAGTTGGGATCATTTAGAAGTGGTGCAATAAGCTGTAATCCACTATTTTTACTTTAATAGCAATTTACTCAGTATATGCATTTTAAACACGGCTGGTTTATATTGGGTATTAATTATGTTGTAGACATTTCTTACTTAATAACATCCATCGGTTTATTAATTTGAATAATTTGTACATTCAGAAT
Source organism: Teleopsis dalmanni (assembly GCF_002237135.1). NCBI lineage: Eukaryota > Metazoa > Arthropoda > Insecta > Diptera > Diopsidae > Teleopsis > Teleopsis dalmanni. Next base: position 172,129,881 of record NC_051846.1, read on the forward strand.
TCCTTAAAGTTAATTTTAATGACTTCAAGTCTTATAGTGTGGCTTTCGATGCTTTTCTTCTAGCGCAAAAAAGAGAATAATCACTGATTGCACTTATTTTTTTCATATGGGAATTCAATAATTCACCATATGTAAAGTATGTAATTGTAATTAGAACGTGTGCGAGTTAGGCTAAGTTGATGCTAAACCAAATGGGAGATTTTTTGGGATTTTTTGCACTGCACACATTTAGTCATTTATCAACACGTATCGACACATCACTACATTATCGGCACAACTTCGAATTTTATAATTAATTTTCAAACATTTAAAGTCGATTAAAGTCAAAGCTTAACTCTTAAGACTGACTTGTCATGTTTAAGTCAACAACTTTGCTGACTTATGTTACGACTCTAGAATTGGTCCTTAAACTTTACTATAAAAAATAGCAACTTACGTGTTGCTTCTATAGAAGAAGCATCAAATGCAACTCTGCACTTTTTGAAATTTTATTGTTAAAATGCCGGAAAATTTGACTGTACAAATGAATAAGAAAGTGAAAGCGACATAATATACCTCACACTTACTTTGCATCGGCTATTCATAGCCGATGTGTATCTGAAATAAGTATAGTAGTTTCTTAAACGTTTGTTGGAATTTATTTGTTTAAAATTTAAATCATTTAATGTTTAAGTGTCTCACGAAATTACATATCATGTTATTATGATATCACATATCAGAGACAGGTGCAGTAGAGTGCTGGACGTTTGTTGGAATTTATCTGTTCTAGGTCTAAATCGTTTAACGATTTAGCTTCTTACTAAATATGGCAGAAGAGCAAAATTGGAATTTAGGTGAGACTAAATTAACTATATAAATTATTATGAAAACATTATACAGTACTCCCCCTCGCGTTTTCATATTATGCGATTTCAATCCTCCGTATAACACGTGCATTCTCCCATATAACGTAGGGATTTGTATAATTCATTCGGAACCAATCTACCGCGTTATAGGGGGATTACTGCATATGCTTATCATTAATTGCATATTTAAATTGTATGAGTTCATTCATTTACACCAGATAATGAATTATTTAAAATGATGTCACATGAAAACAACAATCTCTCAGACTACAAAGTGGTTCATCATAAGAAAATACTTAAAAATTATCAAAAAACCATAGTAAGAGCCCAATGCTAATATTTGCAAGTTTAGTATAATTTTTTTACATTTGATAGGAAAACAAAAAATTGGAGCGCAATGAAGTTATATTTCTACAATGCTATAACTTTATATTTTATAATAATCAAATAAAGAAATTGATGGATAAACTTTTAAGTATAAATTTAGAGCAAGATAAATTGCGAGCAAACGGTGGGAGTTCTAGTGATGTAAAGTACACGACATTGGAAAATGTCAAAGTCCACATAAATGTTGATCTCTACTTTTATCGGAAGTTATTACAAAATTTTGGTTTTGCAACTTTTGCAAATAAAATTGGTGGTCTCGATGCAGTTGGTCTTATAGCTCGAAGTGCCGCAACGAACGGTTATACTTTTGGCAATCAAAATTTTACTTTAGACCCAACCTTATATGCAACTCTTAAGATACATGCTGTAACAGATAATGAAACTCAGAACATAAAAGGTAAAATATTAGCTTTCTAACTTTAAATTTAATACTCTCCACATAAATTGTATACATAAACAGATGGAGAAACTGCAACCGATACGAAAAAGAACGCATACATTTATGAACGTTCTTTCGGTGGTAGTACAAGATTACCAGAAATTGTTCTATTTACAAGTGATCAAAACTTTGGTGGGAACGGTGTTCCAAGGGATGTTCATAACTTGACTAAAGAATTCTCTACAGGCAGCAGTAACAATATGTATACGTATGGTGGACATGCTGTTATGGAAAATGTCGCTGGAAGAGCAAATATTCCATTTGCTACATTTAAACAAGGCCAAAACTGTGGATTAAATACCGTTAAAATAAATAATTTTGATACATCTGCTTCATCAGCAAGCATAGCAAAAAAAGAATATATCTTTGATAATCCTGTCAAAATACCTAGAAGTATTAATAATTCAAAATTTATTCCTAACGGTGTAAACAGCAGACGCAATTTACGATTTTCCGATAATTCTAAAAATTCATCTGAAAATATTTTTGATCATTTAAATAATATTGCAAATAGTTTTGTTACACCTAAGAATTCCACAAGCAAAATAAGCAGCATTAATGTCTCCAATAACTCTATGAACTTACCTCCCAAAATTTCTGATTCGAATAATTTTCCTCTTTCTACTTTTGGCACTCCTCCTTCTCTTTCTTCCTCTGATAATTCTATTAATATATATAAAACTTATTTGAACAATTTAAATGATATTACGAATAGTCTTACTAATGCTGAAGCTTCTAAAAACAGTACGTGCGATATGTATCCTTTTGATAATTCCATTAATCAAACTTTACGTATATCTAACAATACTGCAAATAGTGTTGTCCCTTTTGGTCTTGATTTTCTTTCAGTTGCTCCCTCTCTTCCTACTTCTTATTCACCTACTACAGGCAGCACAAGAGATAGATTTGTTTATGATAGTTCTATCGTTAGAACTCAACGTATTTTGTTTGATTTAAATAAGATTGCAAATAGATATATTACGACGCCTCCTTCTACTATTGGCTTAAGCAATATACATGATACTTCTACAAATGCACCAAAAACTATTTTTAGTGCAAATAATCTTTCGAACACTTCTGTTTCTTTTGCTGTTCCCTCTCTTCCTTCTATCAGTTCTATACCACTTTCTTCTTTTTCTGCATCTTCTCATTCTCCTGCTCCTGCTATTTCTGCAAGCCACTCAAACAACATGCATGTACAGGATAGTTCTCTCCATGTTCCTCCAAGTTCCTCTAATTCAAATAAAGTTTCAAACACTTTTACCTCCTCTGCTTCTTCACTTTGTGTCACCTCTTCATCTCCTTCTGCTTCTTCTTCCCATGTTTTTTCTGTAAGCGGCTCAAGTAACGTGTATGTTGCTGATAGTCGAATCAATGATTCTCAAAGTATTTTGAATTCAAATAATGCTTCAAACAATGTCATTTCAAGCCACTCAAACGAAATGTTTGTAATTGACAATGCTATCAGTAATTATCATCAAAGTTTTTTGAATACAAATAAAGTTTCGAATAATGTCACTGCTCGGGCTTCTTTTTCTCCTTATGTCTCTTTTGGAAGTGATTTAAATGAAATGCCTGTAACTGATAATCTTATCAATGAGTCTCAAAGTATTTTGAACTCAAATAATAATTCGGAAAATTTCATTCCTTCTAATACTCCTTATTCTTCTGGTACTTCTATCTCTGCGCCTGCTCCTTCTACAAGCTGCTCAAGCAATAACAGTCTTGTCAATGTATCTCAAAGTAATTGTTCTTCAAATAATTTAAACAATATTACTTCTGCTCATTCTACTTCTATACTGCCTTCCCGCTCTACAACAAGTAGAACAAACAAACGGTTCTATAACAGTGCTACAAATGTACCTCAAACTATTTCTAATCATTTAAATAATATTGCAAATAGTTTTATTCCTCCTGCTGTTTATGTCCCTTATTCACGTTCTATTTCTTCGTCAAGCTTTAGGAATAATATGCATTCTTTCAATGTACCACAAGGTATTAACAATAATTTAAATAATATTTCAAACAGATTTGTTCCTCCACTTCATCTTGCAAGAAACAGCAGCTATATGCATTTCTATATTAATTATGCTAATTTTTATCAAAACATATTGAACAATGATATTGCAAATAGACTGGCTGCTTCTGCAAGCGGAAGACGTAATAGACAATTCTGTGATAATTCTATTTATGTAGCTAATAATAACGGAAGCAGATCGTCTTCATCTGCTTCTTCTACACGTAACAGGCACTATACGCGTGCTTATAATAATCGTTCACATGCTAGGAATACTTCAGGAAGATCAAACATTCCATTTAATATTTATCATAATTACGGATATTATGGTCGTACAATACAAATTGGTGTTTATCCATACGTCCGTATTCCTGGGTGTAATACCCCATATTTCATTTATAACAATGACATAACTTACGGTATGAATCGACACTCTTATCAAAGATATAGACAAAATGTTATGCTCGCTTGGACTCAAAGTCACTATAATGCTTCGCAAAATGTGTACGCATATAACATGTCCAATTGGCAAGCAAACTTTTTACAAAGACCTCCAATGACCCCTCAACAATTTGCTTATTATGATTTACACGGTATTAATCCGCAGTTACTATATAATTGGCACTTCGGTTAAATTGGCGCTCAAGAATAACATTTATTATAATTAATATTTTTTTATTTGTCGCGGTATTATTTTAGTTGATGAGTTGATTTATATTAAGAAATTTAACTAGGTTTTAAATTATATTTAAAATTTAATTAAATTAAATTAATTTGATCATTTATAATTCAATTTATAATTTAAATATAATTAAATAGTTTATAATTTAATTTATACTGAATTAATTTTATATAAATTTAATTAATTTATAATTAATTGTTATTTAAATTTCAAATAAATATTTGAAATTAAAGCATAAAATTATAATATTAAATATTTTTTTATTTAGTGTCGCCGATGTTTCAAGATTTTAATGATTTCTTCAACATGGCGGGTTGGTTTAGTAACTGAAAAATATTTAATACTATAACCTTATGTTTTTTTTTTAAGTATTTTGTTCACTAAAAACAAATTCATTAATTCATTAAAATTCATTAATAACATTATTTCAATTATTAAAGCAATGTAATATTTATAAATTTAAACTACATTATTTGTCTCATTGTTAAAATTAAATGTTTGCTGTTATTTTTTATAAATAAATTAATAAGAACATAAAATTTTTTAACATTATTTACTATATATAATATGAACGAATGTTGTCTGTCTGTATGTCTGTACTCGATGGATTCAAAACCCATACATCCAATCATCGTGAAAATTTGGGAAATTATTAGGTATATCCCCGAGAAGGTTTTTGCAAATTTTTATTAAAATCAGAGTTGGGGTTCTAGGTTCATTTAATTAGTAATATTTTGGTAAAAGTGTATTCTGTAATATAATTTCCAAAGTCATTTAAAACAATCTAGCAATCCTAGATTGTGAGAAGTAACTTTGGTTTTTACATTCGTACAGTGTGTGTTTTAGTTTTGAGTAAATATATTGAGTGAAATAGAATAATTTATTTAATTTAATTTATTAAAATCAGAGGGAAATACGTTTTATTTAACACCAACCACAATTATGCCACTAAAGCGAAATGCCATTGGTCGAACTACAAATCAAGGAAAAAGGAAAAGAGAAGAACGAGCTTCAGAAACAAGTGAGCAGAGACAAACTAGGCAAGAAAGAGATCGAAAGAGATCACACTGCTCTTGCTTGGTCATTAGAAACGAATGAACAGAGGCAAGCAAGGCAAGAAAGGGATGGAGTTCACACTGCTCTTGCACGATCATTAGAAACGAGTGAACAGAGGCAAGCAAGGAAAGAAAAAGATCGAGTTCACACTGCTCTTGCTCGATCGTTAGAAACAAGTGAGCAGAGACAAACTAGGCAAGAAAGGAATGGAGTTCACACTGCTGTTGCACGATCATTAGAAACGAGTGAACAGAGGCAAGCAAGGCTGCAAAGGAATCGAATTCGAACGATACATGCTGATTTGAATTTATGTGGTTTTATTTACAATCCCCCTGTTGACGAACGAATCAACAGACGGTGTCAACTGAATATGAGTACTAAACGAGAGATTGTCGCTGAATTACAAAATTCATTGAATTAATTATTCATGAATTAATTAATTATTTAAAACCGCCATTGAACAAATGCGACACGAAGTTCACCGGGTCAGCTAGTATATATATAATAATATATTTATATACATATATATAAATATATAATATAATATATATAATAATATATTTGTATATGCATATATTATTTTTGGTAACTGTAATACATTTTATAGCTGAACTATAGGGATTTATTACCAAGATACTACTGATATTTTATAATAAATTACAAGAATAATGTCAGTTATTGTCTGTTTTTAATGCACCAAGGTCTTAATTAGTACTGAAGAATTATTGTATACTAATTAATTAAATAATGTTGCAATAGCAACATCAGCATCAACTTACGTATCCGCTAAGCTAAATGCTATGTCTGGTCCATTCTACTCTACGGCTTGAAAGCCTGGATTTTAAAAATCCTAACAATGAACAAAATCGAAGCGTTTAAAATGTAGTGCTACAGACGTATTCTGAAGGTTCCTTGGACGGACAAAGTTTTAAATCAAGAAGTTCTAACAAGATTAAGAAAAGATAGAGAACTCCTAAAAATTATCAAAAAAAGAAAACGAGGTATTTTGGTCATATCATCCGAGGTTCAAGATATGAATTCCTGCAACTGATTGTGGAAGGCAGAATCGAAGGCCAATGCGGCATAAGACGAAAACAAATGGCTTGGTTGAAGAACATCCGATACTAGACTGGGCAATTGGAGACTTGGTACATATTGCTAGAGACAGAGACAACTTCAAAAATATTATTTCTAACATATTAATATAATTTATATTATTGTATAACATTCAATTTTTGAATAAACAAGTAAAGAAAAAGAATTAAAACTAAATTTGGGAATTGTAATCAATAAAAAGTTTAACTGGAACGAACACCTTAACATAACAATCGACAAGGAACATGAGGTCATCATCCCCATTATATATTTGTTTCTAGCAACATCTATATCGTGAAATTTAAAAAACAAGCTACGAGCTGAATTATTGATAACATCAGATATACCAAAACCAATTAACTGTATATATATATATTGTAGTTATAAAGTACAAAGTAACAAGAAGTGCTCTACGTTATTCTTTTTTTTAACTATAAAGAGAACAAAATAATAGAATATATTTAGAAATTAAAAGCTTTCACAGAGTAACTATACAATTTATATTTCAGCTCTTTTACATAAATGTAGTTTCTCTAGTAGAAACAGCTATAGGTAGTTATTCTACATCGAGAGGCGCCAGGAGAATTTAATAGATTGGGTAATTACTAGTAATTAAAATCTTTAATTTCAGGAAGATTTAAACTTTTATACCGGACAAATCTTGATTAAGATTAATGGACTTAAATTATAGTAACTAGTTTCATACCAAAAGTCTCTCATGATCTTTTTCAAAGTGTTATAGAACTATGAAGGCGTGAGTCGCTTGTATTCGTTAAAAAAAATCGCTAATAGATTAGTCTATAAAATAAATTTCTATTGATCAATGTATTTATTTTTTTTTATTAAATAATTTCGTATGTTATGTATATTAAAATAGCCAGATAGTTATAAAATCTATTTGATCTAGATTGGTTCGGTTAAATGGGATAGCCAGATAGTTATAAAATCTATTTAATCTTAAATGGTATATACTATATATTAGGATAGTCAAATAGTTATAAAATAAATCTCTTCGATCTTATCTCTAATCTCTTCAATAAATTCAATTTCGTGAACTGAGTACTCTGAATCACTGGTTCCTTTTACTGTTCTTTTAACTAAAATCCAAAATAGTTCAATTTAACTATACTAAAATTTGGAAGTCTTAACTAAAAATCATTTTTTTCAGGATCGGTTCACACCCTGGGTTTCTAGACAATCATGGATTTTTACATGATACAAATAAGTACGGTTTATGCTTTACATTTTCATTTGGCTAATAAAAATAATACAAGTTTTTTACATTTTATTTGACCAAATATATTTACACACAAACCATACATTACATTAAATCTAAAGGCAATATAAAATAATAGCAATAAATATGATAAAAAAAACATAATTGTGTCTAATATTTAGTATAAGATAATTTTAGAAAAGTTTGTCGGGTGTTGGCCATTTTAATAGCTGCATCGTTTTTTATCACACGTTAAAGGTTCCACTTTAAACCCGATTTTGATTTTGAGCGGTTCCCAGATAGATAATCGGAAACAAATACAGTATTCTGTATATTTTTTTTTCTATTTGACTAATAAACAATTTTTTCTTCTACATTTTATCTGACTAAATTATGTGCAAATAATCATACATAAAACATCTGCTTGTATAGTCTCTGCTGCTACCCGAGTTAATCTTCAATTTAAATCCTAATTACTCCAATTCACCCTAATCCCCCGTCGTCCATTTTCAACCAGCACAGACCCCCATCCTTACCCTTGTAAACGTCTTATAAATCAGTTCATGTTATCTACTATCAGCGGTCCCAGTGGGGTATAATAACAACAACAACATATATAAAACACAAAAATACGAAAAAAAGAATACAAATAAATGAAGTAAAAGAACTTAACTATGCCTAACATTCAATATAAGCTAAAGGATCAGCTTTAGCTGGACTCAAAAAGTTTTTTGGATGTTGCTCATTTTAATATTAACAGCCATATTATTGAACTTTCTAATGTTGTTGTAATCCTCAGAGATTTGCTTGTGCAGTCCCTTTTGGTTGTGGTGAACGCCATTTGGTCATCGTATACCTCGAGTGGCTTAGACTTAGAGCCTGTTGTTCTTGAAACGTTCTATTTAACGTTCATTTTTGCCAATATACATTTTCTATCTTTAACAATACCATAAACCTTTAAGTAATAATAGATATAAATTATATTAAACTATGAAATAAAAACATATTTATTTTTTTTGGTTTCTTTTTCTTCAGTTTATTCAGTTTCATAAATGTTCTCAATTATTGATCAGTTTCATCAATTGTTTCTTAAATAATTTTGAAGCTACCGTTGGCTTTTTGTTGGTTTGTCTTTAAAAATTTGATATTATAAGTTCTAAATTTTTTGCTTTCAATAATAATTATAATTTTTTAATAATAATAGAAAATATTAAATAAAACAATACTTATTTTTAAACAATTTTGTTTGTTCTTAAATTGCATTTGATTTTAATTCTTTTCTAATAACTTTAATTTATGTTTACTAAAATTATTAATCTTGCTAATAAAAAGTGTTGCCTTTTTTTTTAAAAAAAAATTATTTATATATATATATTACTTTTTCATTAAGGAATCACATGAGCTGTTCTTAGAAAAATTAAGAATATTAAAAAAAAAAAAACGATAACACGTACGCACGTTTCTTATATTTCACTTTGTTATATTACAGTACTGATGTAATATATGCATGTATATAAATATAAAATTTTGTGTAATACCTAAATTTTAAAATGCTATTATGTTTTGTACAAAGAATTTTTGTTGCTTAATAACATTTTTTGTATTTACGCCTAATTTAATATCACACAAAAATCTTATTAATTTTTAGTTTGTTACTATCTTTAGTTAAGTGTTAAGGAATCAAATTGTTATATGCTATATAACAATTTATAGTGGTTGGTTCTTTTCTTAATACAAATATGGACAAGACTGGCCCAATTTAAATATAAGTAAATTATATATTTGTAATTAAAATTATATTGTAAAATTTTATATTCAAAATTTCAAATGCAATTTTTTTTCAATTACTTTTTACAAATTCAGTTTTCTTATTATGTAAATAACATTTGTCTTCTTTGCGTTCCTTATATGAAAATACATAATTTAGTAATAAAAAAAATAATTATAAAAACTTTTAACAAGATGTGTGCTTATTTTGTACAGAAAAAGTAATTTTCATCGTTATAATTATTAAACTTGAAAAATGCCTTCTATATATTTATTACTAAAACTTATTGCTTAAAGTTCATTAATAAAAAAAGTTATAATTACATTTTGCATGTTTCGATTTCAATAAGTTTATAAAAAATTGAGTTTTTTACAGCATTGCAGAAGAGTGAGTTATATTAACTCACTTATATACAAATTGCTTTATTTTTTAAGTCTAATATGAGAAATAATTTTTATATTTTAAAATTAAAAAAGTTTAAATACTAATAATTCAAGTCTATTAGGTTGCATTGTAATGAAAGAATTAGTATACTTTCGCAATACTTTTGCATATTAATTTAATTTACTTATCAATGAGATAATGTAATTATACAATTTTAAGTGTATATAATGTATTTTTAAAAAATATATGTATATATATCATTTTTAATGCTTAAAAATAAAAACAAAACAGTGAAAATTAATAATTAATTCGTTTTTATTAATAATAATAAATTCTTTTTTTTTCGTGTGTATTTTGGCTCAGTTCAATAAGGAGTAGTCCTCAATTATTAAAAACAAAATATTTTCTTTTGTAATTAGATTAGCGAAAACAACATAATATATATTTTCTGTATTTATATAATGAAATATATTTCTAAACATATTTAATATATTAATTGCGCGTGTATATTCACATCATAAGATATACATAAATTTATATTTATACATATATAAATACATATACAAATATATACATAAATATATATACAAATATATTTAAAAATATGTCTATAAATATATACACAAATACATCTATATATATATTTACAAATGTATATATACATATATATACAAATACATATATAAATACATATACAAATGCATATATATACACAAATATATTATATAAAAATATATATAGCAATATATATAAAAATATATATAAAAATATATTATATAGAAATACATATTATAGAAATATATATATAGAAATATATATATAGAAATTATATAAAAATATATATAGCAATATGATATTGAAATATATATTGAAATATATATAAAAATATATATAGAAATACATACAAAAATGTATATGCAACTAAATGTATATATTTTACAGTAAATAAATACAATTTAAATACGCATTAAATACATTACAAATATTTTAAAATATATTTCACTAAATAAACACAAAAACAAATTCATTTATGTACACATAATACATTATATGATACACTTAACATATACATGTAAATACATTTAAATTCAATTCATATATACATGCATCTATATATATATTTATATAAATTTAAAAATATATATATGTAAACACATATTTATATAAATTTATAAATATATAGATATAAGCACATATTTGTATAAATTTATAAATACATATATGTGATACATATTTATAAAAATTAAATGTATTGCATTTACATTTATTTATATGTATGTATACAATATAAAATACATAAATGTTAAATTGCTTTTTTAATTTTTTCTAAGCCAAAGTAAAAAATTAATATATTTTAAATTGAAAATAATTGTACGAATATGTTTTTTAAACAAATTATGTAGCTAAAAAAAATATACATATATATATATCCGAGTGATATATAAAATTATGTATATATAAATCTTTGTACGTACATATAATATTTTCCAAAGATCTATTTTTTACATTTATGTCTTTAGTGTAAAAAAAGTAATTAAAAAAATTTGTTATATAAACTTATTAAATACTATGTATTAAGTATTTATATATAAAAAATATATAACGAATGTGCCTCATTACATCCATATTTATATAAAAAAAACTTATCACATCACATTTGTATATGAATATATACGTGTATAGATAAATATATATATATGCATATATAAATATCTATATAATTGTTTAAATGCTTTAATATTGTTTTATAAACAATATTTTTGACATTTTGTTATAAGTAAATTAAAAAAATCTTAAAAATTTATTGAATAATAATTTTAATAAGAGATCCCTTGCGTTCCGTTTTTCAGGTTTCGTTTCGTTTCATGAAATTTAGTCTTTGATGCTAATATATATGCTTTTCAATTGAATAAATGCACAAGAAAAATTGCATTTTATTCAATATATTTCAAATTTAATTTGCACATATATATATACATATACATATATATTTAAATTGAACTATTTATATAAAAAAATAAAAAAAAAATATATTAATAAAAATATTCGATTAATATTATTTTTGCAATCACATTTGTGTTTTAGTTTTTTATTTTTTTAAAATTTTTTGTCTTTTTTACTTTTGTTGCTTTGGCTGCAGTTAATAATAAATTCGAATATTCAAATTGTGATATTAAAATAAAGTATATGTAAAATATAACATATAATGTATATATATATATATAAAATTCAACAAATATGTTCTAAATTTTCATACAAAAATAATGACTATGAAAGTTCTTTTAAATATTTTTACATTTTTTAAATATAGTATCGTATTCACTGCGTATCTTACTAACACACAGCAGTGAAAAAAAAATTATTGAGACGCTAGTATATACATATATGTGTGTGTATGTGAACTAAATAGTAATTTCATTTTTATATTAAATTTTTGTTGCTAAATTTTACATATTTTGTAACTGTTATGCTTTTTTTCAGATACAATTTTATTTATAGTTTTTAAGTGTAAAAGGTGCACTTTGGAACCATATGGAGCCACTTTATAATATGTTTTAACTTTCTTTTAATTATTTTTAGTAAATAAATGAGAACAAATTATAAAATATTATTCATTTTATATTGATTTAATGTGATAACTAAATATTATTAAATTAAAATTTATATTTATAGTATCCTGAGTTTTAAAAAAAAAAAACCAATAGATTATAGATTAAAGATTAAATTTAAATTTTATAATTAAATAATTAAAATTGTTTAATATTTACGTACTATTTCGTCAATAACAACTGTTATGTGGATACATTAACAAAATTTACGTTCTTATTATTTTAATAATTAAATAATAACGAGAATTAAACTAAGTTTGTGGCGTATAATATAGCACTTATGACACTTGTAAAAAATCTATCTTAATTTAACAAACATTGCAGTTAACAAAATATTGTAAATAATGTTTAGTTAAAAAATTCGTTTTTGGTTTTATGGATGAATGCGGCTAAGTCGGCATTTAAATTTACTGTTTAAAATATTTTTAATTATTACATTTATATACTTTTAAAATTTTTTATATAAAAATTTGATATTTCTCATTAATTTTTAAATTAAATTACACAAAAATATATAAATTTTAATAGATTCTTTTGCGGCATTAATCGTTTAATACATTTTTCAACTTTTTCTATTCATTGTAAGTAATATATATGAAATAATAATATATATAAAGTAGTTTAAAAATCATCTACTAAATTTGTTATATTCATGACTATTTAAAAATAATATTTGGATTTTGGTTATTTTTCACAATTTTAATAAATTCAAAAAAACAAAAAAAATCAATAAATCAAAATATAAAAAAAAAATTAATTCATATTTCTATATTCATATATATAATGGTTTTAAATTATATTCAATGATAAAATAAAAAGTGATATCTTTTAATGTAAAATTTGAGGATGAAACAAAATATTCCTTAAATTTAAAGAACATAAATTTGTACCCCTTACATATACAGTATAAAATTATTTAAACAATAATATTCATTTAGACTTTCGCTTATTACTATTATCATTATAATTATTATCATTAGCCAATTTCGATTGCAGCTATATAATGATCATTATTATTATTATAATTCTCGAGAAAAATTCATTATTATATAAACAATTTGATGGGTTTGTTTTTAATATAGCTGTGATTTACATGATAATTTGCATACAATGCGATACTGAGGGTTCATGAACCTGTCCTTAAACTGCCTCTTTTATAATTGTATTATATCGTATTATTTACGTTCGAAAGTACTGTCTTTACTTTTTCGTTACTGGAATTTTTTTGTTTTTATAATTTTGATTTTAGTTCTAGTTCAATGATCTCTTTTTATAATATTATAGTTTATAGTTTATATTAATATTTTAGTTTTACTGGCGGTAGTTTTATCGCTTCTCGTTTCGTATTTGTTTTTAGAGAAAAAGAATTTTTTTATTTTTTATTAAATTAAATTTATGTTGAATATTTGTAACTAGTTAATAATGATTAAATTTTAAAGAAGAAAATTGTTTACTGCTGTTGTTGTTGTAGGACATCTGCTGTACCGGCAGCTACACCGCCAGCGGAATATTGATGCGGAAGTGGTGGATGTTGATAATATGCTGCTGGTGGTGCATGTCCAAATTGTCCACCATAAGCATTGGCAGCGGCAGCTAACATACCGCTGGTATCGTACATATAAGCAGCGTTATTGGCATTAATTGGTGGCGATTGAGCCGGAGCAGCATACATAGTTGGTGCTGCTGCTGGTGGTGTGCCAACATTCGGATAATCAACAACTTGTCCATTGGCGGCAGCTACAGCTGCAGCAATATTTGCGACAACACTTGCTTGTTGCTGACTTGTAACTGCATTCATGCTATTTAAGTTCTGTTGTTGATGATCAGCGCTATTTGCCATCATACCTTGCTGCTTATCGAAATGATTTTGCTGTGGATACTCACGCTTTTGATATTGTGGAAAACGTTGAATATTACCATTTGGAACATATTGGTTACGTGGTCTGTACTGATGTGGTACATATGCATTGTTTTGTTGCAAATGAGCTGGTACATGTGGATTGTGATAACCACCTACCATTGGACGTGGTCCAGTAGAGTTGAATGCAGTACGGGGACGAAAAACGCGACCACCATTCATACCATCTTGACCACCATTGTATTGATTATTAATTGAACGATTATTCCAACTACCAGAATTACTTTGTTGTTGGTACATGCTTCCACCACCGTTCGAAGTATAGTGAGGCTTAGGACTGTAACTGTTACCATTCGAACCACCGGCTTGGTAATTAAGAGGATTATTACGTTGTTGATGCATATTACTTGGTTGTTGCCAACGTTTAGTGCTAGTATTACGACCATTAACATTACCAACAGAACGTGCTAAGTCTACCAAATTCTGTGGTGGTGCTTGACCAGCTTCTTCTAATACTGATATCAATTCGCGTGCTTGTTTAGCATTCTCAGGTGTAAAAAAGGTATAAGCTGTGCCTAATTGTTGACAACGACCAGTACGGCCAATACGGTGGACATAGTTCTCTGACGAATTTGGATAGTCATAGTTTATGACAAATTGCAAATCCTCAACGTCCAAACCACGCGAAGCTACATCAGTTGCAATTAATATATTAGACTTACCATTACGGAAGTCCTTTAAAACAGAATCACGTTCAGTTTGTGATTTATCGCCATGTATAGACGTAGCTGTATAACCTTCATTACGAATGATCTGTAGGATTTCTTCAACCTAAGAAAAAATATGTTTTTGTTATAAATTCTTAAGTGTCTTATGTAAATATATATAATATATAAATGTACGTAAAAGTGTATACGTATGTATGGTGAAAGTGTAAATATAAATCTAATGCAGTTTTGAGATTGGTAAATCTAGAGTAACTTTATCAATGGAGATGGACTTTTAGTGAAATTATTATTTTCGTTTGGTAAATATCGAGCGAAATGTATAACACTCGAGATATTTTGACACATTAATGAAACTACCCTGAAATATAAAACAGCAGTTTTATATGACTTGACAAATAAAGTGTGATTTCATTCGTCATATGCATTTATTAAAAATATAAATAACTACTAGCAGTAGATCTTACCTCGATTAACAGATAGAGAGTAAATCTAGATTGAATCCAGATTCACCAATCGAAAACGGCATCAGTGTTAGTATATATTAGTATTTGTATAAATATAAATATAAGTATAAATATAAATATATTTATAAGCGTAAGTATAAGTATAAGTATAGGTATAAGTATAACTATAAGTATAAGTATAAGTATAAGTATAAGTATAAGTATAAGTATAAGTATAAGTATATGTATAAGTATAAGTATAAGTATAAGTATAAATATAAGTATAAGTATAAGTATAAGTATATGTATATGTATATGTATAAGTATAAGTATAAGTATAAGTATAAGTATAAGTATAAGTATAAGTATAAGTATAAGTATAAGTATAAGTATAAGTATATAAGTATAGTAAATATAAAGTGTAAATATAAAGTAGTAAATATAAGTACAAATATAATTATAAGAACAAGTATATTTATAAATAAGTATAAGTACAAGTACAAATATATCACAATTGAATAATAATAAATTTATTTAGACCTTGGTTATATATTTATTTCTGTATTAATGATTTAAATATTACTCAAGCTATTTGAAGCTTTAAGCATTTTAAAATTCAAGTATTTCCGTCGTGTAATCGACAGACTTACTGCTCAAGTAGCTCGGAACGTACATTGTAAACCTAAAATGTAACTATCTATCTATATTTTTTCAGATACTACTATCATAAAGATAATTTTTATATACGCTTTAATATTATGTTGCTGTTTGAACCCGATAGGATTTAATTTAAAATCAACCAGTATCAAGATAGAGAAACCTAGTCACTTCTATGGGGTGGATCAAAAGGTCGATGGGATTTAAGTTTGTGTGTGCGCTTGGCGACATCTATAGCCTGATCCAGTGCAAAGAGTACAGTACTCCACTAAGATAATATGAGACTTAATACAAGTGTGGTAGGCTAGTCAAAAGTTTCAACATTTTAGATGACACATATTCCTATACCTTCTATTTTACCTGCTTCTAAGAACTTCGAATGATCACTTGTTTCGGTCTGTACAAAATTTCTTATATATGAAAAACTATTTTCAAAAATGAATTAAACTATATTTTGGCTAGCAACAGTTTTTAAGTGTTTAATCAGACTACTGCTATAAATATTGGTGGTAGACCAAAATGCAAAAAAATATAATTTAAATTAATATTTATATATTACGAGATAACCATTTGTTTTTCAAGGAAAAAATTGTAATTTCCAAGAAATCAAATATCAACATAAGTACAGAATATATTGAGAATGGCTGGAAGTGACTCATAGAAAATATGCGTATATATTTAAACTTATTCTACACAGTGAAATTCTATAGCAAATCTACAGAATGGGTGTACGTTCTGTAAAATAATAAGATCTAATGCAAAGTATTATGTTGTTGTAACCCACCGGGATCTGTCTGTGTGATCCCTTTGGGGGATGTTAAACGGCACTTGGTCGTTTGGATCGACAAGTGGCTCCGGAATGTAGACCCGACCGTTATTGAAATTAAAAGTATTATAAATTAATTGTAATGATTAACATTCTGCATCGATTTTTAAATGATTCATTTAAATTAATAAATCTTTTATATAATAAGAGACCTTTTACATCCTTACAGATATGATTCAATGAAAATAAGATAACAAATTTTATCTACATATATATACTGAGTAATGGTAATCGCTACTGAATGAAAATTGAATTTTGTTTTTTCTTACTTATTTAAAAATAATTACGTATCATTGTATATCATAAATGTACTTACTTTTATTTTAGTTTCCACAAATATTATTATTTTGTTGCCGTTATTTGCTGAGTTGTTGGTAGTTGGTATAATGTCCTTCAAAAGTTTTACAATTCGCTGCGGCTTCTCTTCTTCTTGACAAATATCAATAATTTGCCTGATATTGTGATTAGCAGACAAATTCATCGAACCAATATTTATCTGGATGAAATCGTTTAAGAAATCGCCAGCCAAAGTTTGAACCTCTTTTGGCCATGTTGCTGACCACATTACTACTTGACGATCAGGACGAATCTGTTGTATAATTTTACGTATTTGTGGTTCGAAACCCATGTCCAGCATGCGATCTGCTTCATCCAATACTAAATAAGTACAACGTTGTAAGTTAGTTGTACGATTTTCCAAAAAGTCAATTAAACGACCGGGAGTTGCAATTATTACTTCTACACCACGCTCCAAGTCACGTGCCTGTGGCACCTTTGATGAGCCACCAAAAATGCATGTATGACGTATTTCTGGTGATGTTAGATGACCATAATCACGTACAACTGATTGTATTTGTTGCGCTAATTCACGGGTTGGGGCCAAAACTAGAGCAATGGGGCCTTCACCATGTTGTATAGGTGGTTGATTTGCAATATGAACCATAGCAGGCAACATATAAGCTAATGTTTTACCAGACCCAGTTTGGGCAATACCAACTAAATCTCTACCAGATAATGCTATTGGCCAACCTTGCGATTGAATAGCAGTCGGTTGGGTAAAACCTTGACGCTTCATCTCTTCAATAGCATATGCTGGTAATGAACACTCCTCAAATGATGATATTGGATGTGGTATATTTACCCCAGACACAGTAATTTGAAGTTCTTTGCGTAAATCAGAGACAGCTTGTTCGCTCATGTTTAGAGCGTTGGGATGTGGAGCATAGAAATTCTTTTTAAATGGCTGCAAATTGTCCCAATGTGGTGTGATTAAATTGCGACCTGGATTTTTTGCCTTTTCACGTTGTAACTCTGCACGCTCTTCTTTGGAGAGGATATTTTTCACCACGTTCATGTTATTATGGAACGAGCCATTTTGATAATTAGTCATTGGCTTCTGGTGACGTGGTACAAAATTTTTAGTACGTGGTTGATATGCTGCACCATTGCCGTAGAAACTAGGCCCGTTTCCAGTCATAATAGAACTAGAACTATTACCACGATACTGTCCACCACCATATTGGTTATTATAACCAACACCAGTTCCGCCTACACCAGACCCTTCACCAACGGGATTGCGTTGATACTGCGGACGATCGCTGTTGTGACGTGAACCATAAAACCCACCACCGGCAATCTGGGGTGCACCACCATTTGCTGTATATGCGTTGTTGTACATTTTCTTTGTTCGTTTTTTGTTTTACTATTTTTTTGGAATATTTTATGCTATATTCTGGTTTCGGCCGTCTGGGACAAAATATGAATTAAAATTATTTTAGTATTCTTTTTTTTTTTAAGCGCAAATTATTTGTGCAATTATATTTCAAGCTTATTATGAAATATATTGAGAACAATTGAAATTTTTTGACATAAAACAATTTGACATTTTCCAATTTAAAATTACTAAAACGAACTATAATTTTACAATTTTTTAAAGAAACTTTAGAGACTGAATTATATTCATACACATTATTTAGAAATAAACTGATAATTCAAAAAAAAAATGTTTTTTGATTGATTTCTATTTTTTTAAGTATACTTTAACTTATTTTTTTTTTTAAGTAAATATCTACATCTGCTTTGAACTTTTTTATTCAAATTCGTAAATGTTCGTGTAATTGTGATGCGTGCAGCAGGCGAGGAAATATGACTTGGAAAAAAATCAATACGCAATCGGAATATATGTTTTAAAGAAATAGCTCTACTTACCACAATTATTGCTCAACAATTGTTAAAATGTGTCAGTTTCTTATTTTAACGCTTTAAAATTGTTTTTAGTAATAAATTTTTTTACAACACAGTCTTTTCTTGTAACAACGAAAAGGTGTGCTTGTTGCAAAAACGATTTATAATTAATATTTTTACTTTAGCGAAAAAAGTAAATTAAATTGGTTATTCGATATTTACTTCTTTTATAAGTAACACTAAAAACTAACTTTAAATAAAATTATATTTTTAAAGAAACTTAGACGATGTAAGGTAATTGACGGCCAATTACCACTACTAAATGAAGCAGAATTTTTATTCAGCAGCAAATGGCGTCCCTTCACAACGTTGTATTTATGAATACCAGTTATGGGTTACCATCACAAAAAATTTTATTCAAATTCGAATTTTACCAACTTACCTGCTGCGTTACATATGTTGATTTATCTGTGTAGGTACGTTCAGCGTGTTACGGAATCTAGGTAGCAGAGAGAATTTGTATAATTAAAAAAAAAGTCACATGTATTTAATATTTACTGTAATTAAAGCTATAAATATGCAAATTTATATGAATAACATGGCCTAAACAAAATTTTGAATTAAATATATGAAACCAATAAAATTTTATAAAAAAAAATTTAAAAACTTACTTCATATAAATCAACAAACGAAATTAATTTGTGATAGCAAAGCATCAAATGAAATTTTTTGACTTTTATTAAATATTTTTATATTTAATCAATGCATGCCAGTTTTTTATCTGCATTAAACTGTTTGCAGTTATTTAATGTAACTTTTCACACATCGAGAAAACCATGACTCATGCTGTCGTGAAATGGAAACCTCAAGGAGTGAGAAAAACAGCGGCTCATTTATGGAACTTTCTTATTTAGTTTTCTCGGATGTTTTTTCTCACGTTGGACAAAATTTCGTGTAATTGTCAAAATTGTGAAAATCGTTCGAGAAAACGAAGTGAGAAATTTATATAAACGATCTGTAGATCGACCGAAAACTACTTTCCGTAGGAAAGTAGTGAATGAACTTGTAGTCAGCTACGTTATTCTACTAGAAACAAGGACGAATGGAAAGAATTTGTACGAAAATAACGTTTAACAGGTTGCAACAGTGATGCCAATATCTCGCTAACGCCTATAGTAAGCAACTTGTTTCTTGCCACACTTGCGAGGTGTCGAAACCACCTAATTTAATTTTTTATTATATAAATATATAATCAATTCACATGTAAGTGTGAATATAATTACATATTTCTAAAATAACAGCTGCATAGTTTATGGTGACGTGACATGACTGCAATCATAATATGCTACACACAAAAGTTATATAAAAATATGCTGAAAAAGTCTGATAAATCTTAGTGTAAACATAGTATTATATGCGTTAACAATTTTTGTTTAAAGGAGTTTAAGTGCATAATCCCACTTTAGTATATTTTTAGATGGATTTTATATAAATTTTAGTAAACACTAAAATAAAAAAAAAACTGCAAATATGCTCGTTTTAAAATTTAATTTTGAATATAGTTTGACGCCATATTTTCTTATTGTTAATAGTTAAATTTCATTGTGTAAATAATAATATTTATACAATTTTCGAACTTTTCTGTTTTATTTTTATTATTTGAGATTAATTTTGGATAAACATTAAATTTATTGAGTTTCAACCAATTTATAAGATTTACAATTTGTTTGACGTTTTGGAAATATAATTTTTTGAGGTAGCATTTATTGAACCAATATACTTTAAAAATAAGTACCCGTTTATCTGAGACATCTTTGGAGATATTTTGTATGATAGACAAATATGGTAAATTTAAACCCATCACGTTTATCAAGATAATCCCAAAAATTGATTACATTAGCTTGACTTTTGGCAACGTTTTTGGTCACTGTTTCGCGATTTTATATATATATATATGGTGGAACGTTGGGGCAGCGCACTGTACAACTGAGTTGAAGGATTAGTCGAAGTAGACCACGAAACTACTTGGGTCTTTTTTCGTCCTTTGATTCTCGGATGTTGTTATTGAGTTAAAGCTGGAGTGGCTTCCGTTCGCATAGCTACATCTTTTGTTAATGCAAGCAGCTCATTTAGCTCGAGGTTTCCTGCCAAGTCATCACCAACCCACTGCTGTCCCAAGACAGTCTTCCTCCTATTTGCCAGTGCTGGACATTGACACAATATATGCACCGCTGTCTCATTTTCTTCTAGACATAGTCTGCAAGTGTCTTCTTCAGCAAGAGTTATCTTTTTGAGGTGATACTTGAGTTTGCCATGTCCAGTAATTAGTGAGGTCAGCCAGCTTAGAGTGCTCCGGGAATATCTAAGCACTTTTATCGCTTAA
The DNA here is from genome assembly GCF_002237135.1 of Teleopsis dalmanni. NCBI lineage: Eukaryota > Metazoa > Arthropoda > Insecta > Diptera > Diopsidae > Teleopsis > Teleopsis dalmanni. Next base: position 172,151,458 of record NC_051846.1, read on the forward strand.
TTCAAAAAATTAAGATACACAAGCAGTTATATATAAACATAAAAATCTTGGCAAACTCTATCCAGTCTAAACGCAAAGTAAAGTCGTGTAAATTGTGATACGTTGTTATAGATTAAACGGCAACTTCAGAAGTTCAAAATGCAAAATTTTAAAGGGCATTTATTTCGTATAGCAATGACTAATAGCATTTCGTAAACGCATTAGGGGACGTCCACTTTTACGGTGGAAGACCCAGGTGATCACGGATATAAAAGTATCAATTGGCGAAAGCAAACCATGGATGGCGCTGGCTGGTGCGGGCTACTGTACCCAGCCAAGTCGGAAATGTCCACCTAAATTGAACACATACATATATATAGATATATATATATATAAGTTATTTGTGTTAGAGAAATGTACAACATGTAGCTATCAAATATTAACTTATATTTTTATAATCACATGATGTAAAACTTCAGCTTCACAACTTATGGTTAACTAAATATAACAAATAAAATGAAAATTCAGTTCAAACAATTCTGCAGCACAATTTATATATTTATTATAAATATATTCTCTTTGTTGTTAGTTTTATATATAACTATAATATCTTCAAAATATATTGAAATTTAGCATTATAACAGTATGCAACTACTCTGCTTATCTAAGTTTATTTAAGCTTTCTTATCCTCTACATCAGTTTGTCCCATATTTCGTTCTTTTAACCTAATACTTTGTTCAATTTTTTGAAAAACTTTGTCATTCATTTCATCGGTTTTATCAAACACTTGTTCAACAGCTTCGACTTCGGGTATGTAAAACTGTAACATATTTTGTACACCATTTTTCAGGGTAACGATTGAACTAGGGCATGATGAGCAGGAACCTTGCATTTTTAATTTAACTATGCCATTTTCATAGCCCATATATATTATATCGCCACCATCTTCCTGCACAGTTGGTCGTATTCGACTATCCAATAATTCTTTTATCATCATTACTGTGTCATCATCATCCTCTTCGATTTGGGTGTCCGAATTTGGTTTCGCCTCATTTAATATAGGTAAACCGGTTGCAAAAAAATCCATTACAACAGCAAATACTTCCGGCTTAATAACAGCCCATTCAGAATCCTCTAGTTTTGAAATAGTTATGAAATCTGCACCGAAAAAAACTGCTCTTACACCTTCGATGCGAAAAAGTAACTTAGCTGTAAATGAGATAATTTCGAATAAAATATAATGTTTATATTTTTAAGGTATGTGTTTACCTAATGGGCTGCAATATGCTTCTGTAGCATTGGGAAAATCGTAAGTGTTGCCTTTTCCCAAGACGTCATTACCTGGTAGAAATTTTAAACTATCTGGATTTGGTGTGTCTTGAGTTTGAATAAACATAAACCTTTTGTTGTATTGTAATAGCTGAGACTTGCTATATAATAAAGGCTTCTCTCTAGGGCCATTATTAATGATATTGTTGTTGCGTACTGAAGAAAAACATCTAATCGACATTGTAAAAAATATATAAAATAGGAGATTTATATCATAAATTATCTAAACTTACACTTTTCTTAATTCAATGAAACTGCGGTAAACAGTATTCGAATTTTTAATTCCACTTAGCAGATATTTGGACATATTCAAAACTTCTAATTTTATAATTTAGCGTAACTTCTTATTTTATTATGCAGATACTTGCGTAAATAAAAAATAAAAAAAATAAGAAATAAAAATACAGTACAATCATATGTTTAACTAAAATTTTTAGATGTGACACTTAAATTGCATGTGACTTATTTCTGTACACAATATTACAGTAGAATACTTTATTATAAATATTAAATATAAATTAAGAATTTCTTAAAATGTTAAATACAAATTTTTAAAATATTAAAGCGATGAAGATAATAATACCCAAATGATGCTGCTGTCAGAATTATAAAATGTGTTACATCTAAGTGCTTCTATTTTGCATCAGCTGTTACCAAAAGGTGTTTGGTGTTTTATTGTGAATGTAGTGTTTGAATATTTTGTGTTGTTTCTTAACCGGCCGGCATAGTTTAAGGATTTTATAATAAATATTCATTAAAAGTTTAAAGAAATTTCTTGTCTCACTTAATTATTAACTGTTTAATAAGTTATTTTCTGTGCATATAGCGCATTTAAAATTTTGCAAATCTGGATGAAACTAATGAAGTTATGATCGAGGCCGCTGAACCTTTGGTAAATCTTATATATATAACATAATATAGCAATATTTAAATATATTTTATAAACAATTTAGGAGTTTATACCTCAGGGTCGTCTGGCTTTTGAAGAACATCCTGGTCCTTTGGATACTAAAAATCATTTACTGCTGCCTTCTGAGTACATATTATTGCAACGCCTACAAAATGTAAACATATCGGAACCTGATGAACATAATGAGTTCTGGTGTTTGCGAGAAATATATGAAGACTGTAGCGAACGAAAAGTACAAGCACGTATAGTAAAACCACAAAAGAAACAGACGTTTAGTAAACAAAAATTTAAACCACCTAAAATTCCACAACCTACGCATGATTATATGTGTGATTATGTTATTAATTCAGAGGAAGAGTTGTACATTAAAAAGCACACAGCATTTTGGACTAGGGGTATACAATTAATAAAATGTATTTCTATATAAATATAATGTAAACTAATATTTCTACATAGGGATATCAGATGACGACATTGTTTTGCCGAGATTATGTTTCACTTGTGAAACTCCAATTAAGTTTGGTTTTTTTTGTAATAAGTCATTTATTATTGGAGGAAAACACAAGAAAAATAATGCTGAAAATGATAACGAAGATGATATATCTGCAGTCTGTTTGATTGGTACACTTTTGTAGTATATTTCTATATAAATTTTTATGCTCATAGATTCAATATGCTTTTAGATTCAAACTCACTACGTGTTTATTGTAGTAATGGAGAAGATTTCCTAAATAACCTAGAATTTCCCGTTTCAAATGTTTGGCCTACACGTTTTGGCATACTACTCGAAAAAGTTGCTTCAAAGACAGTGGTACAAAATATGACCATTGCAATGCCACGGCTTTTCTCTCTATCACATCCTTTAGATGAAATATGTCCAGTTTTAAACAAAACTTCTACCAATATAATAAGTTATCTTATAGAATCAGATTATATTATTATATTCTCATCAGAAATTAGTGATTTACTACTTTTATATGATAATAAAATTGGAAAACATTTTGTTTCGCGTTTAAGAAGAGCAACAGAAGAAGAGATCAATGCTGTTGGTGGTCAAAATGAGACAGGAGTAAGCGTTTTGCATAACTTCAATAGTATTAATCGTGGTGGCGTTAACAGTTATTCACATAACTCCATGAAGTTTACTGGAGGTAAGTTGACATTCTTTTAATTTAAGATTATATGCATATAAAGAGTTTTTATTATTTAGCTACATCGAAAAATAGCACAACAAATTATGGACGCTCTAGTCTTGCTAACTCGAACTATTCTTCGTACATAAGTAAATTTTTTTCCGGTGCACTTTCAATGAGTGGTGCTTTTGGAAATTTGAAGTAATTTTTAAATTATAGTACAATTTTATATTTGAAACAAAAAACATTTTGATTTTCTAAACACAGTCGTACAACACCGCTTAATCATTTACAATCTACAATGGGTCAACATTCCATTTTAATGCATGATATGCGAAAAGGCGGACAATCGCAACCATCTAAACCTATTGTACCAGAACTCTGTTTAGAGCATATTTGGACTGAAAATATTTTTGGCAAGTAAGGAAATATTTTTTTTAAACAAATAATTTTTTTAATATTAATTGTTTTTAAATGAATAGTATATTTTATTTTTTAAACAGTTTATTTTATTTTTCCAACAAATTTTTTATTTCTTAAAACCAATAATTTTAATTTTTAAAACATTTTTTTTAAGCAATAAATTTTTTGTAATAAAGTAATTTTTTCTGCGAAAAATTACTTATTTAAATAATTAATTAATATTTAATATTAATTAATATTAATATTTTTATATTTGTTTTAACAAATATTTTTATTTTTTTTTTAAGAAATATTTTTATTTTTTTTAAGAAATATTTTTATTTTTTTTTAAGAAATATTTACAATTTTTTTTTCACAAATTGTTTATTTTATTTTTTAACAAGTAGATAATTTTTTTTTATAACAAATGGTTTGATTTGTTTTAAAAAAAATAATTATTTTTTTTAAATAGTTTATTTCTTTTTTAAACAAATTATAATTTTTTTAACAAAGAGTTTTTTATTAAAATATTTTTTTTAAACAAATCATTTTTCTTTTTTAAAACAAATAGTTTTCTTTTTAAACAAATAATTGTTCTTTTTAAAACAAGTTATTTAATTTCTTCTTAAAATAAATAATTTGTTTTTAACAAATAATTTACTTTTATTTTTAACAAATAATTGATTATTTTTTAAAACAAATTTTTTTTTATAACTTATTTATTGTATTTTTTACACAAATGAATATTTATTTTTTTAAAACAAATAATTTATTTCTTTTTTAAGAAAATAATTTATTATTTTTTTTTCTAATTAATTTTTTTTAAAACAAATAGTTTATTTTTTTAAAATAAATAATTTCTTTTAAATAAAACAACTTCTTTTAAATAAATCATTTCTCAATTTAAAACCATTATTTTTTATAGAAACAATTTTATTTTTTTTTAAAGAAAAAATTTTATTTAAAAAGAAATTATTTTTTTTAAATGAAAAAAATTTTTTTTAAAAGGAAATTATTTTTTTAAAAAGAAATTATTTTTTTAAACAAATAAATTTTTTAAAATAAATTATTAATATTTTTTTAAATAAATAACTTATTCTTTTTTAAGTAATCGTGAATTCTGCGAAATTTCTTCTAAAGCCTTTTTGCATACTGATCTGCTTGGAGAAACATTTTTATGCTATTTACTATCACGTTCAAGTAAATTACAATTAGTAAGATTAACGAATTACCCGAAGAAAATTTTACAAATATCTACAATGTCCACAACCATTCCGGCTAAAGATGCTGTTTGTTTGGAAGTATGAACTACTCATAAATAAATTAAATTTTTAATAAATATATATAATTATATAGCGCATGAAAATGATAGCAGTTTTGGATCCATCAGGTTCTTTAATACTTTATACTGGTGGTATTTTAGTATCCAAAGTGCATGTAGGTCCTGTAATTATGCCACCAACAGGCACTATATTGACAAGCTTTATTAAATCACCCAACTTATCATTCCCAAGGTAATAAATTTAAATTAGCAAAACATTTTTTTATTAAATTAATTTATTTTAATTTATATATTATAGACGTAGCAGTCTTTTGCCGACTGTACAAAAACCAGGTGACTCTACTTTTGATGATGAATTACATTTTCTTTCACCAGTTCATCCATTACAACCAACTGCAACAAACCGGTATAAACAATTGTTTATTAGTTGTTTGATTTAATATTGTAATACTTAAATTAATTTTCTAGGTGTGTTAATGCTGTTTGTCTAGGCTTAAGAGATCCGGTTGGTAATCGCTTAACATTGGTTTACCCGTCCGACAAAATGTACCGTATTGCGTTACCTTTAATTAATGAAACAAAATTCATAAGTCGTTGCATTAGCGCATTACGTCAAATATTGAAAAAAGAGGAATTCTTACAGATGATTATACGCTGGTATGCTGCACGCAATCCACCTGGTTCACGTGATTATACAATTGAGCAAGAATGGAAAGTTTTTATGAATCTACTTTTGGAGTTAATGGGTTTGCTGGCTTCAAATAATGATACGAGTGCTAGTACATCGACTTCGTTTAATGCTGAAGAACCCAAAAAACGAAAGAAAAATGATGAAATCACAGAAGGCACAGATGAAGACTGGACTTTTATGTTGAAAATTTTAGATGGGAAAACTGAGAATAACACACTCAATATAACAAACAATAATCGTATTGATACAAATGCTTGTCTATTTAAAAAAGTTCCTTCGATATTCTGTGGACTGCATTTGCTTTATGAGGATTTTAAATTAGATGAATCTCTTTATGATTGTTTACCATATTTAGCAAAGGTTTGTTTAACAATATTCAAATAATTTTATTTAATTCATTTTTTTTTTGTATTAGTTCTTGCATCAAATGGCGATCGATATGGAATTAACCACTTATATATTTCATTACACGCTTGATTTTCCTAAACTTGCGTTTAAAACCAGTAAAGAATTTATATTTACTGAGCAGCATGCAGCGCAAATGTTGCATAAGGAATTCTTAATAGAACCAGCACCAAGTATTTATATGCAATTGGAGTACATACTTAAAGGAAATCTCAAAGCTGCTCGCTATTCATATGTGGATGGGATTAATAACTTAAGCCGAAATATACTACAAGTATAGAAACTAGAAATATAGAAACTTGTTAAATGCACATATTTTTAAATTTACTATATTTTAGATTATATCTCTTATTATGCATGGACATAAAAAAAGCAAGAATTGGATTAAACCCTTAAGTTTTTCAGAAACTGTAGAAACCAACTATCAAAATCAACCTAAACGCTGTATATTCGTTAATGTGCCTCGGTCGGAGCAGGTTATACAGCTGCTAATTATGATGGGTTAGTATGTTTATTATTTCATAAGTTGAGTTTCATTAAAATAACAAATATGAATATTATCAATTCCCTAAGATTTTGCATTCTTTAAACTATTATATTACAATAAATATAATAATTTAATATAATTTATAATAATATAGGTATAAAAAGAAAGGATATTGAACGTTTGCCGATAGCAATTCATTTAATAATTGCTCAATGCCTGGAATATTCACGCCTCAATCCACCGATTGGTTGTACTCCTGCAACATACGAATTGATTTTGCGTTCTGAGTTAGTGGAACACGCAAAACTTAGTGCTGATTTTGTTAAAAAAAATTGTCATACTTCAAATCCCGATATCGAAGATTCTCTATCAGCACGCTGTCCGCCTTCTAGAAGTGGTATTGCTAAAATGGAAGCTATTCTCGACGATGGCATGGATAATATTGATACAAAATTATTAAGCTTAAGATTTCCCGATGATATGCGTATTGCAGAGGTTCGTCGTCTATTAACCTCATCAGAATCGGTGTTAATTGATATAACGCAATCACCAGGCACATCCGATCATGATTTTATTGAAGAGCAAGAAAAGCAATTATTTGCTATGTGCACACGTACGATGACTTTGCCAATGGGTCGAGGCATGTTTACTTTGCGTACATCGATGCCAACACCAACTGAGTCAATGCCAATACCTAAACTATGCTTAACTGGCAAGGAACCAATCAAAGGTGCAACCATAGAAATGCAACAAATTGAGTTTCCCGCAAATATGAGTTTATGGCCAACATTTCATAATGGTGTAGCAGCAGGATTAAAAATATCACCAAACGCACGCGATGTTGACTCAACTTGGATAGTATATAATAAACCGAAAGGACAAACTGATATCTCAACTGAACATGCCGGTTTTTTAATGGCACTCGGCTTAAATGGCCACTTAAAAACTTTATCATTTATGAGCGTTTATGAATATTTGGTAAAGTGTGATGAAATGACAAGTATTGGTTTACTGTTGGGTATATCTGCTACGCATAGAGGTAAGTATTTCTATTACATATATAACAAGTATTTTAGAAAGTAAATGCTAATACTTACAGGTACTATGGACAATACAACTACCAAACTATTGAGTGTGCATATTGAAGCGCTATTGCCGGCAACGGCTTTAGAATTGGATATACCACAAAATATACAAGTAGCTTCCTTGATGGGTATTGGTCTAGTATATCAGAGTACTGCAAAACGTCATATAGCAGAGGTATTGCTGCAGGAAGTAGGTAAATCAAGTCGTTTGTCTTTAAGGTTTCAAAAATATATATCTAATAATTGTTTTGAATTTTAAGGTCGACCTCCGGGACCAGAAATGGAAAACAGTATTGAACGTGAATCATATGCGCTAACTGCAGGCTTAGCTTTGGGTTTAGTTACTTTGGGGCAAGGTGAATCACCAGCTGGTCTACGTGATCTACAATTGCCGGACACTTTACATTATTATATGGTGGGTGGCAATAAACGTAACTTAACTGGTTCGCAGAAAGAAAAGTACAAATTACCATCATTTCAAGTGCGTGAGGGTGATAATGTGAATATAGATGTAACTGCACCCGGTGCTACGTTAGCGTTAGGTTTAATGTTCTTTAACACAAATAATCGTGCTGTAGCAGAATGGATGGATCCGCCAAACACACGCTACCTATTAGATTTAGTGCGGCCCGATTTGTTATTACTGCGTACAATAGCCAGAGGTCTTATACTTTGGTCTAATATTGAACCAAGTGAGAATTGGCTATTTAATCAATTTCCTGAAAATTTAAGATTTGATATAATGCGAGGTGCTACTGTTAAAGATAGTGAAGATATAGATCATGAAGCAATCACGTAAGTGTTATAGAATAAAACGTATTTGAGATATAGTGTTTTCACAAGCTAATTGGTCATAAAATAATAAATATTTCGTTTTTGTTTAATTTCTTTTTCTGGTTTATTGCAGTCAAGCTTACTGCAACATAATAGCTGGTGCAGCGTTTTGCATTGGTATTAAATATGCAGGCACAGAAAATCAGGAAGCATTCAAAACCTTACGTATGGCAATCAAAATGTTCTTAGGTTTTCCTGGCAAATATATTGGAGAGTTTGCTGGACGCACAACAATTGAAACTAGTCTTATGTTAATATTAGTTTCAATATCATTGGTTTTTGCGGGTTCAGGAGATTTGGAAATACTGCGAATAATACGTTATTTGCGTTCACGTATCGGTCCTCAGCACTCACAAGTCACTTATGGTTCACACTTGGCTATACATATGTCATTAGGCTTATTGTTTTTGGGTGCAGGTCGTTTTACCATAGCTAAAACTCCGGAAGCCGTAGCGGCATTAGTGTGTGCATTTTTTCCCAAATTTCCAAATCATAGTAATGACAATAGGTAAGCTACTATGATACTACTATGAAATTTATAACAAAAATATAAATAATAAATTATATATTTTTTTTAAGATATCATCTACAAGCTTTTCGTCATTTATATGTTTTGGCTGTAGAACCACGTCTTTTTTTGCCACGAGATATTGACACAAAAAAATTGTGCCTTTGCAGTATTTCTGTGCTTGAAGTTGGTTCTAAAGAATTAAAACGTATACCAATGGCACCATGTATGTTGCCTAACTTAGATACTTTGCAAAAAGTTATAGTTGACGATCCAAATTATTGGCCAGTATGTTTTGAGAAAAATCGCAACTGGCAGCAATTAATGTAAGTTTTAATAAATTTTAATTTTTTTTCAAAAATTTAACTAATTAAAATAATTGAGTAGAAACGCTTTAAAGAACTCGGCATGCATTGATATTAAGAAACGCTCTGGTTGCCTATCGCATCTCGAAGATCCAGATCGTTTAAAAAGTCTTTTTGCACAAACACTTACTACTGAACAATATAATTGTTGGGAAATTGATACAAAAACATTGGAACGTTTCTCAAATGAATCATATGTCATTGCGTTTACTGATCGTTTTCTACATATGGACAAGGATAGTGTGAATGATATTGAATATCAGAAAAAACAACAATTGACTTTATTATTTTATAACGCTGTTATTAGGGATAAAATGCATGTATTACCCATATATCTAGCTATTTTTGATGTAAGTTATATGATTTTTATATAGTTTGCTATAAAATATATAAATAATTTCTTTTATTTATATTTCAGCACATTTGTCGTATCAAAAAATTACCTTCATCAATTGATGTTTGGCAAATAAAACTAATAGATACTTATATCGATCATTATCAGAAAGATCATATATTATTTTCAAAGGAATTAGTCAACTCTAATTTAGAAAGATTGAAATTATATTTTGAAAATTCTCTGCATGAACTGAATGTATACTTAAAACTCTTTGTTTCTACTTCAAGCTTTGATGCTAGCATCTTGGCAGACCTTAGCACTGCAGATATGGCACGATTGATGGCGATTATAAATTATTATAACTTAACACCGAATGTTGTAGAGCACCTTAACATTTCTAATACCATTTGCTACGAGGGTTATCTTTATGAGTTGGCAAAAAATAAGTTGGAGCCACGCACAATATTTTCTTTAATTAAGATATTATTACAAAATAGTGATTAATTTAAAAAGTCACTGTCTTTTTTTTTTTAGATTGAAGTGTTATTGTTAACTTAAACGTTTTCTAGATTTCTATTATATGAACTCATTATATATCTTTCTTTATATAATATCATTCACCAATGTGTTGTGGTATTTAGATACATAAGCATAGTTATCTATAGTATAAATAATTATATTTGTAGATGCTCAATTAAATATAACATTTTCATAAGAATCAATAATTGAATTAAAAATTTATTGAAAATTTTATTACATTATCAGTTCAATAATAATTTATTTATTATTTATCTAAGCAATAATTTCTTTTTCTTTTTTACGTTTTTTTTTTATTTAAATGATTTAATAAATCATTTAAATTTTGTATATATGACTGCATTTTCATTTATCTTTCTTCTGTCAGAATTTATTAACTCAGCTCAACAGGTATCTCTTGAAAGCAAAAACATAAATGGCATAGGATGAAAGTAGGTGTCGGTTGAATATGTTGCGGATAAAGAAGCAGAAAAGTGAACGTGTAGATATTGAAACTAGCCTAGGTTGAGGTAAAGATAACTTGTCTTATTTACGATGCAAAGCCATAAATCAATGGGACTCAAGCTCATGTGTAATCTTAACGTTAATCTATGTAATTTAATCTTATTACCTGAATAACTTTATTAATTGAATGATGTTAGATCGGGTAATGTAAGAAAGGAAGTGAAAACCTTAATATGAAGTCACAATTATTATTTTATACTATTTTTATACTGATGAAGATATGTTGTCGTGGCTTATCTTAAGCTGTAGAAATCTTCTGAGTCATCATTGTAATACCTTAATGTGGAGTACTATATATTAAGTAAATGGAAAATGTCCTAAAAAACTGTTAAAGAGGTTGTTCCGCTGCATTGACGTGGTAAGTTTTCTTCACCTGGAGCCAGATTAAGTTTAACATTTGTATCTATCCTAGTTTATTCGCTCATATCATACACCATTTCAATCCACACTGCTACGCTTATTTGTTTTTCAAATCAACGCTATTTACAATAACAATGATCGATTAAGTGCAGTAAGATAACGGTGTGTGCTGAGATAAATAGAGCGAACACACCCACTAATACTTTCCGACATTTCAATATTGTATCTTATTTTTATTTATAGTTTTGTACATCATACCATGTTTTCACCATGTCTTATTTAGGCAGTATTTCTTATTAAAGCCGCTAATCGGGATAATTTACCACACAAACAACTTTCATAGAAATGAGCTCATTATAAATAAATCAATTGATTTAAGGCGAAAAATGTTAAACGCAACCACTAAAAATAAATTTCCCACAAGGAAAATCACCAAAGTTTGAAATATTTTTATTTATAAGCAAAATCTAAACAGCTTTTGCACAAATATAAATCAGCTTATGACAATGGAAACGATGAAATCTTCTTTTCATTAACATAAGTAGCTTTAACTGCAGTGGAAACATGATATAGTTATTCGCATGAATAAACCCGAGATTCAGAAAGTGGTAAGTTGAGAAAAAATTGTATTAAATGCTATCACCAGCCATTATTGAACTATTGTAAAATTTATAAAAAATTGCTTAAATCTATTTAAAGTTATTGTGTAGTAATGTAATTTATTGTGTAATTAGTTCTTTGTTAGTCAAAATCATAAGGGTCTATGTCCGCAATTTACCTGCCTACTGTAGCCAAATGCCATTACCTATTCTCGGTGTAGTTTCGTCAGCCATAAGAATTCTTAAACGGCAATAAGAATTCTTAAACGGCAATAAGAATTCTTAAACGGAAATAATAACAGAAAATATATGTATAAGTTTGTATAAACTTCGTTTATGGTTTATTTTATAAAAGTACATTTTCAACAATAAAAATAATATATATTAACACATAAAAATAGTAATAAATAAGGCGTTAAAAACCGTATATGGTTGTTATTTACTAGCAATTTAAAGCAACGGAACACTAAATTTTATGTAATTTTTTCCGTTTCATTTTTGTTCTACATGATATACATATTATAAAAAACACTTAAGAACCGAGAATATAAAAAATGTATATATCTTGTATAATTCTTACTTATAACCTAATTATGCTCAACGATATACTGCTGTTCTGGCAATCCGTCTTTAATAATTCTTCTAGTGCACCGCTTATATATATATAAACCCAATAACGGAAAAGGTGTCATAATAGCCACAGCGACGGGTATAACAGTTGTCAAATCAGCTTGTGGTTGTGGTAAACTAAAGCGGAGTAGAAATATAGCAATTCCGGTATTCTGTATTCCAGTTTCAATCGCTATTGTAAGTGCATCTACAGTGTTCTGTCGTAAAGCTTTAGCTACAAACCATGCAAATATATAGCCAAGCCACGGAAGTGATAACCCAGCGACGATAATCTGCCCAAAAAAAAATTTGATTTTAATTAAAAATAATATATACAATATATATTTCTGATTACCTGCCATGAAAAAAGTTTGAATATATATAAATTAGTAACGATAGCGAAAATGATAATGAATAAAATTAAACAAGAAGAAATCGGTTTCAACAATCGAACTAATATACCAGCCAAACGCTTAGCGTATCGTTGTATTAACAGTCCAATTCCTAGTGGCACTACTAGACAAATTGCAAATGTTGCTATATTTGTATACGGTACCTTCATGCTGCCACGTTCAAAAATAACATGGCCCAAGGTAAATAGCCATAAAGGCATCATGCCAAAAGCAGCAAAATTACTTATTGTAGTCATCAGTATCGAAAGATTGATATTTCCACCCAAAATAACAGCCCATATATTCGAAGCGCCGCCACTTGGCGATACACCAGTAAAAAATAGACCTAACTGCATTTCAACAGAATCGGGAAAGATTAAATAACCCAGCACATAACTTAATAGTGGCATAATAATGAACTGTGTCATAAACCCAATTGTTGGACCGACAGGGCGTGACATAAGACCTCGTAACACATGTACATCTAATGCTGCACCAAAATTGATATAAAGTAATGAAACTAGTAATGCCACAGATCCTGTAAAAACGTGATCAATAACACGCATACGTCGTGTAATGACAAGCTCTAAGCTTTCAGCGTTTCGTTCTTTATAACCGGTTTCATTGTTTGTTAATTCCACATAAACACGTGTTCCACCCATGAAAATAGCATTGATTGTCACATTTCCACGCCACGATTTTGTAAATGGATCTATATCGGACGCATGTATAATATGCTCTACATATGCTAAATCTGGTTTTTCACTATGAAGCTGGAAGCTCGTATCTTTCTCGACATAGACATCTATTGAAAGAAATTTAAGTTAGATTTAACTAGATTAATATTGTATAGTGATAGTCTAGAACTGCAACGATTGTTTCCAATTTTATGATTTAATACAACAATATCATAGATTTGTTGTTTATTTATTAGGGAACTCTGGTACTTAAGTCACTGTTGAGAGCGGTAATTAACAGATCCAGCCGCTTCTAAAATTACAACAGAAGATGGAATCACAATAGATCTTATGAGTCATATTGTATCATTGTCCCTACATTTATAAACGTGTAATGCGAGTACTACTATTTATCTATATGTTGTACATAAAAGCCAGCCAATTTTATATTAACATTTTTAGTACATATGGTTGGAGTTCTAGACTATTGTCATAACGCTTATAACAATAAAGAAAATACTTTTAAAAGAAAATAATATCGTTATGTTTATTGACAAAAATTAATGAGGTGATTTCCAACACCATGTTTTGTACTATGATTTATTTAATTATAATATTTACTATATACACATATCTCCCATACATAACATACAACATAATTACATATATACACAACATATCTAACATGTCTTGTTAGTAGGGTTGAAGAGAGTATCATATGGTGAAAAATATTTTTTCTCACATTAGTTAAGATGACTATCTCTGGTATAATCCCTTTTGAGAATGCAGAACGGCGGTTAGTTGTCGAAATTGACGAGTGGCTTTGGGTCGTTTTTAGAATCATTTCCAATCCTTTCTTGATCCTAAACAACTCCCTCTTTTCTTACACTATCCTTACCTAACCAGATCCCAGCTAATATACGTAATATCAATACGTAACTGTAATTCATATCGTATTTGCAAACCTGCTTATTCTTAACAATCCGGTTCTTAACGGATTCGGTTCTTATCTGTTTATTATCTAGAAATAAAGCAGTCATTTCAGCATGATCGATTAACCAACAAAACACAATATAAGTTTGACGTGTCCTCAGCATATTATAAGTGAATGGCTTTAAAGTTAGTGGTTTGTATATTGCTTTAGTGTCTATTTAAATAAAATGGAGACATTTTCCAATTTTTCAGAAGTTAAGATTAGAGTAATGGTTGGCTTACACACGGGGTATTTTGGTAATTTTTGAACATTTAAGGTTGATAGAACCAAAAACTAAACTAAAGTGTTCGTTAGCCTCAGTCGGATGATTGTTAGCATCACTAACCTACACCACCTTCCACTCTTTCGTTACAAGTTTGTGTTTACATATTTGTAAAAATATCAATAATTCTCTGGGACTGCAACGCTCAGCGGGAATCCAAGTCATTGAATGGGGCGGTCAGGAACTTTTTACTTGGACACCACTTTAAAGTTAGTACTAGCCAAACTTTGAAAATCAAATGTTTCTATACATCATGCAAATAGCTGATATAACAACCTGCATTACGACAGAAACATGCGAAACCATGATTTTTCTTTAGAACAAGCATATAGACTTTCATAAAAATACAGATTTAAATCTTATTCCAACAGATGTTTTTCAATCACAATTATTAAGTTTGATAATCGATAAGTTGAGGAATCTTTAGCAATTAAGTAAAAGTTACAAGAAGATTTCGCAATGGTCAGTTTGGATGGTTAAACTTGTCATCAAGCAAAGTTTTGTTTTGCGATCGTCCCACTTTTATGTTGGAGATTAGGCAGAACTTTGTATAGGCATCTTTTCATTTGCCAATTTTATCGTACACTTATTGTTCTTAAAAAGTTTAACTTCAGTGAAGATTTCAAATTTTATTAGGATTCTGTAAACATATCACATTATTCTGTACACTTCATTTGATGAGTATATATGACACCTAAGTCTGAAACGGTTTTCTGAGATTGCTTCTAAAAACAAAATTTCACAGTAGTTTTATTCTTCTTAGGAAACTATTCTGCATTGATGGCTTCATGTTTTTTTAAGAATTCTCTAAGCATGTCATCCAATTTTGCACATCATTTGATGATTATCTATCTAAATACTAGATAAACGTGTTCATGTACACCTGAGTTAAAAGCGGTTTCCTAAGCTCGCTTCTAGAACCAATATTATGTAGGGTTTATTTCATTTGTTATGACACAATAAAATAATTTTGAATATGTAATCTCATATATATCATATCATAATAGCTTTTTGTTAGAGATATAGAAATAGAGAAATTATTAGTCACTTGCAAGTGATTTCTATAAAGACCAATTCAGCTTTTATTTAAAAATTTAAATCCTTTCAATGTTATATACTTAACAAATTAATTGAGTATCTTTTTAGATAATAATTTTAAATTGTTTTTTATCGGTTAATGGGTTATTATTTGTGCATGTTTACAATATGAATGGGGATTTTTTTTTTAGGAAAGCTTAGTACTTGAGATTTCTAATAGAACCACTGCACTTGTCCCCATATGCATTTCCAATTTATACGGCGTAAAATTCGCTGTCCAAATTGTTACGGGGTGCGGTAAGATCAGTTGATTTGCATTTGCATAAGAGACAACCGCGGAGAGTGCGGATATCAGAAAAATTAATGCGGATTTCATCATGAGATTTGATTTAAATTATATTTCTTTTAAAGTTACTATCTTATCAATGATTAAAAACAATGTTTGTTGTGTACATTTTTAAAATAATTCTCTTTTTAAAACTATGTAAACATCACTTTTTGTTATATACTAGCGCTACTTCTGAACGCACAATCACAGCCAAACGAACTTCCCACCATAAAACCGAAAACCCAACTAAAAACTTGTTCAAGTGTTTTTTCGCTTTTCTGCTTTCTCCCCTTTGATCAGTTTGCTTCATACGGCAGTGGCTTTCGTCGTAGCAATTTGTAAAACGTAAGCGTTTACACTGCAGCTAAAGAGAATGTGTACGATACCGTAAAGACGATAGCCAAAGCAGCCAACTTCCAGAAAGATTCAATGCATATACATATGATAATGTGATTTTTTTTCGGTAAGTTGAAAGAATCGAAAGCTACAATCAGAGACTTGAACCTATAAAAACCACCTCTTAGGAATGCAAAATGGACAAATTTCGCCCATTGGATCATAAAGATCAAAAGCTGAAACCCCATTTTAGTAAACAAGGGAAAGGTAGAAATTAGAATATAGAATATTGAATATTTAAACAACAAATATATCTAAATAAAAATTTGAAACAAGTGAGCGGAGGAGGGGAGAATGTTCTTGGCAGGTAGTAATTACTGTAACCACGATTGTAGAGTGGATAAAGGGCCGGATATTGAGGAAGCTCGTATCTTATATTATTGTGTACATCAATGTCAAATTCAGCTGGGTAAAAACACTATTCCGAAGATTATGACTTCTGGTAAAGTATCAACGTGCTAACAAAAAGTCATCTAAGCACTCGATATTAAAAGACTTGTAGATAGCAGAATTGGGAAAATATTTGCTATTGGATCTGCGCTTGTAGTTAATGTAGTCCGAAAGTACTCTACTTTCAAATGAACGTTTAGCAAGCAATGAGAGATATGCTCCCCGCTACTAAATTCGAGCATCTTCTCTGAAATCCATTAAGGAATAAACCAGATTCTCAATTGCGACTTCAATGTTAGCATCATTTTGATATTCAGCGAGCTGCGGTTCTGCTTGAACCTCGTCATTGACAATGTCGTGGCTTTTAACCTCGCTTACGCATAAAGAGAAAGTCACGCCAAACTGTGAAAGGTGCCTTTTTAAGATAATATTTTAATTACTTGACCTTATGTGATACTTCAAAACGACTTTGGGGTAACCTAGCAAGACTTGGCATAGAAAATTTAGACAATTCGGCGTCTAATATAGGCGAGTGCTTTTTCTTACACTTGACCGCAATATTAAGGATTGTTTGCTGATAATATATATGATCTTCAATAAGAAAATCTGTTAGATGACGTTAGTGATGAAAAATGTGGTTGCCAAATCTTATAAAAAAGTTTATTCAATTTTTTTTACAATATTATACAATTTCCTATTTTTTATTTATAAATGCAAATTAAAATAAAATTTTCACATAACTGCATAATTCAAAAGGTGTCGTAGCTCCTAAAATAATTGTCCCATTTAATTTCACAATTATTATGAAAAAAGTGAAGCGGCAACTCTAAAATTATCCTTTAATTTGAATTATAGTTCGTATAAGTACAGACTGAAAATACGCTAAGTACTGGTCCTAGAATAATCTTTATTATTAATATAAATAGTCAATTTCCGTTAAACAGTCCAATTGTTCTGCTCGATATATCTTTAGAGTACTTTTAAACTAATCTATAGGCATAAGTGGCTCCTTAGGGTCGCTGGTTTAAGCTAACCGAAACTAGTCTGTATAAACTTATTAGTGGATAGTTGTATTATTAGTGTTTCCAATTCTAAAAACAATTCTATCGAACAGTTTTGTACAGAAAAAAAATAATTGCTAAAATTCTCGATGTTCGAATATGGGGCAAGCGTGTCGAAAATGTTAGAATACTATATATTATTTCATCATTTGTATTAAACAATATGGAAGTAAAATGGCAGCTTAAACAAATCGAGGTTTCCCGGAGCTACTCATTAGCACAGGCGGCAAAGTGCCTTTTACACATCGTAATAGATATAACATACATATTAGAATATTAAAAGATTGAGAAAGAAAGAAATTTTCTGAGCATTAACATTCTCTCGGCAGTAATAAGACAAAATCTCGATCATTTTTATTTAGAATAGAAAAATAATTTTTAGCTTTTATTTTTTTTTATTAAAATAACTAAAAAATTTTATAAACAAAATCACTAATATCTATAGTGATCGGGTTTGAAGGGACCAGTTTTTGGTACACCCAAGTATTTAGATTGTTTGTCTGTGAGTTTGGTAAGTTTAACGCCCAATTTTTCCAAATGCAAACTAGCAACTTCTTCGTCCAAAATTTTTGGTAACATATGTACACCGATTGAATATTTTTCAGCTTTTGTCCAAAGTTCGATCTGTGCAAGTACTTGATTAGTAAAAGAGTTGGACATAACGAAACTGGGATGTCCATGTGCACAACCCAAATTCACCAAACGGCCTTCAGCTAGCAGTATAATATGACGTCCATTTGACAGTGTATAACGATCAACTTGAGGTTTAACGTTGATTTTTTCCTTGGCATTGGCATTTAACCACGCAACATCAATTTCGCAATCAAAATGACCAATATTACAAACGATAGAATCGTCATTCATATTTAGAAAATGTGCACTAGTAATAATGTCCTCGCAACCAGTAGTAGTGACAAATATAGTTGCTTCTTTACTAGCTTCTTCCATGGTGGTAACTTCATAGCCTTCCATAGCAGCTTGTAAAGCATTGATGGGATCAATTTCAGTAATAATGACGCGACCACCGAATCCTTTTAATGCTTGAGCACAACCTTTGCCAACATCACCATAACCAGCAACGCAGCAAACTTTTCCTGCAATCATAACATCTGTGGCACGTTTAATACCATCAATTAAAGATTCGCGGCAGCCATATAAATTATCGAATTTGCTCTGTGTAATTGTAAAGAAATATAAATCATTTTTATTTCGGATAATATTTTAGTTCAATGAAATACCTTTGTAACAGAATCATTAACATTAATTGCAGGTACTCCTAAACGTCCATCCTTGAACATTTTATACAAATTATGTACACCAGTTGTGGTTTCTTCACTCAAGCCTTTAATGTCCTTTAGGTATTGTGGGTATTTATCATGCACCAAATTTGTTAAGTCACCGCCATCATCTAAAATCATGTTAAGAGGTTTACCATCAGCGAATACTAGAGTTTGTTCAATGCACCTAAAGAATTAATTATATTGTGTTATTATTTCATTATGATTGTATATTTTCAGTATAAATTACCAATTATATTCCTCATCAGTTTCGCCCTTCCATGCGAACACTGGTATGCCAGCTGCGGCTATTGCTGCAGCAGCATGGTCTTGAGTACTGAATATGTTACAGCTGGACCATTGTACCTTTTGAAAATATTATAGTTAATAACATCATGTAAAAAATAAAAAGTTGAGAAACGGAAATAATGTTGTCAACTGTTTAAACTTGAACTGCTGACCCGCTTATCTCACGCGTCGATTTAGCATTAGCACAATAGACCAATATGGAGATTTTCGTAAAAATATTTACGTAGAGATAAGCAATCAAACAGAAATATTTTTGGCTACATTATTTGTTGCTAACTACGTATTCACTTACCTCAGCACCAAGTTCTACGAGCGTTTCTATCAGCACTGCTGTTTGTACTGTCATATGAAGGCAGCCCGCAATACGTGCCCCCTTTAAAATCTTAGAGGGACCGTACTTCTTTCTGCAGGCCATCAGTCCAGGCATTTCGTTTTCCGCAATGATAATAGCCTTTCTGCCCCATTCTGCGAGTTTAATATCAGCTAAAAATAAAATGCAATTAGTGTTGCATATCGCCTTTAACCTCAAATGCTTTGGTATATATTGAGAGATGCCGGCCAATAATTCGTGGTCAATTAACAATTGGCTCAATTTGACTCTTAATTTACTTACCGACTTTGTATGGCATGATTGAATCTGGTAAAATACTGAATAAAGTCCTTTAATATATTTTTACCAAACTTATTTACGTTAACTGCAAAATTCGAGCTATACCCACACCGCGATGATTGCCAAGAACTGACTGAATAGAAATGTGAAAACAAACGCGAAGAACAATGATAAAACGTGCTTTGCTATAAAGCAGTACTGATGCGAAACCTCTTATCTGACGCTAGTTGTTATTGATCATGCGTGTGAAATGCACAAACAGTTGACAAAATTATAGCACAAATAATGTCGACATTCATATTTTCGTACGGTGGCTGAAAGAGGTTTCTTTTAAACTATTTAAAGTTTTTATTAATTAATAAAATAGATTTAATTGTTTAATGACTTGTTATTATAACTAATATAGCTTTATGGCTATAACAAATATGCATCGATTCAATAAATATGAGAAGAGCACAACTAAAATTAATTAAATATTTTTCCTTTACTTGTAAACTTCATTTTACTTGTATAATAACAGTGCCTAAATCGAATAATAATTTAAACAATAATTGATCTTGTGTTATTTAATTAATTTAATTAAAATTTAAAAAGGATGATATTTGCTGTTTAATGCAATAAGATGATAACAACCCATAAATAACATATAATTTGTTAAGTTATATAGCATGCTTGTTGCAAAAAAGATCATGGGGAGCCTTATTATAAGTTTATATGTTTTATGTTATTATATTTTTAGATATTTTACGAAGCTATGAAAGATAGCCATAGTTTTCTACATCCACAAAAGCGGTATGTCAAAACCGCTTTTCACTGGTAACTACCAGTTGATGGATAGTCTACCATAAAGCTACCGCCCCGTTTCGATCCTTACCTCCATTTCTAAACTGTATGAGACCTTCTCTGCCTAGCTTTCAGATCAGATTTCGAAACAACTCTTCAACGATGTCTGTGATGTGCAAAATATTTAATTATTTTATATATATAATTTACATATATACATAATTTACATATACACGAAATATATTGAAATTAATTTAAAAATTCACAAAACTAGTTTTTCAATACTGCTTTATTTAGTTGTGCAAAATATTTAATATATTTTATGTATTTAATTTCTAACCGACATTAATTTAAAATTAGCAATAGTTGCTTCTCAACACTGTTTTTTGAGGTTGTTTTACACAAAATATTTAATATATTTTATAAAAATATAAAATGTTTGTCTTAATTTACTAAAATAAATAATTATCATTTTTTTAATATATTTATTCCATAAATGTTTACCATATGCACATATTAATTTATAACAAATTACTGACGTTTTAAAAAGTTAGAGAAGATGGTCACTTTATTTTTGAGTAAAGAGTGGAAAACATGGCTCATTTCACTAACAATTGCCGAATATGCACTCAGTCTGTTTTCAACCATCAGCGGAATTGGTCTTGTTGTCGGTTGGTTTTTGGTTTATGTCCATTCTAATTAGAGAAAATAATTGTTGACGCTGTAAAATATTTTATAAAAATTGGGCACCGCGCCCATAATTTTAATTCGTTATAAACAAATTTCAATCACAATTTTAGACATTTTTAAGTGAAAAAGGTAAAATGTGTGTGTATTTTGAAATAATAATGTAATTCAAACTGAAATGCAAAAAAGTTAGTACGATTTTTAGTGCAAAGGAATTGTTCATCCTTTTCTGCAATGTGGTAGTACCAAAGCTGCTTCGTTGCTACTGCTATTGTTGTTTTTGTATTTTTTTTTCTGTTAAGTTTGTATCTGTGCTCGAAAGTGCTGTACTCCAATAACTCAAAACGAAAGAAACAAAAGACCGCGCAAGTATTTTTTACTACAAAATTTTTCTCCAATTTGATGTTTGCTTCTCACCTGAAGAAGTTATACGAGTGAGAAGTTGTTTTGCTGTGAATGGTGTTTCTTTGCTGCAAGAAAATGCAAGCGGTTTTGTTGTTGTTTTTGAAACTTCAGTGAAAATAAAAAAAAAATCAGTAAAATTGTTTAAATACAAATTAATGACGCATTTATTTTAACGAATAAATACTTTCGGTATTAAATAATTGTTGATTTTTATGTTATGTTGTTTATTTTATGATTTATGTTTATTTTCGTTTGGTTTTTTTTGTTACAGTTATTTTTTTTTTAAATTCAAAACAAAATAATTTATTATTGTTGAAAAAAAATAATAAATAAAAATATAATAAAACATTAAGAGATCTTTAAATGTTATTAACAAATAATAGTTTATTTAGATAAATAAAAAAACAATTTTTTAAAAATTTTAACCGCATTGGATTTATTAAAAGGTGAGTTTTTTATAGTTTAACTTTTATTTATAAATTAAAAGTTCTTAATTATTTTTAATTATTTAATAATTAAATTTAAATATTTGTAAATAAAGTAAGCAGAATAACCTTCAAGATAAACTTTCAGCTCAGCTCTGTGCAGGTCCCCTTTTAGCCTTGTTTTTCATTTCCTCTGCTTATAACGTGTTTGTGTGTGTGTGTGTGTGTGTGTGGTGTGTGATGTTCAAATGTTAAAAATGGGTTAGCATCAACAAAGATCAATGCCATCAGCCCAGTAGGAAATTTGTTAGGAAATGTGAAAGAAGTATCCGTTTTATACTTTATTCCCACTTTAAAACGGTTTTCATAGAATTTTGTTCAAAGCATCAACAGAATTATTTAAAATACATAAATAAAAGACTAATTTTGTTAATTTCTATTTAAGTTGAAAAATATTAAAATTATGCTTTCTTCTGTAAGTTAAATTGATTAGAAAAACGCTTCCATTTATAAAGTTATTAATTAATATGTGTAGATATGTGTAAGAATGGCATATATATTCCAACTTTAAAGTAATATATATAGTATTTTTTATAGATATTGTTATTATAGATATTCTTAACTTATTCCAAATCCAAAGCATATACTTTTAAAATAGGGTAAAAATATAAGGTTTACATTATGTAGATGTTATTATTATAGGTATTGTTATTATTATATTGTAGTTATTATATATATTGTTGCTATATATATTTTAATGCATATATTTTTAAAATATAGCAAAGATCTAAAGTCTATATATTTTTTTTACATATATTGTTATATTTACTAAGTTGGATAATTTTACACTGCTTCCTTAGGTTTTATTGTGTCTTCATGGGTATAAAGTATATAAAATTAACTTCGATTAACATTACCGAGTCTTATTTCTGTCTCCGATATAAGATATATAAGATAAGATTAGGTATTTCGTTTACGCACACAAGCTTCTATCAACTATTTTGCGGTGTCATACGCTTCCCTACAAAACCTACAAGTGTCATTAGAAAATATTAAATTATGTCAGGAGATTGTATTGCAACGATAAGTTGCCTTGACATATGTCTTGAAGTACGTGAACTAGAGAAATTTATCAAAGGGCGGCGAAAGAAAAAGCTTTCCTAAATTACAAAAAATAATTCATATAAGACGTGCAAAACTTTGGGGAATATGGGAACAAAAACTTCAAATACATAAAAAACTTCAAATACATGTGTTTACCGTAGTTTGTATCATCATACAACTATCTATAGGAGAGGCGCTATTAGATTAAATTCTCTGTCAGAGTTTCTGTAATGTTACTTAAGTTTTTTTATTTAGTGGCATACTAGATAACTATTCTCATTCTCAATACAATATCTCAGACATAAGTTGCAGAATATATTAATATCCTAATAACTATAGCTTAATATTAAATTATTTACCATAAAATACGATATTTTACAATTTATTCCAATTTACATTACAACATTTCATACTCGAGTTTTGGGTTAAGTTACAAGTTCAATAACAAATTCTTAGCAGAGAGACTTAGCAGAAAACTCTTTTTATTATGAACAATGATTTTTTAATATTTGGATTCGATGGTTTAAGTTTCAGTTAGTATATAGCTTAAGTTGTGTTGGGATGGTGAACCCAAAAGTGTTCGATATTATACTGTGGACAACCTTAATGATACAATATATCTCATCTATATGTTTTGAATATGTCAGCTATTTATAAAAATTTAAGGTTAAGTATAGCTCAACTCATATAGGATATTGATTTCCTTAAGTACATGTGTCACTGCAAAGTTCCAACGTTTTCCAGGTCTAGTATTAATAGCTATATAATCTCTATTTTGTTAGAATTTAACTAATTGTATCTATGGTAGCACATAAGATCTACTACAATTGTTGTTCTTGTTTAAATTAAAGAAAATTAATACCAAACAAAACAAAGATACGGAATGCGATAGAAAGGCTGGAGAAGTTTGTGTAATGTGTGTGACTAAGAGGAGTGGTGGGTGTAAGTGTGAGTATGGATGAGGTTGTTTTGTTTTTAATATTGTTTGAGCGAGCTATAGATCGGGGGTCTGTGTTCCAGTTATTTGTCAATTAATCTTAACCATTTTTAGGTCGTTAATGATTATAGCAAGTTGTTGTTGTGATATATTATAAAAATAAAATTTTTTGTATCTATATATCTAATTTAATATATATACTTTAGTAATAAAAACAACTTTGTTAAGCGACTTATGTGTGTGCCCTGCCTTATGTAAGGTACAAAACATTTTTTTATATAATCCAATTCTACACATAAACTGCAGGTCATTTCCCACTATGGAAAAGTAGCAATTCTTTGATTGGTAAAAAATGCAAAAATATTTAGGTAGCTAGACAAAGAATCTTAGGGATCTCGAGATCGTAATGAAATATTCGTGCATAACCAATTTCCTTAGTTATTATCAAACTCTCCGAAAATGCATCCGGATCTCAATAGGATCCGGGTGCTCTATACGTGATATCTTGATGTCAACCAGTTCAACCGAATCCAACTTAGTTTTGTGATAATATTTGCTGCCATATTGTGATTATCTTTTAATTTAAGTATGCATTAATTA
Organism: Teleopsis dalmanni; assembly: GCF_002237135.1. Classification (NCBI taxonomy): domain Eukaryota; kingdom Metazoa; phylum Arthropoda; class Insecta; order Diptera; family Diopsidae; genus Teleopsis; species Teleopsis dalmanni. The sequence goes on from NC_051846.1 coordinate 172,176,490, forward strand.
AAATCTCTGTATGGAAATATTAAACTAAAAGTATAAGGTGATATTTTATTTACAATCACTAATGGCTATAAAGTTTATTTATTCTAATCCAAATTTAGTATTGTCATATACATACACCATTTTTTTTTTGTTGACCTATAATCTAGACCTTTCTATGAAATTAAAATCAGTAAGTAAGTAAACATAATTATTTATTTTAATTATATTGAACATTTATACAAAAATATAACAAAATGTATGATTATTTTTAAACTAAATGCTTCTTTTTTTCTGAATTATCTCATACGCAAAAAAATGAGCCAAACGATTGCATCTTTTTTTATTATAATTGACCCAGAAAAATCTAATGAAATTTTATTTACGACCTTGCAAAGTGAGAATAGAAAAAATCTATTGAAAATTTAAATAATAGAAAAAAAAATGAAGTAAAATAAAATTCTTGCCCTGCATTTTAAAGTTTGCCGCTTAGTAATGAGTAATGAGTAATCTTACAGGTGGTAGGATGAGAAAAGCTAAGGCGGCGTCGTCGTCATATAAGCGAATGAAAGACGAAAATACACACATGAACGTCAACTTAGTATCTCAGTTACGGCTTCTTTCAGCATTCAAATGTCAAAAGCAAAAATAAAATAATTACAAATACAGAAATTTTTTTTAAATGCTTTTTCTATTGTTTCTCGCTTCCATGCTTGTTGTTTGTTTGTTATATTTAGTTTTTTTGCTTATTATTGTTATTAGTTTTATTTATACTCAAAACAGGTTTTATTATATTATAGTTTTTTCTAACTTGAGTTGTTTTCTTTCATTAAAAAACATTTCCACTCAACAGACAGACTCTGTCTCAATTAGTTTTTATACATAAGGTGGGGCAGCGAGTGTAGCAAACAAATGCCTCATTATTGCTTATATACATTGTTTCCCATTGCTGCTGTGCGTTGTTGGCGTCGTGCTACACGTTTTTTGCACTCCCCCACTGTACCCCTCTCGTTTGGGGTTTATTAATAATGAACGCCATCACATCACCAAAATGTTTCTTCGATTCTGTACGTTAGGAATAAAAATTTTTGAATTTGAAATTGGCACAATAGCCTTAAATACAAAAAAAAAGTGAAGTAAAAAAGACTGAATAAATAAACGAAGATACAAAAAAGACAACAAACGAAAACTGAATTATTTTTAAAGAAAAAAAAAATAAAATAAAATATTGTACACTAAAAAACTGTATAAATATGTTCATCATGTATGAAAAATAATGACGTCAGCTTGTGACTAAAATTAGGCAGAAAATGTGGTTTTTCTCTTTTTATTATTAACTGAAAGTGGAGCATAAAATACAACGATTTAAAAACTATCTTTTGAATTTAAAAAATATTTTTAAAAAAATTATTGTTTAATATTTCTATTAATATGTAATGATTACAAAAGGGCTTAGATACATATGCACATACATTTGCATATACATATAGTAAACGGAATTTATGTTGTCACAGTTTCGATATTTTTGTTTTTTTTTTTTTTTGAATCGAATACGTTCCACTGTCAAAAAAGTTATTTATTGAAGTTATAAGTAGAAACTTCAATAAATCACACAAATTAAGTATATTGCGTTGTAACAAATTAATATTGCGTTTAAGCTGAAGTTAATATAATTGATTCAAATTGTGATCAACCCAATTGTTCCACCCAAATCATATGACAATTTCTAGACTTACTAGATAAAATCTAGTATTAAATTTATTACAATTAAAATAGTTTAATTTAAATTTTTGTGATTTAATTTGGATTATACAGTAGACCAATATAACAAATATCCAATTCAACAAATGTACAATATAACGAATATCCAATTTAACGAATGTCTAATATAACGAATATCGAATTTAACAGATATACAATAAAATAAATATTCAATTTAACGAATGTCCAACATCTAATATAATATACGAATTGGCAATACAACGAATATCCAATTAAACCAATGTCCAATATAACGAATATTCAATTTAACGAATTTCCAATATAAGGAATATCCAATTTAACGAATGTCCAATATAACGAATACCTAATTTAACGAATATCTAATAAAATAAATATTCAATTTAACGAATGTCCAACATATAATATAACGAATTGGCAATACAACGAATATTCAATTAAACCAATGTCCAATATAACGAATATTCAATTTAACGAATTTCCAATATAAGAAATATCCAATTTAACGAATGTCCAATATAACAAATACCTAATTTAACGAATATCTAATAAAATAAATATTCAATTTAACGGATGTCCAACATCTAATATAACGAATGGGCAATATAACGAATATCCAATTAAACCAATGTCCAATATAACGAATATCCAATTTAACGAATTTTTGAGATAAACCAATGTCCAATATAACGAATATTCAATTTTAACGAAATGTATGAGATATGAGGATATGAGACAGAACTTGTCACTGAAATAATACCTAAAATATCCCACAATAGACCAAAAAATTAATACACATTAAACAAAAATCATTGTTTTATAAAATTTACAAAAAATGGGGCATATAAACATCAGTTTATCAATTTTAATTTCTAAAGAAATTATTTTTAAAAATAGTTGTATAGCTTTTAAGTTAGATATTAGGATATTAAATGCCGCAATCTACAATATGTATGTTGATTATATAAAATATAAGATATAAATTGATTTTGAGATTTTCATTTTCCCATTTTGTTATTTGATCAAGAAATCACATGCAATGAAGACTACATATGATTTTCTTGTATTTCTATATACCCAAAAAACCATATCTTGAAAAGTAAGTTGCGACAGAAAAGGTTTGATAGAAATATTAAAAGTAGTACTAATAAATAGAGTTATGGAGTCTAGAACAAACGAAAGTGTACATATTTTAGTTAAATTAGATACAACAATAGATGTCAACAATGTAATTATTAAACAATAATTTACAAACATTCTGCGTGATTTTTGAGCAGAAGGTATTTTATGTAATTTTAGATTGCAATTAATTTGAAACATGATTACCACAATATAATTATAATCTTGTCTATTTAAAAAGTGAGAGTGTTTTCAATAATCTTGGCAACGATTTGCGGGTGTAGATGCTGGATTAACTATAAAATATAAATGGATATGTAATCTATAATACTTATTCGCAGTTGATAGTATAATTATGCAATTCTAATAATTGGGTATTTCCACCAAGTCTCGAGTATTCGTTATATTTAGATATGTATTTACAAAATATGACAGTAAAAAAATACGAAAACAATTTCTAAACAATGAATAGTACCAGTACTTCGCTCCGATGGAGCGAGTACCCCCTTAAGGCTCAGTTAGTCGGTATGTACCGCAAGAACTTAAGTCAATGCGAAATGCACAACCAATCACATACCTGTGTGTTTTGCTTTGGCTTAAATTCGCTTAAGTTCTTACGGTACATACCGACTAACTGATCCTTTAGTTTGTGTTATTACATATTTTTTTTAATATACTATGATATTCGACTTGTTTTGTTAGTACGCTTAAGGTGACAGTTTATACCAACAGTTGAAAAATGATTCTAATCAATATGTAGTAATCATACTGCAAATTAAATACCCTATTTTAACATTTACCTACCAAACAACTGGACATATTTAATATATTTATTCCATACCGTGTGTGAAGGGTGTAAAAATATGTGTGCAAGCTTTTGTAAAAGAGCTGTATATTATTAGTTTTATACTAACAACTCTAATTTTGAGCTCAAGGTAAATCAATGCTTTTCCGTTCTGTAAGACTAGTAATAATCAATGTAAATAACAGAGCTGTTAAAATTTTTATTTTATGTATTATAAATATCAAAAAAATATCATATGTAGAAATATATATATTTTGCGTACTATATATACATATGTAATAATAATTTTAATGACATTTTCAAATGGTGTCATTGTTGTCGTTAATATTGTTGCACTTATTGTTGTTGCAATTAAGAAACAATTTATTCGAAATAAACTCGCAAAAGAGAACAACACAGCACGCACGTAAATTATTCAAAATTTTATTAATAAAAAATGTATGATATCATCAGCAGACACTTCCATAGCATTAGCCAATAAAAATATGGTCTCGGTAGCTTACAGGGTCGTAGTTGAAGCGAATTTATTGGGGATTATACACCTACAATTGGTTAAAATTTTAAAACTTTTGTTAACTATTTTACACTTATTTTTATATCAAAAACTATTATTAAATTTAATTTCAAAAAAAGTTAAATAGTAGTTATATTATTGCTTTTCGACCCTTTTTTAAAAAATATATATAAGATATATTTGCGTATCTTTGGGGTGGATTTGTATCTTTGTAACAGATATGTAAAATTCGTACTGTGAACTAAAAAGCTATAGGTACATTTGATAAATTTATGTGCATATGTATCTGCACAATATTTTTTATCACAATTGATTTGTTATTTTTTATTTAAATTTTAAATATATTTAAACTTTGTGTCTGTGAATTAAGCAATTTCAATCCATTCATTTTATTTATATTTAAGTTCATTTATTTTTAAAAATGTATATTTATTCCAAATTTAATTTTAAGCAAGTTTATCGAGCACTTCACAACTTCAGCTTTTTGGAATAGGCCGGTTACCGACTGCCCAACCCGAACGGTTTTTGTTTTTTAGTTAAATTGTCAAACTTTTGTGCGTATTCTTGAGTATTAATTATTTATATATTTCGGCTTTTGGTTTTCAGTTTTCAATTTGTTTGTTTTTTATTTTTTCTGTTAATTTTTTGTAAAAATATTTGTTCTTTCTATGGATTACATCATACATTTTTTGCTTTTTCTTTTTTAAAATTGTTCACATTTCGTATTGAATATTGAAATTTATTCTATATATTTCATTAATTTAAAATAAAAAAGAAACGTGCTTTTTATTTTTTATTTGCATTTTATAAATATATTATCTGTTATTTATTATTCTTTATTTTAGGTTACAAAATGCAAACTTTTGGGAGTTGTATATATTAACTATATATTATATATACAAGAAGTTTCTTATAAAAATGAGTTTTAAGCTTAAGAAATGATTTTTTGAAAATGAAAAAAATGTTATGAGTGAGGGTCTAATATTCAGTATTTACTGACAAAAAAAACTGCTAGTATTTCTGACTGAAAAAAACTGCTAGTATTTCAAAAACTGTTTAACAAAATTCATTTTATAATAAATCAACTTTTAATCCATTAAAAAACCTTGAATTTGATACATTATATATCTTCCTATGTAAATGTGTTCAAAGTTAAGAGGATTCAAAACTAATTCTTTTGAATTAGCTGTGCCAAAATTCTTCATCACCTCCAACCGCTATACAAAAATGAAAATCTCAATGGTAAGAACAAGAAGCTGTTATATAACCAAATATTTCAACCGTCATTTCTATATGGATGTGTAGCGTTTAGCAAGGCCTCAAACACTATTATTCGCCAGCTAGAAATTGCACAAAGCCAGGCTCTGAGAAGACTTTTCAGGGTACCATGGTAAATTAAGACGAATGACACCCTCAGGGATCTCAAGATTGATCTGATCAAAAAATATATAAAGGATAGAGCCCTGAAATTATTTATGAAAACTGACAGTCTTACAAATATCGCGGTATCAAATCTCAAAATGGTTACATGTTCTTTGGGGAGGTATGCAGATCTGAGGTCAATTATTGCTTAGTCTGATTAAGTGATAAACAATAATCCAGTCATGGCGTTGAGAGGAGTTATGAAGAAATCTCGCAGTTAACAGAGAGTAAAAGTGCTCAGGTGCACTGACTCAACTAGCCTCAACATAATTGTTTATTTTTGTGTAAAACCTTATTATTCTGAAAATTGCAATATGGACAATAGACAACCGAACAACTATAATGGAATGTGATATTAGTAATTGTTATTATTTTTTATTAGACCATACTCATGATGTGTCTCAAAGAGAGTCGAAATATAGAATTTTTTAATAAAACAGCAATAAAGGATTTTTAATTTTATTGAAATAAAAGTGTAGGTCAGTTAATAAATAAACAATAAAATCATTATAGACTACAGGTCGATAAATAAATTTAAAGTTCAATATTCTAAAAATTTTTATACAACCTTTTGCGTTTCGGTTTACTTTCTTTACATTCGATGTAATTGCAAAGGGAACGGTGAATAATATTTGCTTTTTCTGATATGTAGACCATGTTAGAACAATAGAGTTTAAAACCATAGATTATTCATCAAATATATCAATTTCTAACATATCCTGTGTAAGTCGTATGTTTTACATTTGTAGTACAAATATTTTTAGAAAAATTAATTTAATTGAATATAAAAAATATTATTGTAAATTCACCAATCAATATGTACTTTCTTTACAATTATTCTTTATATTTTCATAAAAATGTCATGTGTATACGCAATTATATATCAATAATATAAATTCGGAAAGGAATAATAATCCATAGTAACAAACTATAAGTATTATACGAGTACCTCTTATGATGTCATTTTCTTGTAATGTTAACCCATAACAGCAAATCGTAGAAAATAGTAAAAAATGTGTATCAAAGTTTCCGTTTCCTCTTCTAAAGTGGAAACTAAAGTCACAACACACATTATATTTTTGTAGCCGTACTCGTATATCGTATTTTACACAACAAAGAAACAAATCTAGTGAAGCAGTTCCGTACTCAAAGAAAACCGGTAAAAATAATCAATATTTTTTGTTACCAAGTTTCCATTCATATTTTTTTTCGGTTCGTTAACGTGGCTATGATTTAATGTCGTCAAGCGTTGTACTCGTATGCGTGTATTTGCGTTTACCGAACGGAAATATTGTGATTAAAAAAATTGGGTTACATTCAATACGCAATAAGTAGTTTGTGAAACTCAAGGATAGTTCTCTCAACATTACTTATGGAAAAATATATATATTAGTGAGCTAATGTAGTCACAAATTGTAATTTTTGCATTCATGTTTTATTATGAGAATATTATAACTTATAACTCTAACTTAAGTTAGAGTTTTGATTAGTTAAAGTTTATAACTTTAACTCAACCAGAGAAAGTAATTTATAATTCTGTTAAATTTCTCTTCCTAGTTTTTAGAATGTGTCTTTAAATTTATGCTTTATTGTATTATACAGAGATAATAATGCACTTCAATTTCCTACCTGATAGTTTTCATATAGAATAAAACGGATATAAAGTAGAACTTAAAAAAGTTTTATTTATTTAATAAAGCTTAACAATTTTATAATAATTTTAATTTACTCGACACATAAAAATTATTATATATCTAATTATTAGTCTTTTTTAATATTTTTGATAATTAATAATTTTGACATCAGCTATTGTACAATAGTTATATATATTATAAAACAAAGTTGATCATTGTTGTGATATCTGTGCCTTAAAACAATAGAGGATATTAATTGGTTACTATGTATTAGATCAGTAATTTGTTAAATGTTTCAGTGAGCTCAAAGTACAGTACATTTTTTTTTTAAATTTCAAGCACCTCACAAATGGAGACGCTAAGAAATTTTGTGCTTAAGCTATAGGAGTGTAATGAATTTTTGAGAGCTTCAATTTCTTCCTTCAACAACAGTATATTTAGATCTTTATGGATAATATGTATGTGTTTTTAATTTACAATGGTGCACCGATTAACATTCGCAATATCTTTGATTGTACTACAGAGAAGTAGCCCGTAGCAGAATTCCGTACATCCATATGTCTTATAATACATTATAGAACTATTGTAATAATTGTAATATTGTAATAATAATAATAATAATAATAGACCAAATATAGGTCTATGTCTATGCTAAGCCTTTTCCGAGTTAGTGCATCTGAGCACTTTTACTCTTTGATAGCTGGGGGGTTCCTGCAGAGTCCTCCTCATTTCACTGACTAATTTTTTGTAAATATGAATGTAAGTAAATCTCAAATTAACTGACACATGAATAAAATAATGCTAATTATAATTATACTTATCAGTTGTTTTAAAAAATAGCAATCATTATGTTTCTTTTGAAGAACTAAATTGTACCTTAATTACAATTAAGTAATTAATTATTTTTGATATAATTTAACAACAATTTTAATTTTTATGATTTTACTTTGATGCTATTTTTATGTCTAAATTAATAATTTTAATATATTATATTTAGGATTTCATTTATGAATTTTAAATATTTTCGTATGTCATTGATTTTCCAGACTTTTTATATTTTATTGAGCCGTTAAAATAACTTTTTAACCCTTAATTAGGTTAAAGAGTAATAACCAATAACTTATAACTTCAATCAATTTTATGTTGCTATATTAAATTATTCTTTTTTTCTACAATTTTCATAAATCTACGAACAGTAACTTTATTCAATCAGAATATTTAAAATATTTATTCTGTTACCTCAGTACTAATAAAATTTTTTTATTAAAAGATTATTAAAAATGTTAACCCCCTATAAGCACTACTAATGTATGAGTATCTCCACTTTTCCCATAGTGCATTTTCCTTTTCCATTTTATTCCCATTTTCTGGCACAGCATGAAAATTACATTGAAATCAGTTTTTAACTTGTAATGCCATTTTTGCGCTTTTTGCTGCAGGTGGTTGGTTGGTTGTGTGCCCCTCAAGAGTAGGTACTCACAGTGTTCTTGTCTATATTGTCGGGTGCAATGCACTCTAAAGTAGTTTAGTTTTAAAGCTCGCTCTCTTTCTCTCTCTATCTGTATTACGTTAATCTCTGCTATGTTGTGTATGCTATGCCAACTATTTACAATGTTGCACAATATGCATAGCAGCATAGCCGCATAGCTTTGCTTAGCTTAAAAATTGTTCATAAATCTTATGGATATGTATGAAGCTTAATGTGGATTATTAACTGTGTTATAACAGTGCTAATTACTTGACAAATATGTAAATGAAAATTATATCTATGTATGTGCTATATATAATAGGTTACAATAGATTATATGTATGCAATAGATATAAAAAATAAATGATGAAGTATTCCATATATATAATATTTAGGTCATTAGTAAGTCATTTTATTTGCAAAATAAATTTATATTATAAATCTATTGATTTTGTAATGATTCTTCACGTTATTTATTTTGTATATAATTTAAAAAATTAAAAAATATATATTCATTTTTTTGTGCAAATACTTTTATAAGTTATTAAAAGTTTTAATTTGATATTGATTTTTTAACCAAAACACATAACTTTTATCAAAGATCTTATATTGAAGAACTTATATTGAAGATCTTATATTTAAGATCATATATTTAAGATTTTATATTAAAGTTCTTATATTAAAGATCTTATATTTAATATCTTATATTAATATATATATTATATTTTATATTAATTTTAAACATATATAGTGAGGAATATTTTGGATTAAATGAAAAATGAAAGCTATAAAATCACTTTTGAATGTTTCTAATCTATTTGTAGTAGTTAAAGATGTTGTGGTTCTATTAGAATAGGTTAGGTTAGATCAAGTATATACACTTCTTATACCAAAATAAGGTCTGTTTTGTCATCATATGATCCGCAAACTCCATATTAAATCATTTAATATCTTTTATGACTATTCTATATACCTATATAACCAGCAGAAGAAGACGGCTACCAAGAAAACGATGGAAAGACAGTTTGCAGCAGGACTTAGAAGAAATGAACATAACAAATTTGAATAGAAAAGACAAAAACAGAGAAGAATGGAAGACTGTTGTTATACAGGCTTAGGTCCTCAATAGACTGTATAGTCACGGATGTTGATGATGATTAATGCTTTTCTCAAAATCGTATATAAATTATCTATCTATATAAATTATCTGGCTATCGTAATCATCACATTTATAGTGCATTAAATAAATTCTTAAGCACTATTTTTTTATTGATTTTACTACTTTCATTTATTTTACTCAACTTTCTAATAGAAAAGTTGAAAATATAATAATAAAACTAGTTGTTCGCTTCTGTTTTCTGTTAATATTAAGACACTAAATTATTTGTTAAACTAATTGGGTGTGTCCGAAACTTTCGTAAAATAAAAACACAAAAATGATTCAAATAAATTTGCTTGACAGATCTTTTCAACAACTGCTGTAAAAGCAACAAACTTTAATTTTACATTTCTTACACATCAAAGAGATATAATTTTAAACTTTATTTTTTTTTCACCTGTACGATGTAATTATATCTTTTTAGACTGATTATACGAGTAAAATAATTTTCACAAAGTTAAATAGCATAAAATAATTACATAAAAATAAGATACCTACATGTAGCATATCATATAGTCGTCATTGCCTTACTATGTTGGTTTTATATTGTAAAATAATTTAAATGAGTTGTTTTTTTATCTTATTATATTGAACATAAGCAACATTTGTAATAAGTAAAATAAATTTCATGTTGGACACAAATTGTTGCTAGAGGTCAACAAGTTTAAAGATGTATTCTTCGCTTTTTCAAAGATTCTCAAAGGTCTATGTTATGTTGATGATAAATTAGTTTTTGATAATTACTCATCAAGGTTAGTAATAAAAGCTTTTTATTATTGTTCATATATTTTTCTTCTTATTATGAAGTAATTTTATATTTTTGTTATAAATAATAATTTCATTTTATGTATAATAAGATCTTCTAAATTATTTCTTTCTAATATTGCTTATGACTCAACTTGTTTAGTAATAAAAATTTTAACATAAGTATATAAATTTCTTTGAAATTAATTATCTTGACTTTTTACTTACGGTTAATATACATTTTGTTTTTTAAATTTTTTTCAAAAATTTTTTTTTAATTATATCCGTACTTATAATTATTAAATCATTGTTTATATACGTAACTTTTTTCATTATTTTTACGTTTAACGAAAGCACGTTTATACAGTAATATGGTCAGTGAAATTAGAACAAACTGGTCAACAAAAAAAAATTGTTGTAATTAAATAATATAACATGCACATGAAATATATTTATACATAAATTTCGTCATAGTCCAGTAATTCTCCTATATTACACATTGCATTTCGTTATTTTGCTAATTAAAAATTTATTTATATGTATGTACGTATATTTTATTTTCTGTGGGTGTACTTTAAGGTGATACTAATTATGATTCATAAATATTTCTATTTGGTCATCATCAAGTAGAATATTAAATATACTGTTAATATCACATAAATAAATGTGGTTTTATATTAAAACGAATGCTTTCAAAGCTATCTTTTGTGTTTCAGGCTTTAATTGAAAATTTTAGTTTTAATAAATAAATTCTAAGTCATTTTTTAAGGTATGAACTTTAAAATATTGTTTTATTTATGTGCAATAATATTTAGTGCAAAAACCGCAAAATTAGCCCAAGATTTGTAGATACATATTTGAGAATACTGGGAGCTAAACACTGGTTTAAAAGCTCGCACATGTTTTAATATAATTAAAACAATTTCATAATAGTAATAAATTAACATAGTTAAAATGAAATACTGAATTTCAGTAAAAAAGAACGGTATTACAACAAAAAAAAATACATTATGGACCCGGGTTTATTTATTATTTTAGTACGTAATTTGCTTTAGTTAAGTGACATTACTTTTTAGAACTTACCAATTACTTACCAAATCTAATAAAGAATATTTTTTAATTTAAATATATGCTGAGAAATATATTGTAAAAGCGAATAGTTAGTATATTGTCTCAATAATATTGAAACGTGCGTGTGTATTATCATAATAAATGTAACTTATTGTAATAAATTTCTTATATTATATTATAAAAAATTTAATCGTTTATTAGTCTCTTAGAAGACGACAGAATAATTATTCTTAGCAGATGTATACCCACAAAATGTGAAAGCCAAAGATCTATCATTTCATTACAAAGTGTTACTTCAGACATGCGTTTAAGGAAGAACTTTTCAATATGCCCCTTAGCATTTAAAAAGCCGTATTATAAATAATTATATATAATAACTAGTTACTTAATTTCTAGGATATTAAGAGCTGATTTCACTGTCGTAACAATATTGACCCAAGTCATTAATTTTGCTGACTTAATTGATGGTTTTTTTTTTCTAAGAGTAAACATCTACTTGTCCAATTAGCGACATTGATCTTTGTTCCTTTATTTTACGAGTTATATACATAATACGGAAAATGTGTAGATAATATACTTCTTTACAAAATGCCATAGATTCATATTAGAATCTATGGCTTTTTTAAGTTGTAAAGAAAACAACAAAATATAACTGGCTTAAAATAAAAAAAGTTTGGAATATATGTCCCTAATTTACTATATTTGTAATTTTTACTTAATTAATAATTATATTATATATATACTTTAATAATCAAAAAAAAAATCACTAAAATTAAGTAAGAGTATTATTTTTTTTATTTAAAAAAATTTAATTTTTGTTTCTACAAAAAACAAAAAAAAAACTAATAGTAATCAAAATTAATAAATGTTATTAAAATAAACATTTCACTTTAAAATTATTTTATTAAAAGCAAACATCATCAAAAATTTGAACAAATATTCTTATTTTTCCATGTATAGTATACATTTTTAAAAATACTTTTCTAATAAAATTTTATATTTATTTACTACAAAAACTTGCATAAATATTCAGTTTTTTTTTTAATTTTTTCTTTAAATAAACCGGCAATATTGTGAAAATATTTTATGAAAAATATGTTTTTATTTATGATACAAAAAATATAAAAATTTTTTTTGAACTTAACATTTTTATTTTAGTATTGCATATTGAGTCAAAGCTGATGACGTGATGTTTCGTTTTCGTTGTTGAATTTAATATATAATAAAAATTTGGAATAAATTTTTTTAATATGTAATCATTTAAAAAAAAACCAGTATATGCAGTTGAATATACCAAAAATATATATTGTTATAACTAGTCTTAATACAACATATAAATTAGTGAACTAATACCAAAGTTTAGAAAATGGAATTGAATGCAGTGCCAACATATTTTTTGTAAATCTTAATGATATACCTTTCAGTATATTAAATACTTTATTAAAAAGAAAATTTATTTATAAAAAGAAGTGTACCCAGTAATAATAAAAAGAAAGTTTAGTCATAACATTAGTACGATTTATTTTATAGGCAATTGAATTCATTTCTACTTATAGAAAAAGGTATAGAGACTTTTACACTTTATTTACCACATTTCACTTCAGTCATGACAGTGAAAATTAAACCATGACTTATAAATATTTATATATGTTGATTATGTGGTAATACATTCTGGCAATGCTTATTAGTATCAATCACATAATGCTGGTTTTTTTAACATAAAAATAACAGAAAATACCACAAAAAACTTGCTTTACAATCTACAGTCAAAGAAGAATCATTTGAGTAAGTAAAATTTTGAAGCACCCATAAGACTAGATATAATAGTATATACGAATAGATGTAGCAATTTTCATTGCAGTTTTCCACAGTTGACTGAACACTAGATGATTTTTCAAGCAACACGGCCAAAGTTGCAATACCAGTCCACGCTTTGTGTACGAGTAGATAGATCTCCGCCCAAGTCCAGTTTGTTAAGCAATTTTTTATTTTTTTTTGGGTTTTCTTTTTAAGGTTTTTATCATTTTATAGGCTGTATTACGTTATAGTTTGTTTTGAATTTTTTTTTACTGCATAAAACATAAAAAATTGTATTCCTTGCAAATAGACTTTTGACTATTATCTCATGGGATAGTATTTACAAATTTGTAATAAAAAAACTTGATGTAAAATTGTAAAATTAACTTTTAAGTTGCTTGAACTTTGATGCGGTTTATATAATATATTCATTTAAAATATATAGTAATAATATATGAATTGTATAACTTTAAATTATAATTTTCGCCAATTAGACTTTTATGTTAAGGAAGTAAAAGTTCACTGAACCTATACTTCTGAAAACTTTGCGGTTATAGTTACAACAGTTTTTCACACATCACTGTTTACACACAGTGAGTATAAAAAAGCAAGCCATTTCTATTTCATACTGCAATATGGCGTCAGCAATAAACTGCAATGCACTTAGTTATCCTTGTAAAATAATAATGTCCTTGACTTGTTGGAGTATTTGCCATTTAGTTTTTTATTCAGTACCTAAACTTAAGATAAAAAGTATTATTATTTATTTAACTAATAAAATTGGATTAACATTACCATGACTTTCTCAGTATCACATTCCTAGATTAGGTTCTATACATAAGAAAGAATATTTAAATCATGCAATAAATAATGCCTCTACAAATAGAATAGTATTGAAATTTAACAATTAAAAATAAAAATATGATTAATTAATTCAATTATTCTACAGCTAGTTTATGATTTCATTCTAATATAAACACAGCAAGTAAATTTGTTAATAAAACTTTCACAGCAAAGTAACAAAGTTCCAGAAAAATGTGCAAACATACAAGTCAAAGACGGCTTTGGATCATAAGAAAGAATATTTTAATCATGCAATAAATAATACCTCTACAATTGGTTTAACGTTCATCAAGTGGTTAATGAACTCTGAGCTTTAAATTCGGCAGGACACGAATTCGATTCCTGATACTATCAATCTCAAAAAATTATAATACAAGAATTATTTCCAAGACCACAGATAATAGATATTTGGCAATACTCAAAACAGCTGTATGGTCAGCCAAAAATTCAATTAATTAAAATAATATAAAATGAATTTTTGTTGTTGTAGTTCACTATTGTTCGAAAACCCCCTTTAATAAATTTTACTCAATACCAATGAAAAACTTTCACACTGAATAATGTTGTTAAATCTCCAAAGCATAACCTTGAAATTTATTGCTCTATTTTAAATCATCCTTTTTTTTAAAGTATCCTATTTTAAATCTATTGATCCCAAGTACATACATAACTTTATTTTTATTGTCTGAGCACGAGTGGTTTTTACGCTTGCCTTAATTTTGTGGTATCACATAATGGAAAACAAATTGTAGCTCAATAGGCTCTCCTATGAGATACGAGTTAGTTTTATTGTCAACCATGCGACAATATTGATTGTTTCAAGTGTAGAATAATATAGAGGCAATAATGTCCTGAGCTAGAGTATTTGTTTTGGTTATGTGAAGTGATTTTTTTTCATAGTTGATTTCATATTAAAAAGATACACAGAGCTTAAGTGGTTAGTCGTTTATAATGAATAATTGTGTAAATGGATTTAAATTAAAGTTAAATTAAGTAGAAATTTTTTTATTGTAATAATTATATATAGAGTTTATATACAATAGTAAAGTAATTTAGTAGTAAATATTGTCTCTACAAACAGAATAGTATTAAAATTTAACAATTAGAAATAAAAATATAATTAATTAATTAAATTCTCCTACAGCTGGCTTATGATTTCGTTCTAATATAAATATAGTAAGTGAATTTGTTAATAAAACTTTCACAGTAAAATAACAAAACTCCAGCAAAATGTTGCGAACATAAAACTAAAGTACGGCCTTGGGTCGTAGGTTAAGGTGCGCTGACTCTGAGCTTCAAATTTGGCAGGGCACGAGTTCGATTCCTGATACTTGCAGCTTAAAAAAATTATTTACGAATAATTTAATATAAAAATTATTTCCAAGACCACTGAAGATGGGTATTTGGCAATAGTCAGCCAAAAATTCAATTAATTAAAATAAAAAAAAAAACTATTATTCGAAAAACCTCTTTATAGTAAAGTAATATCTATAATAATTAATAGGTTTTTTTTATTCTTTATTGATTCTCCTCTTCTATAAACTTTTAGAAATTCCTTTTTAACATTAATTCAAATTATATATGTAGTTTAATGCTTAATCAATTAAACACATATTTTTCCACTTGAACATTGATGTTTCTGATATTATTGCTTTAATAAATGTAGCCCGCATTTTCGTATATTTAGAAAGCAAATAAGCTAAACTCTTATAATTAAATTTTTCAATTCGTATGTCATTGGCTCTTTAATTGGTAATGAGAAGTTATTCTCATATTTTTTAAGGCGTGGAAAGTACACACATTGTATATATCATTGTAAAAAAAATATGATTCTATTTTGATAGTATTTTCTGCTGACTTTTTTCGTTATTATCATTTTATTAATGTCACACTTAATTAATTATTACAATAGCTGTAAGGAATTAATTTTTCTTTTTAATTCAGAGCGTTAAATTGACTTATGATAAAGTATGTAGATTGCTGTATTAAGTTTTATTAGGTTTGAGTAGATTTTAACGCACTCTAATGAACAATTACAAATAAATTAAAGTATTTAATTTTATACTCACATTTCAACCATCATTTTTGATGATTAAGAAAGCGAATTTAGTGTTTTTGAACTTTGAACTGACGTTATATAATCTTTAATAAAATAAATTATTAAAAGCAACACTGTGAGAACCGTTTAATTGATATATAACTCTTAATCATATTAGACAGTTTTTATTTTGTTTGTTATTTCTGCATTTACTATCCTAATATGTTAAGAGGAACGACTGTTTTCGTTTACTTTTTCACTGAAGTTAATAATTTTAGGTTTTCACTAAATTCTAATTTAGATTGAATTGTTGTAAGTAACTTTGAAAGTGTTTTAAATAAAGAAAATTCATTGATTGGGATGAATTTAAATAGATTTTTTACAATATCAAGTTTTGTTCGCTAGATCTAAACTTAGTATCCATTTCAGCTCTATAAAATACATTTGTCTCATCATTTATTTCAAGAACTAGAATAAACTTTTAATATTGTGAATATTTTTCTTGTTTTCCGACTAATATAATAATACTGTTTTATTATAATGATCCTGGTTGGGGTTTTTATATAATTTCAATATCAGTTTATTGACGTTGCAGTAGTAAATTCATAATTTCAAACTAATATTTTGTCTAAAATTTCTTTATTAAAACTTTTATTTAATCAATTGTATATAATGTTACAAATTAAAAAGTTAATATAATGATTAAATCATCTAAATTGTTCTGCTAAATAAAACATTACAACTGTAAAGCAATTATTGTATATGAAGCTATAATATTAAAAGTTAAATCATCCAATAATGTTACATGACATTAATGCGATTTTATAACCCTTTTGATACCTACAACATTTCACTTTTAAATAAAACGTACACAAAATTCTCAAACCATTAACGCTTAAAATTTTTGTAAACGTCAGCTGTCACACTTTTTTTGAGCTTCATATCATCAGATCAGTCTATAATAATTACATTTTAAACATTACAAATTGCTAACAAATTGCAACTATGCAAATGTATTTCCTCAATCAATATACAACTGCCCTACTCCCACCCAAAGCACGCTGAACAAACACTGACTACAATGGAACACCCACATCCATTGTAAAAAATTAAAATGGAGTGTCAAATTTCACAAAGGGTGCTATTTTATGCTTATAACTCTATTCCAGTAATAGCTCACACTTAATTTATTTTTATTTTAATGGTATAGACAGAGAAATTTACTTAAAATACAAAAAGCTAAAATCCGCTTCTATCCAAATTAAAATTACCCCAAGTTATTTGATGCTGAAATCTATACGAGTGTACGCAACATTGCCTAAGAAACCACAAAATTGGGTTCAAGTGTGTCTTGCATTAGTTTGAAAACGAATCTGAAAAAGAAAACCTACTTTGACAAAAGGCTAACGTGCTACTTTGTGGATATTGCCTTACTAACGTGCTATTTTATTTCAGAGCACCCTTGTCAAACACTCCAATTCTTTCCTATTCCTCTTCTGTCATATAAAACCTCCATGCCTAACAATAAGCGACTGTTATAAACTGTAATTATAATAGCAAAAAGTAGCACAACTTTTAAGACAAAAGGGCAAACACGCAATAAGTATCGTGTAGTGGATTATACAGATTTGTCTCTTGATCTAAAAATGAATTATATTTTTTTACTTAAAATATACGAGTATTGGATAACGAGCTGTTTAATTCAAATTTTAAATCTATTTTTGACAAATGAAATTTACAACATAAAAAAGGAAATATTTTTCAAGAATCTAATATTCTAAAATCTGTAGGACCCAATATTCAGCTGCTTTCGTATTTTTTTTATTTTTCGCATAAATCTTATCCTCTTTAATATTCAATCGACCTTTGTTAGAAAAGCAATACATTTTTTTTATCATTCGAATTATCACATTTTTCTATTCTCTATGTCGATTTGATTAGCAGTTTATTTTTCAATTGAATTTCAATTTGTTCCCTAAAAATTGCATTGAAAAATATTTATAGTTCAGAAACCAGCTGCATTTTAAGGTACAATGTTTGCTTTGCTTCCGATGTAAATATTTCATTGTTTTCCCTTACTCCTGCAGGCATGCAATGCGATTGCACTGTGAGTTTTGGCCCGTATTGATGTCATGTTCCCATGATTCTCTTAGCGAGTAAAGTTTATTCTGTGCAATCTGCAAGCAGATAGTATTTGCATTGAAACAAACAAGACCTAAAAATGTATTCATGAATGAAAAACAAAAGCAATATACATTTTCCTGAAACCATGAGATTCATGACATAAGCATCCTTTCAACCCTAAAACGAAATACATCAAATCTTGATTGCATTGCGTGGCACGAGACATACCCGCAGATACAGATACATATATGGTTATATCATTTATATGTTGTTTTAATTTTTGATTTAAGTTCAGTTCCTTTTATATATAAAAATTTTTTTATAAATTAATTAATAATATTAATTAATAATATTATTTTTATTATATATGTATATCATAGATTATATTACAGAAGTTATTAAAAATAAAAAATAAATGATTTTTAAGTTACTTTACTTACTAATTTAGATTTTAGGGGCGTTTTTTTTTTCTTGAGGATCTTGGCGAACTTCAGGACCTCCCTTTAAATAGCATCATAAGGTTTGCCAAAGGTTCTAGATAGTTTTAACCCTTGGGTTTTTAATAATACGTTAGCATAATGGGTCTATAGGCCTAAGTGAAACTTCCTGTGATCGCATTGATAACCTAACCTACTAATTTAGATTCAGTGCTTTTTATATATTAACAATTTTTTTAAACAGAATAATTAGTTATATTATTTTTATTATATTATATTATATATAGAGTATGCAAAAATTCTGTTAATAGCTCAAAATCTTTGCGTAGGGTAAATTAGTCTGGCGGCTTTATTTCTAGTTATTCATAAAAAATAATATTATTATTATTAATTGTTATTAATAATATTTATATTATAATTAATAAAACCAAACTTACATATTTAATTTTCATCCTTTCGCTTTCATTATAGTGAATTAGCTGTTGTTAAACAGCATGCTGGATTGAAAGGCAATATATTAATTTCCTTTTGTATGAAAAACAACAACAATAATATTAATTACTCTGCAAAAAATTCTAAATTTAACTTTAAGGTTTCATATAATAACAACAGTTTAAAATTTTATTAAAACCTAATTCATCTGTCTAGTTACTTCTTTAAAAGTTTGCTGAAAATTATACTTTGATCAGAGTTACTATCAACGACCAAAATGGCTTTAAATTAACATTTTTATACGTTTAGGCTTTTTATAAACTTTAGAACAATCTCAAGTTTGTTGTTCCAGAGGTTGTATCTATATATGCTTAACAGCGCCAGCTTAGAGTGAAAAGCATATTGTAGCTAGAGTATAGGATTCACATAAAATATGGTCTGTGTATTCAATAAATATTTTACATCTGCCAATATAATTCGAACCTTCAATGTCTATTTTACATCTGTCTATATATAGTATAGAATGTGCTCTAAGTTATAAAAATTTATTTCACAGAACCAATAGACGTTAGTATCGGAAATCCTCAACACATCTACGTAATGAGTATTGAATTAAGTAGATAGACTACACATAAATCCTCCTAATTAGCTAGAGCAGTTTATATTAACTTTTGCTAGGATGAGAAACTAGTATGCTAGTGGTATTTATATTCTTCCTAATTCTTTATGAATGCTTTGAAAAAGAAAAAATATATGACATAGTGTGGAGTGAATTATTAATAATAATTGCAATACAAGATTAAAAACAACTTCATTCGAGTAGACCACGAGAAGTCACTACGATTGACGATAGCAATTTGCAAGGAAGCAAGGTTTTCGCTTGTAATACGATTTAATGGAACCATCAGAGATCCATATGATGAGATAGATTTTTAAGTTAAGAAAAATCTCTATATCAGATAAACAATTTATACAAATCTCTCATTTTGTATGCATATTTTTCTTAATTATTGTTAAAAAGAAAAACAATAAGTAAATAAAGATACAAAATTCATTTATATGAAATATTCCTAAGACAATAACCCATTTTAATTTGAAATACAAACATAAAACATCTTATAAAATCTTTGAAGGTTTTATTCAAAAATATGTTTAAAAATATCTTAAATAAAAATTAAACTTGAATTCCCCTAATTAAAAACTTATGAAATGATATTTAATGATCTAAAACGATAAATATTACAAGACATATTTAAATTAAAAACTAAACAAGTTCTCTCGCTGCGGACAAACATAATATTAATTTTCTTAATTAATTTGTTTAGGTATGCATGAATAGTTTGAATTCTAATTAAATCATTAATACCATAGTAAAGTATTTTTTATTGAATTTTATTAAGTAACCCTGGATATTGTTTATGGTAAGAAAAAAGTGCGTCCACCTTTCTTTATCGGTGCCGATAATTAATTAACATAAATTATCAATTAAAACTATACCAAACTGCAGTCCAGCACGTCATACTTGCGTATTTTTTCAAGTAGTATTGTGCTCATATTAACAAAATAAACAGCAGGACATATGGTGAAGGATAACAAATATTTTTGTAATATCATCACCCCTGTTATAAAAATGTTGCAAAGTAGTAAGTCAGCGTCATCTGGCAGGCATGCGCGGGTAGTTTTCCATATATTTAGAAATGAGAATACACTATACTGAAATGCATTTAACTGCAAATGCAGTCAAATTTACAGATATGAGGGTTCCGAAAACCACTGAAGTAAAGTTACTACTGGCAACCGAGGCAAAATCAATCACGATATCAAGCACATTAAGCATGCATGCTTGCATGCATGTATCTGCAATCATTTAGATACATATATATCGTACACATATGGCTCCAGGGTGGTTTGTTATAAGATTAAATAAATTATAAAACCCTACTTTACGTTGTTGTTGTGTTTGTATTATCGTCACAAAGTTAAAAATTAAATAAGTTTTTTTTTTATTTTTGTTTTAATTGAAAAATGCTGGCCTTAAATTTAGGGTAGTTAGCTGCGTTTCAACATACTTAAATATATACCAGTTTTTATAATGAAATAGCAAATGCTGCATAACTAATTTTACAATGCTATATAATGCTTCATAGACTTTATGCACTCCAATAATAATATAACCGACAGTTGTTACATGTTATTTTGCACAGTGTATAAATAACTTTTTAAAATACCATAAAAAAGCTTCTTATGCTTTAGGGTTTTTATCTTAAAACTAATGGAATGTTCTTTAAGTTTGTTTTAATTCTAAATAAATATTGAAATAACATAAATCTTTATTGCTTCCAACAATCCAACTTCCCCTGTTGTTAATTTTTAAAACAAATTCATGTACAAATTCATCTGAATTATCATCCTTTCCATAAACCAAAATCAATTGGTTACATTTTGGTACTTTTGGCACCAAAAATCTCAATATTAACAAAAGAAGCAATATATTGCCACATTATTGCATTATTGTCTGAAACTAATTGTGTGTTCCTCCCTGCACTTAAGGTAAAGTGAAGCAGAATTATATGACTCATTTTGCGAAGCCGCAATTAGGGTTTTCACACATCATTGGCTGTACCAATATTGACATATAACAAATAAGGTTACATTTCAGTATTTTCTACAGCATTAAATTGCTATTTTTATTACTTTTATTTAACATCTTTCGTATTTTAGCACAAATTTTCTTTTAGTTTTACTATACGTATTTAAATATCTACAATGTAACGGCTGCTGCCCGATGAACTAAGGGAATAATAACTGTTTTCTGAAAAGAAAAATTCATTTAATTTTGAAATTTTTTTCCAATAAAGTATTTAAGTATCTCACCTTCGTCGCTGTCGAAGGAATGAAATTTTTCGTCATCTCTTGCCATTGAGCGCCTACTGGTACGTGAAACAACACGTATTTCTTGTCTTCTATCTGGTGTTGGTGTCGTTTCAGTTGAACCGATTAAACTGGAGGGATATTCTAACGGCGAACCATATTCTGAACTTGGTTGACTGTAATTATAATTTCTGTCCACACTTATTGAAATCGTTGGTAATTTAAGATCCATTCTATTATCTATGATAATATTTTGTTCATCATCATGGGTTGTAATTACAGTTGGTATTATTTTGTTCGATTTTTGCGTAGTTAACTCTGGCTTGGGTGCCATACGTTTCGTTGGTACACTATTTTGAGTACATGTTTCGGTTTCACTTTTTTTGTGGATTTTTGTTTTGTTTGTGGGTGTTGGCGTTGGCGTTGGAGTAGTATCATTATCTAATAAAATATTTTTATTTACTTCATCATATGTATTAAACACCATTGTATTTATTTGTTGTTGTACATCACTAATAATAACCTCTTCCATTTCCTCTTCTTCATCTGAATAATACTCGGAGTCTCCATGTATTAATTGTTTTGTCACAATTTTATTTCTTTCTCTAGTTTTTGGCTTGTGTTCGAAACGTGAGATCAATTTGTTTACTTTTCCTACATCATTCGGATTAACTTGTTCATCGTAAGTTAATCTTAATGATGAAGTTTTCACTAATGGTTTTGCAATGCGTGCCATAGAAACTGTACGTTCGGGTATTATTGGTGGCTGCGCAGTAAGAGGCTCTGGTGGTTTTGTTAATGGTAATGGTGGCACTACTTCATTTGTGTCTTTCGTTATTTTAGACATTCTTATGGATGGCATTCTTTGCGGTATTGGTGGTGGTGGTGGAGAAATTGATGGTGGTGGCGGAAGTGATATTATTGGCGGTGGGGAGGGTGCTGCAGATGGTGGCCGATCATTATCATCAACATCAAATTCCATGTCTTCATTTTCATCAAAGTTAGCAATTAAACTTTCTCTACTATTGGAAATTAATATTTTTTGTTCTGGGTTTGCTTTGACTTCTTTGGTTACTGGCATTTGTACTGATTTTTTATCTGCTAAAATTTTTGTTACCCTTGAAGAATTATCATCATCTGGTTCTTCACTGCTATCTTTTTCGGAACTATCTAAGTTATTAGCACCAATTTTAACTACTGGCTCATTTTTTAACTCATCATCAAAATCTTCGAATGCGGTAACTAGTCCTCCTTGCTTTACATTTCTCTCAAAAATATCAATACTTTTTGTTTTATATAATTTTTCATCTCGCACTGTCGCCTGCACTTTCCACGCCTCATCTTTTTCAGATATAACATTTAAGCCAGCACCTGATGCACTACGTAAGCTTTCTTGACTTCTATTCTGTTGTTTAGCGCGTACGGCTTCCGGTATCCAAGAAT
The DNA here is from genome assembly GCF_002237135.1 of Teleopsis dalmanni. Taxonomy (NCBI): domain Eukaryota; kingdom Metazoa; phylum Arthropoda; class Insecta; order Diptera; family Diopsidae; genus Teleopsis; species Teleopsis dalmanni. The sequence continues at coordinate 172,200,127 of NC_051846.1, forward strand.
CAGAATCTGAATTCGAATCTACAGATAGTTGACGTGTATGTTTACGTGGCCTAGGTACCACAGCATCTGCAGACATTCTACGTTTAGATGACGGTGTTATATTTTTTAAACCGGATATTATTTCTTCATTAGATACCCATTCAAGTGCTTTGGGTTCGATTTTTTCTTCATTTGAAATTTCTGCTATTTTTGGAGTAGGAGATGCTACTGCTGGACGTGTAACTGCTATTATTAATGTAGATTCAAATGCATCTGAGTTATCTTGATGTATTAGTACGCGTGGAAACTCTGCATCAAGCTCTGATTCCATTGAATCAGATAACACTGACCTTGTTGTCCAAGCGGTACGTGTTTTTTGTGTGGTGATTTCTTCTTCAGATTCATCTAGGTCTTCCTGCTCCGAACGGTATTGGTAATCATCATCATAGCCACGTCTTGCAATTTTTGGTTCCATATTAGAAACTGTTTCATTTTCATTTTTATTTTTCTTACTATTTTTCTTGTTAGAGTCTTTATCTGTTTGGTCTTGCGACTTGTGAAAGAACTTGATATTTTGCATTTGTTCATTTACTTTTTTCAAAGTTTTTTCTTTGGCGTATTCAAATTTCTCTTGTAGATTTGTAACTGCACGACTTTTACCGCTCGTTGCGCCAGATCCCTCATCATCTGTTTCACCATAGTCCGAAGTAGGGGTTTTACGTAGTCGTGCGTTTTTAAACTTTTTAACAACAGTACCTTTACGTCTTTGTCTTTGTCTTTTTGAGTTACTTTCTGTGTCAGATTGAGCACCACTTTCTCCAGATTTTTTAAAACTATTTTTCCAACTTTCTAATTTGCTTGTGATTGTTTGGCGTTTAGGAGACTTTTCCTCTTCTTGTTTAGGATATTCATTTTCTGTATCATCAGCCGAAACATCCTGTGTTTTGAAGCGGCGAAGACTAAACTGAACTGTTTTTGTTCCTTCTTTCTTTTCTTTATTTGTTGTTTCTTCATTTTCCGGATTCTCTGTAGTTGTTTGTTGTCTCTTAATAGATTTACTAAATTTCTTAAGGTTTTGTTTTATGTTAGTAAAAGTATTTTCACTCCCATTAGTTTTATCTGTTTTTTCTAAAGACTGCTGTGGTGTTACTGGCGCTTTTGTGACGTTTTCTTTCGGATTTTTAGATTTTCCATAACTCTTTAAACGTGTAATAATATTTGTACCACCACTGGCAGTTGCAGATGGTGACTCGGTACCTGATTCATCGGGCGTTGAATCTATACTTGCAGCACGACGCATATATTTTCTGTGTTCTTGATTTCTGGGCTCGTTTTCTGCAACATCATATAATGTCTTTTCTGAGATTGGTGGAGTAGGCTTAGTGATGGGACTATTAGAACTATATACATTTTCAGCATGAACATATTTCGTACTGGAGATGCTTTCTTCAGACATACTTAAGCTGAGAGGTGGGTTTCGCACCTTAGCAAATCGAGTAGCTGCTATACCGGCTTGCCGTATTGGTGGTGTTACCTCCATACCACTTTCATCACCACTTTGTTCACCAACACTTTTTGATTTTTGTTGGGCTTTCTTTTTTGACTCTGATGCTGTGGAATCATTGGAACTGATACTATTGCTGTGCCCGGTATTTTGACGTGAAATTTTAAAATTAAAACGATAATTATCAGAAATACTCTGATCACGTAACTCTTCTTCTTGCTGTTCAAGTTGTCTCTCCTCATCGTAACGCTGCACATAGTGATTTACTTCTATTGTATCTTTCCGTATCACAGTTTTTTTAGCAAAAATATGTTTTAGTCTAAATTCTGAAATATCTTTATAACCCTTTTGTAGTTTTTCTGTAAATGTCATCTTCACACTAGTAGTAGAGCTAGCAACATCTGTTGTTCTTTGAATAGTTTCTGGGGCATATGCAGGCGTTTGAATAGGACTTATGGGGCGAGAGAAACGTTGATTGAATTGTGTGGGTGAGGGATAATCATCATCAACGCTACAGGCACTACGATAAGTATAACGATTTTCATTTGAATCCTGATGCATTAATGAGGATATTGTCGAAATACGTCGTGGTGTGTGATCTATAAAATCAGAAGGCGGTATTGATGGAGGCATTTGTTGCTGATCTGTTGACTGCATTTGCTTTGAAGGCGTGTCTTTTGTTACATCTTCGCGTGAAGTTCTAAATATTTTACGTGATTTAAGTTTTGACATTGATTTTGGTATTTTAATTTGCGATATTGCAGGTATTGCTGGCATTGCTGGCAGCTTTGCTATAAAATAGATACAATAATATAAATGATTAGCAAAAAGAATTCATTTAGTAGTAGTAGTGGTAGCGTGATGTGAATATGTATTTGTGAAATATTGATTGATTCATGGTAATTGTAAAATCACCCATGAATCGAACTTGCATACTTGTGTACCTTTTATACTATCCATATCGATTTTTTGACATAAATTTCGAAAATCCATTTTCTTAAATTAATTAAAATTAAAATTTTTAAAGGTTTTAATAAAACTGGTAGTTTTTTATTAAATTATTAATATTATTAATAAAATTTTTATTTTTTAATAAAATTTTACTTTTCCTTTTTTATATTTAGTATGATTTCGTTTTCTTCAAGCAATATTTTCTTTTTGCTAATTATCTTAAACTAATTTTAAAGCACTGCACTTAACACTTTAAGTAGCAATAAACTTAATTTAAATCTGTTCTGAACATTGCGGTTTTGTAGCAATTTTTAAAAAATAATTTATTTTATTAAATTATTAATATTGCTTATATAAATTTTCTGTGCAGAACGACCGTTTTCATTCCTTTCTGTCTTAACGCTGGCCGTTTTGGAAAAACTAGTCTAGGAAAATTTTCTATGCAAACCTTTTGTTATAGCATTTTGACGCTAATTAAATTAACGTGTTTATTTTTACGTTTATACATTTACCCCTTCACTTTAGATACATTTATATATTTTTCTCTCCTTTGGTTTTCTTTTTGTAGTTGGCCTATGGCAATTTATGCCTTCATCCAGTATGATTCTTCACGTATTTTTTAGTGTATAGTAGAAGTAGTTGCGGGCTTTATTTTTTGTTAAGTTCTTTAGTTTTCTAAATTTTTTGTTTACTCTTCTAGTTGTGTTTTATTTTTAAATTTAGTGATTTTCTTAACCTAGTGACTTAATTTGTTTGTAGGCACTGAAATAGTTGTATGTATACACTACAAGTTTACGACTATAAACAAATGTTTACAAAATAATGACTGCACTCATTAACAGAAATCAAGTACCTAAAAGAATGTATAGTGGTACTAAAATGTATATTTCAAATATTCTATGAATATGTATACTATATATGTATATGTAAAAATACATAATTTGCGCTCTTCCGTTGTCCTAATAAATTTATACAAATAATGTCTTGATATATTTAATGCCAATATAAGAATATTTGTTAGCACCTTTTATTCACTTTGGGTTTTTTACATTAAAAATGTTTGTGCAGACATTTTCTACAGATATTTTTAAACATAACGACACTATTTTTCCGCGTTTTTAGTATTAATTTTGTAGAGGTCTTGTTTTACTTATTTTCCGCATCGTTAGTGCTGTTAACTATTACTTTGACTTCTGCTTATTTTATTACATATATGTAAGCTAAGCTTGATATTTGATTATAGAATAGAGTGTAAGAACTTACTTCGTAATTGCTATGAATATTGCAATTAAGAATTAATTAAGGCGATTCATATATGATTTCATATATTTTAAGAATAACAAATTTCTTATTAATTTTAGGATTTGAGGATTTTTAAGCCCTGATTTTTATATTTTGATCTGCTCAATTTTATATATATATTTATATATTTATCATATATAGTTTAATATATTTTAAGAATAACAAATACTTTATTAATTTTAGGATTTCAGGATTTTGTAGTTTTAATTTTTAAATTTTGAACTATTAAATTTTATTTAGTTATTCTGTTAAAATATTTTTCAAAAGACAGTGTTATGTTATGCTTTCATGATTAAATATATGCTTAGTAATTAACTGACAAAATGCCATGTTTAATATATGATATGTAACTTTTTAAGTATTTAAATCATAGTATTTACAGTAAAGGGAATTTTATTCAACAAAAAAAGATAAGTTATTGATATACAAAACAAAAAATTTTATAAAAATATTGTGAAAATGAGGGTATTCCGAATAATTACTGAAAAATATTTAAAAATAAATTAACGTTGAACCATCCATCATAATTTTTAAAGTCATTCAAATACAAGAAACTATGTGTATCAAACCATGTGTATCAAATTATATGATATTTAATAAAGCTATTTTGTTGAACTGTTTTTGGTAAATAAATTGTTTTTTTACTTAATAATTTTTCACGTAGACCTTTCTTGGACACTCTATATCTAAATAAAAACTTAAAACATGATTAGACACATTTCTTCCTTTTCACATGATTTTTTTTTGTTTTCAAATAAGTCGGAAATACCATGTTTGTAAAATATACTATTAATATCAACTATTAATAATAATAGTTGATATATAATATAACACTATTTGATTAAATTAGAATATAATCCAATATAAGGTTTAACTTTTTTTAGGTATCAACAATTTCTTGTAATCTAACTACAAACATAAAGTTTTTGTATAATTTTAGTCTCTTAAATTATAATTTATCAATTTTTTTTACCTATGCAGTATTTTCTCTAAAGTGCAATTCTATATATTCATTAACCCTTTATTAATTATAGTAATTTCTATTACTCAACTCATGTAGTCACACTCTAAAGTTAAAGAAGCTATTTTAAAAATAATATCATTTTTTCTATATTCAATATCTACATATAAATGTATTGCTTTAAAATTTATACAAAAAAATCATATATTTAAATATATATTATTAATAATTCATAATTTTTTTTCTTTTCAGATAACTGACTTCATTTTCTCTATTTCTCAGGTTTGCATAATGAATGCATAAATTTTGTTTGGATAATTTGATGCATACAACGGCTTACGGAAGTAAATAAATTGTTGGCATATTTAAAATCTATACCGCTAGAAACATTCCATATATAATATATTATATATACTAAAGTTATTAGTATATAGAATTAACTAAATATAAAAACACAAGATGAGGCGGCAGATATGTACGCTGACCGTCCTTTTGGTGGCCGTTTTAGGCAGTACCACAGCTTTAAGTAAGTACACTGCTTTTACTTTATTACACAAAAATACTATATACATATATAGATATATTTATTAAACTTAAAAATAAGAAATCATATGATAACAGAAATCGACTACTAGCTACCAGTGCGGAATACTCAATATTGTTTAAATTTAACATAAATTATTCAGGTCTTGAGCATTAGATTAGAATTCTAGTTTTCTATTTACTATAAAAAAAATTTATTAAAAGATTTATTTGAAAATATTATATTTAGTTTAAGTGAAAAGTTGACAACTGTAGTTGTTGCATTTCCATTCAACAGATTTCTGTGTAATGTAATAACTTTTTGTTGTAAAATTTAAGAGAAAGTTAATTACAAGCGCTGTCAAATTAAAAAAGAAATATGCTATTATTATTTATGCAGTTTCGCACTTTACATTTTCATAAAGTTGAATAAACTGTGAAACTGCAAATTACTAAGATGACTGTTAGTTTACTGTGAGTGATTTACTGTAAACATTACATTTAATAGTTCGTCTAACTTTTTGAGAAACGAGGCTGTAGACAACTCATTTCGCTCCATTTCATACATAAATATTTGAACGATTTTAATGTATAATTACAATGCCACATTGACTGACACCTTGGTTAATCTAAATAAAAGTTTATTACTTTTTTTACTTTAATTCTCTAAAATTATTTGTTTATCAGCAAAATAATCAATAATAAATAAGTCAATAAATTATCAAGGCACTGTGTTTTTTATTACTTTTCTATTTTTATTTTATATAATTAAATTTAAATTAATTATATGACATTTATAGATAACTTACAATATAATACAATTTATAATAATTAAATAGTTTAGTTTGTTAAGCAATAGAAAATTATATCATATAAAAAAGAATTTATATAAACTTAACTAATACATTTCTATTAAATTATTTTAATTTTTATATAAAACATTGTCTTTACTATTCAAATAAATTCCTTTCGTATACATTTTTTCGCACCCAAAAATATTTTCAAAAATATTTATTGTGTTTTTAAAAATGCTTCCAAAATGTCACAATTAATTTCAAAATATGTTGGGTTAATTTTAGATATTTTGTTAAGTTTTTTCCGATACCACAGCAAAATTCCTTTTCCCATGATATTTTAGTGTGAAATTTAAAATACATTTTTCATTTGGAAAAATGCACCTTTAATGCAAGAAGACACGTTTTTGGAAAATATTACTTTGTACGTTTGTGTAGACAAGAATTCAACAAAATTAAAAAAAATATATAAATTTTGGTAATGCTTATAGTATGTGCAGAAGTTCTATATTTCAAAATAGTTTTTTTATTTTTATCTGAAAATAATTAAAATTGGACTCAGAAATACTTTGAACCCATGAAGGCGGACAATAGAGATATTGATAGATCTGCCAGAGAGATCTATCTTTAGTAGATCAAATAGATCTTGCACTCCGAAGTCCTTTAACTTAAAAACAATAACTATTATTTTAAGTTTGGTTTTTGTGCTATAAGAAATAGTTGTTTGTTTGTATATATTAATATAGTGAGAGTTAGCATAGAGCTTATGAGTATGAAAATAAATTGTAAATAATGAAATTTAGAGAACTGAATTATTTTTAACATTTTGTTCTAATTTACTTTCTATTAAAACTTAGTTCGTTATTCAAAAGCTTATGTGAACTTTTTTAATAAAAACAGTTTTTTAATTTATTTATATATATTTATCTATATAACTATGTATTTATATAGTCGTTTTTGACAAATGTTAATGTATGAGAATTATTTATAATGGAATAATACTGCAAAAATAATAATAGTCATAATTCAATGATAATAAGGTTAGTTGTTAGAATATACACTACAATATTTCTCCCTTATAAAAAGGAATTAGATAAAAATCTATATTAAAAAACTGTTTCTATTACAAAAGTTCGCAAAGGCTTTAAAAAAGTACACATTAATAAATCATATTTACTTTAATTATAAATGTTTTACTTTTTTCTTTAATATTAATATTTTTTTATTAATTAATATGATATCTTGTATACATATGAAATAAAAATTATCAAGTTTAATTAGTTTTTGTCTCACATATATTTTGAAATTAATTTAATCCACAAAAAAAATGATAAGTCAGACCTAGTAGACGTGTCTACAGTAACCGATTTTGTAAATTTTTTAAAGTTTAGAGTTTTTAGTGTTCTAGTTTCTCTGCGAAAATAGCATTGAATTACATTATCAAAAGCAGTGAAGAAGTTTATATAGTATCGTTTAAAATTACTTAAGACAAACATTTATCATAATATATATATTTATTATTGTACATACATTTTTTATATATATAAAATATTCAAAACATTTTATTGTTGTTTTTGTATAGTTAAAATTTATTTATTTTTATTAAAAAACTGATACTTCATTCGTAAATTAAAAAGTACTACAGTAATAAAAATTAAAGTTTTGTATCCGTTGAAAATCATGACTGTAAACCTAAACTTTTAATTTATAAAAGAAAATGTTTTTAAATATTAAACATTTATGTTTCTTTTTGTTAAATAAATATAAGAAAAGCTGATGAATTAATTTGATGCATTTAAATAAAAGAAAATATGCTTCAGTAGAAGCAGTGGATGGTAAAATAAATTATTTATTTATTATAATATTTGTACAGCGTGTTAAAATAAGGAATAAATCAAATTTATGAAGTGCTCAACTGTAAACACAATAAATATTACATTTAATACAGCTTTTGTTATTACTGTAAGCCGTGTTGTTTTATCATCCTTGAGAAACAAAGCTTTCTTCACTTTTCTTGGGAACACTGAAACTTTGAGTAACTTTGCTGCGTACACAAGTCCGCTCGTAGCATCAATTTAGCCTTTGGTGAAAAGAAAAAAATAATACTTACTTAGTTTGCCATTACAGACGTGAGTTGTCCTTGGCCGCGTCGAGTAGCGTCCGCCAGCCAGCTAATCAGGCTTGCTGTTCCGTTGATAGTACCAAGCGCTCCCAAATCGTTGATCACCTGGTTCTTCCGCCGACGATGCGGACGTACATTACCGCTTTTAAAAAAAAATAAAAAATAATAAATAAAAAATTTCAAAAACTATATAAGCAAAAAGAAACAAAATACATTTTTTTTTTAATTTCTTAAATTTCTAAATTATTAAATATTTTATTATTATATTTTATATTATTAAATATTTTATTATTATATTTATACCTTATTATTCTTCATTCCTTTTCCCATACTTTAATAAATTATTTCAAACATAAATTTAATGCGTTAGAAGGTATTAATTCTTCTTCTCATATTAAAAGTTTATACATTTTATTTCGAAACTTTAACCCATTTAAAAGGAAATTATTTCATTAATCATGTTAAAAACATGAAACATGAAATATCCAAGGATACCAAAAGCCTTTACACTTATTATCTGAATTATAATAATAATCTTTTGCAGATTTAAAGTACCATAAAAGGGCAGATCAAGTGCTTTGTCGTTTGTTTATGATGATTTAAATAGCTTTAAAAAAATAATCATAAACCTGTCATTTAAATAACTCTAAAGTTAGGTGTATTTTTAGTTACAAATTGAACTAAAATATTTTTATGGGACAACACATGTTAGGGGGATTCAATACTGCAAACCAGGGCACATTCCTTGTAAAATTAATATGCTGTAGTACAAATTTAAATGTGTGCCGTTGAAAGGGTAAATAAATTTTAAACAAGTCATAAATTTTAACAAATTGGAAACTATTTTTGTACGTGTGCCCTAATTTTTAATTAATTACTCTGGAGTTGGCAGCAGCAGGCATAGTTCTGTATTATTACTACTATTGTTATTTCGAAATTTTATATCTTATTGTTATATTTATTTGTGTTTTTTTTGATATATTTTTAGTTAACTCACCGCCTCGCATTATTAAACAACCACCAACTGATGAATTACTATTTAAAGTGGCACAACAAAGTAAAGAAAGTGATAAACCATTTATAATTGAATGCGAAGCTGAAGGACAACCTGACCCAACGTAAGTAATCATTTCATTGTGACAAATTATTTTCAATTTATATTGTCATTATAAGTTTGAAACTTAAGTATAAAAGATTTTAACACTTTTCAAGTTATAACATTAACATCATATTTTTGGTGTCAAATTTTTACACATTTCAATTGTGTTATTAACAGTCCAATATGTTGCGAACAGAAAATGTTGAGCATCCATTGTTTTTCATATATGAAAATCTTTAAAAATAAATTTAGGTTAACATATTTTTTATATTTTTAAATTGTTGCGTATGGGAAATGTGTGGTCTTCTGTTTTTTTTTTTTTTAGTAAACAACGTCCATTTAGCTAGATAGCTTTTTTTTTTACTTTTGTTCTAATATATATGCTTAGAAATTTTTCATACGAATTTTTATTTATTTATTGTATAGATAGTGTCTGTTTAGCATAAAAGCGTGTAAGTTGAACAAAGTTACTGCAAATTTATTATAGTTGGTTGATCTATAAAAAAATACTCGCGCTTGCTAGTCTGTCTATCGAATTGAGAAGAATTCCAATAAATTTTTTTCTTAATCATATTTCGCAATTTTTTTTTTTTACCCGACATAAGACAATATTATCTTATACCATATAGTAATAGTGCCACATGTGCGCCCAAGTCATTTACACAAACTTTTTATATACTAGATAAAAATGATTCGATTTTGACACATAGTTTTTCGTAAAAGAAATTTCAAGTCATAAATTTTTCTTAGAAAAATGTAATGAGGTCATAAAATAAAAGAAGCTGTACAATCTTTCTTTACTATGTAATATTTTATTTATTAATGAAATTATGAAGAAGTAGAAATTCCTTAGCATTTATGTAGTAGTGATTATTTCAGTAATTCATGATTTCGTTTATATGGTACTATATACAAAATTTCATACATATACAGTGTAAAAATGATTTTTTTGCTGAATGGAACTTGCAATAAAATACTATTTTTGGTGTTTAAATTATATTGTATTTAAAAAATTTATAATATGTACTTCGTAGTAGTGTTTATCAATGCAAACAATTAGTTTCTATACGTAAAAAATCCATATGTTGATTCTTTTGAAGTGGGCTTTTAATCAGTGTCACAAAGAAGAAATTCAATGTATTCTATCTAAACTATTTTTAAATAAATGTTTTGTTGCTGTAAAAACATATACTTAAACATATACTTCCATAATTCGAAGTGCCATTTTGCAAAAAAAAAATTTCGACTTATGGCGATTTCGAGTTAAAGAACTTTTTATTTAATTGTATATAATTTGCTCTCTAAACCCTGTTGCACTCTGTCTAATTCGAGTTATGCAAGTTTGACTGTATTCATTTTTCATATTTATCATTTTCAAAAAAGTTTTTGACTTCAATAGCGTCAATCATAATTATTCTTTTTTATTATATTTTTAAATAATACCCATCAAATATATATTAATATATGATACTTATTCTTCAACATTTTTGATTGGCTGTTAAGAATATTTTTTATATTTATATTCCGCAAAACAATCTGCAATCTGTGCTACCAATCATTCCCCTTTAAATAGTATTTGTTATGCTTGTATTGAATCTATTATACTGAATATAATATTTTTATTTATAATTGACAATTCATAGAAACCTTTTAAGCAAATGTGTTCTCTTGTCCAAAGCAATTTTATCGAAGCAATACAGGAAACTTATTCCCCGTTGAACTAATTTTATCTTTTGGTATGACATCATATTTCCTTTTAATGGCTAAAATTGACAGGAAGCAAAGCTTTTATGCGTTCAAGTATTGCATTTATGGACGGAATTTCTATGTTTGTTTGTTTAACATATGATATCGTATGTATTTGTTCACAAACTAAAATCCAATCATATCTTATAATTTATTTATAAACTTTAATAATAAATCAAATCGAGAGAATTGTGGTTTATTTTTATCATAAATGTGGTTTAATTGCGATGTTTTAATATTCAATAGTTAACATATATTGATGATTGTCATAGGCAGTAATAAAAAGCAATTGAAAATATATTTATAAAATATGTGTATATAATATAATTAAAGGAATAATAGAATATTAGAACTTCCTTTTATAAATGTAATTATTAGTATAAATAAATTGAAATCATTACCATATTAATTAATTTGTATTAAACAGTTTTTAATATTAAAATTTTATTATATATTTTTTATAATTATATATAACATATAATAAAATTATGTCAAATCAACTGCATAATTTTAGAATTTGCAACCTAAAATTGTTTTCACTTTTATGTTACTAGTCTAAATTTGCATTTATTTTTGGGATTCAAATTTCAAATAAATAAATTTCAAATAAATATTAATAATTAAGAATTGTATGTCATATGACAAAAACTTTATTCAGAATAAAAAAGGATGGTATACTGATACTGAGCAAATTTTCAAATCCAAAAGAATTTTTTTTAATCAAGTAAATTCTTGAGCTGAATGACCATACCAGCTGTTTCGGATATTAGTATGAATATTATATATATTTATTAAAAAGGGATTTTTATTTTAGTTCATAAAAAAGCTTCAAATAACAAACATATAAATGTTAAATATAAATTTATTTAGTGAACTTGATGTTTACTGGCAAACACATATTACATACAAGCATGTACACATTGTATCTGATTATTTTATTAATCATTAAAGCTGTAATTCCATGACAAAGCTGATGAAAACACAAACTCTAAAATTTATTTACTAAAGTCATTAAATTAAACTTTAAAACTGTGGATTTACTAAAGAAATTAACATTTTTTACAGAAAGTTTATACCCTTTACACAAGATTTCACTTTTCAATAATTCACTTTCAGCGTATAGTTTACTATTCATTCAATAAAATTTCCATATACAGAAAAATATATATAGTACACTAGACCACAACGTTATTGTTGCAAATTCGTTTCTCTTTTACACATAGTTTTTACATTTTCTCACAATGCATATATATTTCACTGTGTAGAAGAAAACAATTCAAATGGATTCATTAAGCCCGTAAGAAGAAACGAAATAAGAATAGCAGAACGAATTCTGTTAACAGAAAAGTAATCATCTAAGAATTCATCTATATTCAATATTCAGAAACTACCAACAGCGAAAGAAGAAGAAAGTAGAAGATAAATAAAATTGCAATTAAAATTATATAAAAGAAACATGTCTTTAAAAACAAACCTTCCATAAAACGTTTTCAATGTTATTAATTAATGTGTTTATAAATTATAATACTCTATCGTCTAGAGTATTATATAGACGATAGAACAAAAAGGAGGACGTATCGTGAATATGATGATCGAAAAATAAATTAAAAATTTTTTATATAATAACGTATATTATATAAAAACAAACTTAAATTTTAAAAAAAAATCTCAAACTTAATCGTAAGTTTATTTTTATATAATATACGTTATTATAAAAAACATAATTTTAGAAACACGATCCTAAACCCGACGTCGACACTAAAACCAGCGTTATAAACTAAATTAATAAAATTTTATTTGTACGATTATATTGATATATTTTAAACTTTATTATTACGAAATAAAATTTTATTTGTAAACTATTGTTTTTAATTATATTCATTTCAATCGTAAGAAATAAAATTGTATTCATAGCATATAATTTTCTTATGCAAATACAAGATTTTATTTTGCAATTTCCTGAGTGAAAAATTCAATCATTTAAGAATTTCTTTCAATTTTTCTTTTCAATGAAATTTGCATACGACAACAGCTGTAATTTATCCTACCGCACTTCCATTCAAGTAAATGCATTTCTCCGGTTAAATGTGCGAAAATAGTAACATCTTTATATACATATAACATTTTTCTTTACAGAGTACATTTCTTACTCGTTAAGAAGTTTCTCGTTGTTCCACATTTTGTACCGCTAAAAATTGAACAGATTATTCAAGTATCTGATATTTCCTGCTGTTTATTATTTTATTATTTTATTATTTTTGTGATTAAGTCAAGAGGAGCAAGACAAGAATTGCTTAAGTTTGTTAGATTCTTATATACAATGATGTTTTTGTTGTAATGGATGCAATTGAAAAAATGCAGCAGAGAACAAGTGGCAGTTTGAAATAACGACTTACGACGAGAAAACGTGAATACAAAAAAATATATATAAACAAACATATAAAACTCTAAATGTGTACAGATAAACGTACTTTTATGTAGGTGGTTTGCATTTAATGATGGGAAAATGCTAAAATTAAAAGATAATTTTGCTCATGACGCAGCTGTAGTATGAGTGGTAAATGCATTTCAGCATTCAATAAAAATTTTATTGATATAAAAAATTTATATTAAAAAATTATTAAATTCTACTACAAACTATAGTTCATTAATTTTATTATCAATTTTATTTTTATTTTTTATATTTTTTATGGAATGATACAATCCACCTTAAGCTTCGGAGTATCTTACATTTTAACAAAGTCATGGCGAAAATGTAAAGTGCCTAATCTTAAATGGATTAAAATAAATAAAAGTAAAAAAAAAAAAATTATAGCAATACTGGCATCAAGTGTGAGACCATCAACTAGTAAAACCGGCTATTCATCTAGTTTCGAAACACATTTTACTTCATGTCGCTATTAAAAAGAACAACTTTTCTGAATAATTTATTTTGTGTAAAAAGTTCATCAAGCCATGCACGATGTCTTATATACATATACAATATATACAAATGATATACAAAACGTTAAAATGAAGTAAGAAAATTACGTAATATTTAGTGTAGCTTCTAGAAGTGATACAATTCGCGTTGATTATGTAGTATCCATGATATTGTCATACGGTGGAGGTAAATTGTACTTTAAAAGATCATAAAAATGATTGCTAATGTTATTAAATTACTTAAAAGTATATTTGTAGCAAAATAATGTGTCCACCATAATATATGAAAACACTATGCTCTACCATACATTAACTATCTACTCTACTCTACACTTCTAATAGACAAATAATGAAATATGATACCGGCCTTTTACATTTTTATTATTTTTTTTTTTCTAATTTTTGGAAAAGCTTATATCAATTTTTTACATAAAAAGTTTTTGGTTAAAAGCCGCTGCTATAAAAGTTAAATTTCCTAATTTATTAGCTGGAGAGGAGGTGGAAGCTAACATGACTTTAATATGCTATGTTTTCTTCATAGTCATCAAGCACACGGTCTGACAATATTTGATTCTGTATCTGTCCCCAGTACGTGTACTATTCATGGTTGTTATACAAATGTATCTTCCTAAACATTGAATGGATTTTAAGCTATTTTGCTTTTATACTTTTTTTTACTGTGTAATTTTTGCAAATTGTCTAATTTTTTCTTATGTTTTAAACGTATGGCGTATCAATTTCCATTAGTCAATGTCAGTAACGTGCGTTTGTATTCTCTTTCGGGAAGACGTTCAACATTTGCACAGTTCATTAGACTTAATTTCCTTAATGGTTGCGGATGTATTTTGATATTGGATAGAAATTGAGTAATTAAAGGAAATTATATGTGAAGAGAAGACATTGGGATGGGATAGCAAAACTAAATTAAATTATATACATATAAAAATATATTAAAGAAATAAGATGAAAGTTTTCTTTCAATTAAAAAAGAGAAAAATTCACATTCAATTAAAATAAGTAAATTAACTTATAGAAAGCTTTATAAGTTTATTTTTTTAAGTTTATTTATTAAAATAAGTAAAAAGTTGAGTATATGAAAATTATAATATATATATATATACCATATACATATATGTTAGCGTAGGATTGGTTATTATTCTGTTTGGTTGTAAGCTAGCCACACATAGCTGTATTAGTGCGTACACGTCTCATATACAACTAAATCGCTACATGCATTTAGAGTGAGATGTCAATGTACCTAGTAAATTTAAGGACTGCTGGAAGTACCATTCTTAAGGTCTCAAATCTTAGGGTTTCCAACTATTCAACGCGTGTTCGCGATAATACATGTTATAAATATATAAGAATTTATTGGCCACAGTTTACTATTTACGTATACTCAATATGAATTATGATAGTGGTAGTGTTGCGATTCGTAGCAGTACGATGCACGAACCAATTGTTTTTTTTTTAATTTGATGTATGTAAACATGGATTATTCAATTTAGCAGATGATTAAAATATTTTTCCTGCATTTTTGGATATACATAACGTCTTATAAACCCTTCATACTTTGGCTCTTTAAAAATATTTTTTGGATTTAATGGATTTAATCAACATAAACAAAAAAAAAAAAATAATATGTATATAAAATATATATATAAAAATTTAATAACCAATTATTTATTTAATTATAATATTTTGTTTAAAATAACATTTTCCCATTATTTATGTCCATTTCTTCTAAATAGTTATTAATTTAATAATAAATTCAAATTATAATTGATTTTATGGATGTATATTCAATGCTATGTTACCCTAGTTACGTACAGACAATCTTATATATAAACGTAAAACCTTTAAATAAGTATTATTTATGTCAGTATCAGATATATTGCATTTTTGATTTACTAGTTTTGAGTTCTTCCTCTAGAAATATTAAGTAAGCTATAATTATTATTTGTCATAATAAAATAAAAAAATATTTTTGCATATTATTCCAAAGAGCATCTTTATCCTCTAACCATAATCGTATCTGTAGCTAAAATGACTAATGGAATGTAGATTTTTATGTGAAAATTGTGTGTTACAGTAACATAACAAAATGATCCTTCTCCCACTCACTAAGTAAGAAAAGACTTAACGATATTTTGGTTATACCTAAAAATTTATTGCGACTATATTTTATGTAAAACATAATTCATTTTAGATATTTTGAATTCGTTTAATTGGGATAGGTAAATAGCTGTTTGAATTGCTTGTCAAGGAAATTCTTAAAACCTCCAACGTCATATTAAACTTTCTTTCTTATTATTATTATTCATATTTATTTTTATAGTAATGTAACAGAAAGCGACATTTTAATGATTTCTATTATTTATAGATACATTACACATAACCTTTATTCGTATAGTACATATCTGTTACCTATACAATATTATAATTGGTTTTTGCGGTTTTGTTATAAAATATTACCAATGTCAGTTCAAATTTACTGTTATCAAAATGCCTGTATTTAAGTTTTCGTTTTTTTTTTCTAATATCAGTTGCAATTTTCAATTTGGTTTAGAATTTTTCTCACAGATTGCTACATCTAGAATATATATTGAAAATATTTTGGTTAAATATTTTCAAACGATTGAGGTTTTGATGTGTAGTTAATCAATTATTTTAATTAGAAATGTATGAGTATTACATATGTGAATATTTTTGTGGTATTTTCTATATTTTTGTATTTTGATAAATTCACTTAATAATTAAAGAAATGGACGAACTTTAAACTGAATATAAACATTTTTATTCATTATTATAATATAAATATTTAATAAATATTACTTATTATAACTTTTTAAAGTCTTTTGAGGCTTATACCTAATTCAAAGGGTTTAAATTAAAAAAACGTATAGTAACGCATTTAACCGGTTAAATGTGAAATATTTAAGTTAAATATTCTTTAACTAGTTATTTCAATGAATGAAACTGTTATTGAAATAAATACTGTGAAATTAAATGTACATAGTAAGTTTCAAACGCAGAGTTGTATCCGCAATTAAAAAAAAATTATTTTAATTTGTTAATTACTAAACATATTTAAAAAAAAAATTTTTACAGACAATATTTGTTTATAAAGCCGAATTTATTTAATTTTTAATGTTTTATTTTTATTTTTAATGTTATTAGAATATAATTTAATTATTTTAACACAACAATAATGTAAAAAAAACATGCCCATTTAACTGTATAATCAGCAAGTTAAAAAGAAATAAGGTTTAAATCTATGATTTATAAAAAAAAATAAATTAATATGTATTTTATGATCTATAATTATTTTATAATTATAATTATAAAGGGAGGATGGATATAGCATCACGACCTTAAGATTAGTTGTAGCTCCTATTTGAACAACTTTTTCAATAGGTAGTAGTATTTTTCATATTCTTCGAAATTTCAGTTTATCATCTGATATTAAGTATCGATCTCTTAGATACTTTCCTAAATATTTCTTTCGGTTATGCTTTATTGTAGAGTCGCTTCCTAGCACTAAGGTCGACTTATTCAATTTTTCCAGTAACAGATCCTTTAACTTGTCTTTAATTTTCGAATATAAAAATGTATAGATATAGGTTTTTTAAATAATTAAATAATATAAATACTATCTCATATTTCACTAATTTTTTTTATGTGTGAAAATTTTCATATTTTTTATTACATTCTATTAAAGTGTAGAAAAAAATAAGTTTTCAACGCAAAGGTTAGATAGAAAGTGGTTGCAATTATAGTAAATACTATTGGAATATTTGAAACTACATATATATATATACTTTGGCATCTTAGTAATATTGCTTGTATGAAAAGTTGTCGGTAATTATTACTATTGTACGAATTCGCATCTCGACTTAGGAATTTATCGTGACCTCTTCATGGACTTAAAGTATGTTTCCAAGTAAAACTGCCTCCATAAATTGTTGTATTGAAACTAGATTACAGAAATAAATTTTTGAAACACATTGCAATTAACCAATGGAATGAGTAGGTACAATTAGAATTATGTATTATCTTAACAAATAGAATTTAAGTAAATAAAATATATGTTGGTAAATAAGAAACCGAACCGTCTTGGTTCGAAATAGTAAAAAGAAGAGTTAGTCTTAAAAAGTTAGTTTTAAAATGAGTCTTAAAGTAGTCTCAGAGCTGTCGTCAAAACAGAGACTTAATAATATTGATAAATCTAAATAAATAAATGTGTAATTGAAAATAAAAGACGGTATTTTAATTAACTTGAATTTATTGTAAAATATACTTTTACAGTATAAAATGTAAGATGCTTCAAGACGACTCAAATTAATAACTTAACTGTTCTTATATGATTACCGTAATTTGTAGTGTAGATATTATGTTTTAATTATTATATGATAGTAAGTATATAATATTTTTTGTATTGAAATTTTATAATAAGAAAAATATAAAAGCATTGTCTTTGTGTCGCTTTACATATAAAATTCAACAAATTTCTGTATTAAAAAATAAAAACAAAAAATTATAAACAAAAAAAACTTCATATTAATGAACAACGCCCAATTTTTAATTAAGATAATCAAAAACAAAAAAAAAACATCTTCACAACTGCATTTACAAAAGCATATGATTTAATGATAATTTTTTGTTTTGGTAATAAAATTATGGCAATTTATATTCTCATCGCATTGGTATGCCGCACTACGTCATGTGCTAACGTTTAACTCATTTGAGTTTGATTCTGACTTTTCTATATTTTATAAATGGCACGGCACATAGAGAAAAAATTAATCATTAATTTCTATTACTAATACCTAAAAAGAATAAAAAATGAATTGAAATAAGTAAAAAAAATAATAAATTAAACAGCTAAACTCAAATCAAAGACAGATACATTTCTAATGTATTTTGAATGTTGCTCTCATGTAGTTTTCAAGAAAATTGATTATTAATAAATTATAGATACTTTTCTATTTTCTTTTTGTTGTTACTAATTTGCAGTAAATAGAATTTCAATAGCAAATTTTGTATCAGTTTCACTTAACCTTTTGTCAGTGAACTAGCTTATGTATAAATACTAAAATACTATAAATATTAAATGACTAATTTCTTTGGTTTTTTATTTATTGTGGTACGTACGCCTACTTCGATATATACGTTTAATTTATTTATTTAAACATTTAATTTTATTTTATGCAATTTTTTTAAATGTCTAGAAATTGTTTTGTTACGTTAGTTTATCTATTTTGTCTTTTCAATGTAGAACATCTCGAACAAAATTAATTCAGTAGAGCTGGCGACATTGTTGAGTGAGTTGTTGCTTCTACAGTCTTTCAGTCATTCATTGATTGCATTTATCTAAGCGTAAATTGCTACACATTTGACACAATTTTAATTAGTTTTAAATGCATTCAAAGAAATCACGTATTTGATTGTTACAATTTGCACTTAATTTTTTCATTATACATTATATATGTATATAAATATCTACATGAGTAATAATTTATGAAACAATTTTTCTTTTAAATGGTTCATTTTATATACATACATATGTGGCACTAAGTGTAAACAGTTTTCCATTAATTGAGGAAATGAGGTTATAACAATACATATATTTCACACAATTTTCCTGAAGCCGTTTTGTATATTACATTACATTACGTACTGTAATTACTGTAACTTTCATACCCTATTTACATAAAAAAACGAATAAATTAAATTTTTATATACTATTTGTGTAAAATAATATATGTATATGCATTTTTTTTTATAAATGTTAATATCTAATTTTTGTAAATGTTCTAATTTTTTATTAATATAAATTATATAAATATTTTCACGTTATTGTTAATTTTATTTACTAAAATATTAAAAATAAAAAAAGTGCTTCAGATACGAAACTCTACAAGTATCTATAAAACAAGTATATTTTCCTAATTAATTAATTTTAATATGTGTTTCATGTTACTTTAGTTACAATAGTTGACATTTCGTTTACAGTTGCGTCATTTATGGACCTATTATGATACCGCTTACAGTACATTTTTTATTTTTCTCCAGCTAAGAAACTGATTCGTTGATATTTTACCAAATATTTCTATTTTCTCCAGCTAAGAAACTGATTCGTTGATATTTTACCAAATGTTTCTATGGAATATTGCAAAGTTCGATGGGTTATCTGCAAATAACATATTTAAATTAGCTACATCTAGACTATAGATGTTAAAAGAGCAGTACAGTGACACAAGCAAATGGTATATACTCTTTGACAAAAGTTTAAAATTGTTACATTTAGCTTTTTACTTGCATTACTATAAACAGTATGCGATTATCATTTCTAACCGGATTAGTACAAATACAGAGGTTCTATTTTTTTTGGTTTTAACGGCCCTTATTCCAACTGGACTAAATTAATCTGGTATTTTTATAGATTCTACCATCTCAAATATAACAGTATTATTTAGTATTTTTAGAATGTATATAAATCTTGATGTATGCTTAAGAAAAATGTCTAATTTTAATAAAATCTGGTTTTGGTAGAATTTGGTATAATTTTATATAAAAAAAATTATATATTTTAAACTTTCATTTAAACATTAATGCCACAATTAAAAGAACTATGATAAAAATTAAATATATTTTATATATTTTTTTTATTGTAGCATTTAAATGTATTCCTATTATGACATTATTTATGTACCTAACGCATTATGCTTAAATTAACCTTCAACATTTTCAATTTGTTTTGCGACTGATTAAAATTCCTTACAACTTAATTGGCGCCAAGTGTCAAAAGGTCTGAAATCCTTCACGAATTTAGAATCACAAACAACAATCATATTAAGAATTTTAATGTTTTATTTTTATACTTAGGCTAAAACTTACATATTTACATATTTTATATAGTTAAAATATAAGTAACAAAAGTATCAGCGAGTAGGGTTCTTGGGGTGTTTACCTAACTTCAGAGTGATAAAAACAAAATTATATAGATATATTTTACATTTAGTGATCAATGACAGTATCGCAATAAAATGTATATTTTAAATCCATTTATTTTTAAATAGCTTTAATTTTTTTTTTGTTTTTAATGAAATTATTTTTCTAACCCTTGCTTTGCTATGAAACCCTAAACAAATTCTTGTGAAAATTATGCAAATTTAGTTTTTATTATACTTCGCTCTGAGTTCCATGTTATTTACAAATAATGACGACAGCACACTTTCCCTTCTTCTACAATAGTCGTATATATTTTAGCTTGATATGCTGTTAATTGGAAGTTCTATACCAAGTGGTTGCTGCTTTATTCAGCTTAATATCTTCAATAAGGGTGTTGGGCAGAAAATTTGAGTTCGTGTGCTTGTGTTAAATTTCTTTAATGCATACAATTTGTAAATTTTCCTTATGACGAGACATCAAGTGACTTTGACGATAATTTCTCCACAAAAATATGCGGCATGTCACTTTTCTATATAGAAACAGCAGCAGCAGTTTATATATACTTCGTGCTATAAACATTTTTACTGAATATCTAAATTAAACTACACAAAGCAATGCTTCTTTGTTAGTTTGTATATTGTCTTGGTTTGGTGTTTTAGTTTTGGTTTTTATTTTGGAAATGTCATTTTTGCTGCTACTTTTGTATGTATATATATGTATGTATATGTATAGCCTTTTTTCATTTCATGCGATATAAATGACATCATTCGCTGACTTGTGCCGAACCCCATTTTCCACTAAACTTCACTCAGATTATTGATAATAAAATGTGCAAAGGTTAAAATGTCAAAAGTACCAAAAATATTTTATATTTTGTATAAACTTTAAAGAAAAAATAAAAAACAAAAATTATATTAAATATTGCTAAATTTTCAGTTAACATTTAATTCAGTAAATAACATGGTTAAAATTAAAATATTTGATAAATTCTTATTAAGATGTCAATCTATAACAATTATCATTATGCAACCATTGGGGTATATATCTTATGTTCTCAACAACCTGTGGCAAATAATTTAGTTTCAATATACACTTCAAATTTTTTTTTGTTCTTAACCGAAAACCACAGTAGAAGACCAGGAACCAGTTGATAAGATCTCAGTGAAAAAGTCTGGGGCTTTTAGGCTCAGGCTGTCAATTGTAGTATTTGAATTTCTAAATTTATTAAAGCTAGTAATAAAATCGTAGTATACTTTATAAAAGTATAGAACTTTTTACGAGTATATTCTATCGAGCAAGTTGTTATATCTGCGAAAGAACAGAATTGTGAAAGAATTGTGTTAATGGAGTGATCCATTCTATTGAAGTAGAGAGGAAGGGATTGGGGAGGCGTATGGAAAAGAACTTGAAAAAGCTCAGTGAAAGTAGTTTTATTTATTTTATTACAATTATTATAAACTTTATATACATATACATAATATATGTACCATTACTGCACTTCTTTTGCTTATACTTTAATTCGCTTTTAATGAATTTATTAGTAATCTCATTAAAAACCGTTACTAAAAAACCTAAGCCGTGTATTTAATTTTATTAAACATTACAATTTAGATAATTGTGATAATTTAATGTAGCCATTTTTAAATAATAACTACAGTAGGATATCTGCTAAGCGGGCCAACATCTCTGTGCAGTAAAATAACTGTATTTTATAGGAAGGATACGATATTAGTCCGTTACTGAGATAGTATGCTTGATAAAGTTTTCACTGTATGTCAGTCAAATCCTAATTACTATATATTACACCTATGTACTAGATATATGTATACCTAGGTGTACTATATATTACACAAAGAAATATGTAACTAGTAATTGTTATAAAAAGTTATTATTGTATTATTTTAAAATTTAATAAATGAATAAGTTTATAATTATAATATTTTATTCTGAAATAGTATTTTAAAGAAATAGTTTTTTCTATAACTTTCGTGAGTTTAATGACTAGTTGTAAAGAATAGTTTCAATTTAAGACTAAATGTTTTAAGTTTTTAGTTCTAGTTTTCCAAGCAAAGGCTTAAAGCAAGCAACTTTATCTTAATCCTTTCAATTTTCAAAAGAAAGAAATCGTTGAATTATTAATTGTTTTACCTCTAAAATCGAATATTAAAGATTGTTGATTTTTGATTAAAGATTTTAAATAAATATTTTGATAAAGTTTATTTTGTCGGATTGATTTTATTCACAAAATAGTGCATGTTTTTTTATTAGATTTTAATATTGAATATGTTTACATAAAGATTTTATATAAAAGATTGTTGTTGAATTAATTTTCTGTTTAATTAGTGCTGTAAATAAGTATATTGTTATTATTTAAATTTTTTTAAAGGTACCTGTTTTTTCTAGTGCTGATAACTGACACTTTAGCTGTTTCTGTTTCTTCTCGTTTTTATTGCTGTTGATTAATAGTTTGACTATTATTTTTTCTTAATGCTTATTTAATGTACATAAGTTGAACACTAATTGTATGCATGAGTGAAATGAGTGGTCTTACTTCGTAAATAATCTAAATTTAATTAAATATAAATTAACACTAGGTGTGTTTTTTTTTAATTGTATTTCATTAAAACAAAAATATTCAATACTTGTGTTGAGAACATTTTCAAATCTGGCTTACTTACTTGCACTAATAAATGATATTAAGGTTTATTTTTTTTAATTCAACGTTTTGTTATATTGTTTAAACGAGCTCATTCATTTGCATTATTTTAAATATTATTGTTAATCTTTTCTTCTGTTAAGAACTTTATCCTATAAGAGATTTGTAACCTTAATCAGTTTAAATATCTCTAATTATTTCCCAGTAGATATATATGTAATGTAATTCTTAAATGAATACAAATTAATTTTTATATATAAGGTAATTGCTCCATCTTCTTATTTATTTTTATGTTTACCAAAAATTTTAAAAACAATTTTAAATTAAAACAATTAAAAAATAAAAAAAATGATCTTAAAATTATTTCTTAAAATGTATCTAAAGATTTGCCGGTTTATGATTCTTTTAGCCTGCTATTTGCTCATTCTTATGTCTTCTTTTTTGTGGTTTTATTTTATAATTTATTGAATTCTTTATGTCAATAAACTTGTTTTACTTATGAGCATGACAAGTCCAATGACATCATTGTCAATACTTCCAAATGAATGTATCTGACATTCTGTTAGGCCATTGTAGTCAGAATCCACATTTATTCATTCATACTTTTCTGTTTATATTGAGTTTATTGCTAAAATAACAAATTACTTCATGCTTCTCAACTGCGGTTTCGAAATAAAATAATCTGCAAATGTTATGGGTAATAAGTTTCCTAAATAATTAAAATTCTAAATACAATTCTTCTTAAATGAATAATATATATAATAATATTTAAAAATATATATATGTGAATAAAAAGGAACTTTAAATTTTTTTTTTTGTAGTTTTGCGTAATTTTTAAAATAAAATGAATTCTGTAGAATTTTTTATAATAAAAAGAGGTTTGAATTAAGTTACTATATACTATATATTAAATGTATAATTTACTATACATATATGTTAATATAATTTGTATTTATTTATTTAATTCATCGAAACTTAATAATAAAGAGTTATTCATTTTGCGTTCCTCCTTGATTTGGAAGTGCAAAATAAAAATTGTCGCACCTGGAATAGTGATGCACTCTATGTTGCGGGATTTGTTTTAGAGATAAGATAAGGCGGTATTTTTCGTAAAATGACAAAGGTGTTAAATCTCAATTTATATTCAAATTCCATAATTTAATACAATAAAAGTAGCTTTTCGTTACAGTAAACATTTTTAATGCCAAAATTTATATTTACTTTTTATTATTTGCACAAATCTATACTCTTAAATTTTAATCTTCAAAAAGCATTCAACTGTATATAAATTTATTTATACTTTTTACACTATAATTGTTATTTCCATTTTTCTTAGGAGTAATATATGCAAATGAAGTGTTTTTATTACTCACTCTAATTAATGTTTACCAGACACACAACATGGTTAGTTCCATTGACTTTCGAGCCACAGACGTTAAATATGCAAAATTTCACCATATTTATTCCTTGCACACATATCGTCCATTGCACATCGTATAATAAATAAATAAATAAAGAAAAAAAATTTTTAACAAATTGTAAATATTGCAAAACAAATTACGTTTTTGTTTAAAAGTTGAATCCAATATTGACGTGATATTCTAGTTGTTATATTTTGTAGAAGAAATTTATTGTAGACATCACACCACGCCTTGCAATTTTTTTACATAAATTTTACAATTTTGTAATTTCTATCGAATTAGCTGAAGTGCATATTCATACCTATAAATACTGAAAGGGCGTCAACGGCATGTTAACTATTCCAGATTGACTTTTGCTCAATTTATAATCTTTAGTGCAATTTAACTTGAAGTTGCACACCTCATAGCAATATCATTTTGTAATATATTTTTATTTTATCTGATTTGTTTGCAATTATGTCCATATAAACTGATATGTTGTCATTTTTTGTGTCAGTTTTTGTTTAACATTTATTTTATCTCTCTCCACAATTGACATTTGCTCAATTGCGGTTCAAATAAAGTATTTCAGTATTTAAACATCCGCCATTTTAATGGCAAACGTAAATAATTTATTTTATTATACATTATTTATACACTGTGATTAATATAGTCATTTAAAATGTACAGCTTTTGCATATATATTTATATTACGAAAAAGTAACGAGTTATTTTACTGCAATTTAATCAAATATTTTTTAGTATATATTTATTAATATTATAGAATGAATATTTTAGGAATGTAACGAATATAAATTTTTTTAATTAATTAGTAATTACTGTTTTAAATAGATTTACTAATAAAACTAATTTTATATACTACATATATATACCTATATGCTTTCTAATAAACATTGCTGTAATCGATGATGAATGGATTAAGATAACATCGAATTTCAATAAAGTTAATTCTTACATTTATGACTACATATTTCTTTTCTCGTTAGTATTCTACTATTGACAACACCAGATTAAAGTGATAGTTGTTTGTATTTTATTCATCAATTTAGAAATGGCAAGTGATTTAATCGATTTTTGTTAGAGTGAATACTTGCGCCTAAAAGCATGGAGGTGTACAATACTTTTGTAGCGCATGAATTGTACAAATAAGCATAAAAACTACAAAGTGGCTTGTAGATTCAGTAACAAATAAGCAGTATTCGATAGAAGATATAAATAGATTTTCGACTTAGAAGCAGACAAAACTTCCAGAAGGAGGTCACTGAGTCGAAAACTACTCTCCCCTTTAACATTCGGAAGTCCTCAACGGCCTACATTCTGGCTTTCATTTGGAAGATGGAATCTCTTCTGTTCGGTTAGTGTCTGTTGCAGCACAAGAGATCAATCATGGTCGCAGTGCTCCGCTCCGGTGAGAGCTGGTGCCCCGTTTATTCCTATTCCTAAGCAGTATTCGATTATCTTGTAAACACAATCTCCCAATATTATTATTATTTAAAAAAAAATGTTAATTTTTAATAATTCATCTGCAACAAATTGGTTTATATTTTCCACAATATCAATTTAAACAAATTTTGTGAATATAAACTGTTGCAGTACATAAGGCATCATCATTGTTGTTGTAAATTTGTTATGTTTTTGTACATAGTACTTGTGTAGTTGCAAAAAACAACTCTGTCCTTTGCATATAAAGAATTTCAATTTTAAGAATTTAATATGACAGTAATAAAATTTTATTTAATATTTTATTTAATATTTTCAAAAAATTTCTTTCTTAAAGAAATAAATAATATAATATATTTCAACAAAATAAAAAAATATAAAAATTATTTTTAAAGCAAAACTAAAAAATTATTAAAGATTAAAAAAATTACAAATTAAAAAATTTAAAAATTAAATAATAATAAATTTCTTAATGGAAAACTTTTAAAATTATAAATATCTTGATAATATGTGTATGTATGTAGTAGAGTTAGTTTTTTTGATTTGGCAGTAAAAAAGTTTGATTTAATCAATTTATTTTTTTTTTGATTTCACTCATTTTTATTTTGCAAGATCTAAAAACCACTTCCTCACACATGCAAATTTATGTATCCAGCATCCCCATATTCATTCACTCACAATACTAAATTGAACGTTCCAATTTGAATTTGTATATTGGATTAAATCTCTTAAAATATATAAAATATTTTTATTCGTTTGACCTTCGTAAGATTTTCTACAGCAATAATAAAAGTGCTTTACTTTAGTTTAATAGAATCCGTCGCTTTATAGCGTTCATTCACTTATTTCTTGAAATTAATTTAAACACGCACTTTTAATTTTATTTTATTTTTTTCGTACTATAATTGAAAAACTTTTAAATAACTGAAAATGGATTTAAAATAAATATAAAGAAAAATGAGGACCAAAAAAAAATATAAAACTTTAAGTAGCAACAGCAAAATGAGGGTAAAAAGCTTTAAATCTATAAAATTTAATAGAAGGGAACCAATTACAGTCCACACTCGTTATGCACACAAAAAAACCAAATTTATATGCCGGCCGGCAATTTTCAAGGCTTGTATCATCATCATCAGCAATATCTTTAAGTTCTATTATTGGTTTGTGATAAAAATCAACTTCACTTTCTTAAATTTCACTTTCTCTCTTTTCTAAAATTTTTTATGGTTTTCCGTTTTAATCTTCTACCATTTGCTATTTTTCTCGCCAAATACTTGTTAATTATTCAGGCCAGCCTCCGTAATAAGTGGCGTCGTCTATATGGAGTAGCTTCCAGGCTTTTGTTGCTTTACATTTTTTGCAAGCACTCTTAGTTTTCATAGTGTTTATATATGAAGTTTTAGATAATATATCTATATCTAAGTTTATGTAGAATAACATGAAATTTATTTAAACACGTTAAAAAATATACAAAAATAAATAAAAAATGAAGTTAATTTTTAGTTAAGTAATATAAATAATATAATAATATAATAATTGAGTATATATCTTGTTTCGGATATAGTATTGCCATGTGCGATATGCTAAAAAAGTATTTAGCATTTAAACAAGTATTTAATAATTTATGCTTTGTCAAAATCAGTATTATGTCTGAAGATACACCAGCAAGACATCAGTTTTTGTATCGCTACTTCTTTGGTAAAATCCTAAAAATCATGATTATTTCACACAACGATCCATGAAAAAATAGTAGTGCTGGTAAAAATCTGTTAAATTAATTTATACGGTGAAGAAGAAAGCTCAACTCAAATTAGCAAAATATTTACCTGATCTGAAATTTAGAATTGACTCGTTCGCGGTTATCCAATATTTTATCAATATCTATCGCAGATATCTCTTAAAAAGAGTTCAGGATCTGCCATTCAATTCTATGGACTGGAGCCATATTGTGCATTAAGTTGGTCTACAACTAGGTCTCTGATTGATGAATGGTTTTCAGCTGAAAAAAGTCGCTACTACCGCGACATTCCAGATAGCCGCCAGGCTAAAGAACTAATTCGTCCGTACAGTTATGGTAAGGTATCCTTCTTCAGCAGAACAGAGTTGAGATTGCTGGTGGAATATTTAACGGGTCACCATTGATTGCGTTATCACCTTAATAAAATGGTTTCATCCGAAGAGATAGATTGTCGACTCTGCTTAGAAACAGACAAAACTTCTAGTCATATTCTCTGCGAGTGTCCAGCCTTAATCTGACTCAGGAAAAGGTCACTGAGTCGAGAACTACTCTCTCATTTTGACTTTAGGAGGTCCTCAACGGCTGATATTCTGGCTTTCATTCGGAAGGTGAAATTTTTTTTGTTCCGTTAGGGTCTGTTGCAGCACAAAAGATCAGTCATAGTCGCAGTGTTCCGCTTCGTTGGGAGCTGGTACCTTGTTTATTTCTATTCTATTCTAACTCTGAAAAAACATACTTAGAAGTTATCTAAAAACTAAAAACGGTTTACTTTTTTTAGTAGTTAAATTATAAGATCCACCAGTTAAATATTTCTTTCTATAAAAAAAATTGTATAAAAACTTAATTTGTCAGTCATAATTATAATAATGAGAAAGGAGTTATTTTGTTTGTAATAACCATAACTCATGAAAATTGGAAATAGTGCTGCAAAACTATTGGAAATGATTTTTATATTTAAGAATATTCTCATGAACGTCTAACATCAGGGAAGTCGGTCGATCTTATGGTAAATCTAAATTGTTATACATGACTATATTTCATATTTAGTGTAGACCTGATCGATTAATTACTTCTAAGAAATATTTGAGAAAGAAAGAGAATAATTAAATCGCAATAATGTTAAAATAATACACCTACTTTGTGTATTTAAATGCAATCAAAGAATAATTGAATATAGAAAGTTATATAGACGTGTTTTGTAGATATCTGATATGCATTATATTGTATTGTTAGAAGACCTTTCTGTACTTTTCAACGAAATCGTATTTGTATTTATTAACTTTAACTTTGTATGTTATAACTTTAAGCTTAACCTTAAAGTTAAAACCGTTGTTAAATAATGATAACCTAACATTTTTCTCTAAACAAAGGTTTCTCTGTTAATAAATATACCCAATCATCGCTACAGATTATTGATTTTTTTGGTCGGGTGCTTCCTGTTTTCGGTTCCTAGCAGTACATTTATTTGTTGTTATTTTTAATATTTTCGTGTGTATACTGTTACACAAACTGTCCCTTAAGTCCTTGGCGTATATTAGCACAGCTGTGGTAGGTCGTATTACATTCAAAGTTATCTTTGTATATACTTAGAGAGCATGTATTTGTTGTGTTATACAAACACAGACTTATTTTGTGAATTATTTAGTAATATAATGACTGGCGCCATTGGTATGACTTTGAATAAATGTCAGTAAATTAACGCAAAAATGTCTCCTAAACAAACAATTGCTACAATTGCTAAATGAAATTATTGACGTTTCTTTTGTAGAGAATACTATTGAGAAAAAGAAAAGTAATTCATACAATTGATGATACACTTCAGCTACTGATATTATTGCAAAGCAATTAATCATCCATGGACAATTACTTTTTGCAAAATACCTTTTTTTTTATTAAACTTAAATCTATTTTTACATTCCAAAATGCAAGTTAAGGGAGAGTACTTAATTGGAGAAAGAAAAAAAGCCTGCTTTGCAGATTTTTGAGTAAATCTCGGTCTCGTCAAAATTTAGTCATGCGGAAATGCAAAATAACGATAAACATAAACGTACAGAAATTATTCGCAAAATAACGTATACAGTGTAAAGTACAAAATTGTATAGACTGACGGCCCGCCCGTCCCCAACAATATTTTTCAAAAAAATAAACTGAACACCCTTTAGATGCTGAGTAAAAAGACAAAAAAAAACTGTTTTCCGCCACAGGGCGACTTTCTTATTAAAACGTAAGTTGAACGGAAATAATGCAACTGGCTCCAAATATTTGATTCGTCTAAATTCTTGGGTATGAGTCGTAAGTGGTGGAATGTATTGTATTTTGTTTGTATTGCACCCCCATTAAAAGCTCGTAAAAGTGGCATGACGCATCTAATCTACAATCCGACACAGAATTTTTGTTGATTTAAACAAAATTTGAATCAATCAAAGAAATAAATTTTTTTACTTGTTGTCTCAAGTCTTTTTTTTTCATGTATTAGTCTTTTTCGTAGTGTAAAAATTGCAAATATGTATATGCCGTCTTCCCCCATGATTTGGATTTGGATTTCAAGTGTAGTATCAGCATGAGTCACTTTTCTTTGATTTTGACATGATTTCCAAAGAATATCGATTTTTTCTGCCGCACTTCTATTAAATTTCATTTGTATATGTGCTACTAACTTCCCTTTTGGTATACAAACATAATTTGCATAAGAATAATTAAAACAAAAATTTATTTTAAACCATAAAAAGACAACATTGCACAGGAAATGACACCAAAATGCAAAATAACCCATTTTAACGCTTACGCCCAAAGTTTTATGTGCACCTGTCGTCTAAGTTTACCACTGAGATCAATATTTGAAATGTGCACGTGCATTTATGTATTTTTAAACACCCTTTAAAGTTGTTAAAGTATTTTATTGTTTTTATTTTGTTGATTTTTTTACGTGTTTCTTTATATTAGTTTGTATCTGACTATAGCTGCCAAAGTAGCCGCCTTCACACTTGTGCAACGTGTAAGCCAAATTTTAACCCCGGTTTAAAACATTGCTCACGTTCTTGGCCGTCATAACGTTGTACTCTCTATTTTGTAATAAGTTTCCCATTTTTGTAACTATTTGTTCGGTTCTTACGAATAATTAAGTAGATACATACTCAGCCTTTGTGTTAATAGAGCTCTCTAGACATAGAAAGAGACACACCTGTGTGTAATTTAAAACTTCAAATAATGTAACGGTTGTACTGCTTTCAAATTTTTATACACATTCTATTTACTGATTCCTATTTTAATGTTCTACATGCGACTCTTTAAAGTCTTGGTCTTGCTGTTATCATGAAGTCTATCTAACTTATGCAATTCGACGCTTCTTCAAGTGCTGTCAGTCATTCATGTTTTGCTTAGAATTATTTTTTTTATTTTATTTTATTCTCATGTGTAAGTACATAATTAACCTCTTTTGAAACCGAAATGCTTCCATTGAATTTTGAAATGTGCATGGGATTAGACGGAGGTATACTGTCATTGAAAAAAATTACATAGAAAGAGTTTTGTTTAATTTCTATTTTAGTCTATAGATATGTGAGTAAATGCTACTATACTGGAAACCACAATAAACGTCAATCGTACTATTGCATTAAAAAATGCCCATATAAATTGTATTATAATTTGTATATCCATAATATTTTATTGAAAATGTTTCAAAAAATTATAAATATTTAAACAGAGTTATATATGCATAAATACATAATTAATATCGACTTAATACTAGAAATTATAGGAAACCCGGATCAAGTCTCTTTTAAATAATGTAATTATTTCATGTATTATCTCAATATATTATGTATTTTACTTAACAGTAGGTGAGGCTATTACAATACTTCTAGGGATCTAATTTGGTCTGTTAGCTGATGATGTTTCCATATAAAAGTCTGTGTTGCCAAATAGGAGTATCTGCGGTTATTACAATACTTCCAAGGATCCGTTTAAGTCTGTAAACTGATTATGTTACCATATAAAACTCTATGCTACCATATAGGAGTTGGTGAGGTCATTATAATACTTCTAGGAATCCATTTACATTGGATTCTTTTAGTAATGTCCAATTATTTTTTCAAAGATAAATCTTACAACCTTTAAATTAAGCAAATGAACTGTTAAATTATTTAAGTTATTTTTAAGAGTATTATTGATAGAATAGCAAATAATAAATATCGTTTATGTAAATAAATAAGAAAAGTAACTAATTCGAATTTTCTTGAACTGCAAAACATCAATCATAATTGAGTTCAACAACTTT
The DNA here is from genome assembly GCF_002237135.1 of Teleopsis dalmanni. NCBI lineage: Eukaryota > Metazoa > Arthropoda > Insecta > Diptera > Diopsidae > Teleopsis > Teleopsis dalmanni. The sequence continues at coordinate 172,232,514 of NC_051846.1, forward strand.
TTTCTTTTGACATTATTGATTGCGAAAAGAAATATGATATGTGATGAATTATTAACTTCATTGATTTCATTCAAATTAGAAATTATTACAGAACTTGTAACATTATTTACAAGTTATATCACTTACTATTAAACCTTGAATAATCATCTAATATAGTGTTTGCATTTTTTTAAATATAATTCTTAGTTGCTCTAAATATATAAAAATGTAACAAATAAATTATGCGATGTTTTTTAAAATTTACCAGTTCATTAATAGAACTAACTAATTTTATACTTTATATATATTCGTAAGCCTCAATCACATAGAAGGAGTCAAAACTTAAATTTTAATTTAAAAATGAATTATGGTTATTTTTAATAGTTTTGCTAATCTTAATTTTAAATGGATAACTGAAGTATCTTTATTCAATTGCATGTGTAAACTTAGTATCTGTGTCCAGTGACAACGTGGCCCCAAGTTCTTAATGTGTTATTTGTTCTAAGTATTATATAGCGATTAGGGTATTAGGGTATTCTAAGTATTATAGTATATTGGTTAGGGTCATTAGCGATGCAAGTCAATGATGTTTAAAAGTTTCAGTCATTTGTAACGCTTGTATATAGTTACGCTTTTGATATTGAGATGTCACTGTAAATCCGTCCACCTGATGTACGAAGTCGCTTACACAATTCTTGAAATTAGAATTGACATAATTTTTTACTACTCTTATTCTTATTCTTTATGACAATTCAAGCACTGAATTTGTTTCAAAGTCAAACCATGGTTTCTTTATCCACAATCAAAACACAGAGAAGAATGAAAGAAACTCCAAACTCTAGTAATGGGTTTTAATTAAGTTCTTATTTTAAAATCAAAACATGATTAAATAAAAGAACAAATATTGCACATGATTAATAATTTTGTGGGAATTTGCTACTTTTTGTTTTTAATTGAAAAAAAAAATTACATTCTTTCACAAATTAATTAAATTGTGCAGATATTTATAAATTATAAAACTTTCAGATTTCACATTAAAATTTAATTCTAATTGAATCGCAGACTTTTATAGTATAGTATATACGAATCCAAAGTTATAATAAATTCCACGAATTCCTTTACTTAACAGAATAAACAATAGTCCCATTACCTTGATGTATTCATACAATGTATTCGACGGCTATGCAGGAATTTAAAAATTCTACACAATATGTCAACACGTAATTTTCCTTATTCACTTCCTTTTTTATTTGTTCATTTTGAAAACAGGAGTAAAACCAACTTCAAACAAGAGTTGGTGGTCGTATTTTCACGTAAATCCCAGTTACAGGTATATCAAATCTGTTTGTATTACTTCTGCAATAACATTGCCTGCAGCAGCATTGCGTACATGTTGCAAGGCGACGTCCTTGTCCTTAGGGCTTTTATTCTTCCTCGTTGTTTTTAACGCTTTTCATACCCAAACCAAATATAAATTTTTCGCCTTTTTAGCATCAATAACTCACAGTTTGTGTCTGCTATATATTGTATATGGTATATAAAATTTTATATATTTATGTTTTCTTGGCCGTCTATACTATACAACCAACAGTCAACATTGTTTTACATAGTCAGCATGTTGATGACTCATTTCACATACCACCATATATATCTGAGAAATATGAATGCATACCATATTAATTTACCATGCCCAGTATTTGTGATGTCTCCACTTGACTTTCAATCAGTTTCACAGAATCCTCCCTTTTGGGGTTGTTAGCATTAAATGTACGAGTATTTGCACTTACTATATTTGGTAGAGAGTTTTGTACTTGAACTCTTTTTAAAGTATAATATGCAAACTTTACGTTTAATAATTGCATTGCATTCCATTAAATGCATTTCTGTTCGCAATTATCCCTGACATTTGAAATATTAAAGTAATAAATGTGATATGAAATTGCTATACATACGAATCTTTGTGAATTTCTTTTTATAAGAAATATATATATGGAAAATATTAAAATAATTAAAATTTTTTTATTGTAGAATAAAAATAAAGTATTTTAAAAGTATATTTTTATATTAATTTTTTTTAATTTAAATTTTTAGTTGTGAAAATAATTTAATTACAAATATTACTATATTCCTTTTTAATAAGTTAAACTAAGTAACGTTTTTCAAAGATCAGCTCTTTAAACGTTTAATTAACAAACAATTAAAAATTTTATAAACTATAAGTAATTTTATCTGAATAAATTTTATAAGATACTTTTATTGTATCTTTTTAGTTTTACTAGTTTAATTATCTGCAATAAATTTGAACATTTGGTTTTCCATAGATTGATATACATGTTACGTGTTGTGCATTTAAAATGTCGATAATTTCTTAATTGTGAATTCTTAAAGCTATCACAATCTTATTTAATTTTTTTAAATTTTTAATTATATTATCTTAAAAGTTCTTTGTTAGTTATAACGTTATAATTTTAAAGTACCGAATAATAAATATTATTCATGCTGCATATTCACTGCATAAGAACTCGTATAATTTTGGTTGCTCATACGCTATGGTGTACATCAAATACCATTTGCATTATAAGCTCATTTTGTAGTGTATTTATTAAAATTTGAATTTAACCTATGAAATGAGTTCCTTAATATTTTATTTTTACTATATGCATGCATACATATGTAAACAGAATTATATTATATATATGCTATAACATTATATTTTCTTGCTGTATGAATAAAATCATGGCCTACAAATATAAAAAAAAAATTGGGTTAGCATATCTGTAAGCTTTTTTTATATTATTTGAAATACTTTTTATATTATTATTTTTAAGTTTTTATATAATCAAATCAAATTATTAATATAAGGGAGGGAGTTTTATTAATTCTTGGCAGAAGGTAATATATAAAACTAAAGCATTGCTCTTTTATTATTATTGTTATATACACAAAACTATAATAAGGTTAGAGATAATTGGATAATTAATTATTTCTTGTGTAAAAATGTATTCATTTATTTTGCAATATGATGATATTAATACATTGATATTATTATTAAACTTAATTCACAATTTTGTTTCAAATTGCATAAAGTTTGCACTCCTGTAGTAATTTTGTTGACATTATTTATTAATATACCATCATTTTATTTATATAACAATTACATAGTCGCCCGTGCGACTCGTGAAGTAACATTAGCATAACTTTCTCAGTATTACGTTTCTAGATTAGGTTCTATATATAAGAAAGATAAATAAATCATGCAACAAATAATGCCTCTGCAAACAGAATTGTCTTAAAATTTAACAAATAAAAATATAATTAACTAATTCAATTATTCTACAGCTGGTTTATAAAACAATTAACTTGATATCGATCTAATACAGTACAGCAAGTGAATTTGTTAATAAAACTTTCGCAACAAATTAATAAAACTCCAGAAAAATATGCGAACATAAAAGTCAAGTACGGCTTTGGGTCAGTTGGTTGAGATGCGCTAACTCTGAGCTTCAACTTTCACAGGGCACGCGTTCGATTCCTGATACTTGCAGTCTCTAAAAATTATTTTCAAGATTTATTTCCAAGACCACTGATGACGGGTATTTGGCAATACTCGAAGCAGCTGTATGGTCAGTCAAAAATTCAATTAATTAAAATAATATAAAATGAATTTTTGTTGTTGTAATTCACTACTGTTCGAAAAAACCTTTATAAAATATACTAGTTTCTTTTAAATATAATTTATTTTTGTAATTTTTATGTGTTAAATAATTATATTAATTTTCTTTTCTTTTTGTTTTCTTTTTAGGTAAGTGCAATCACTTGTTTTATCCTTGAAAAATATTAATTCCTTATACAATTAATATTTTTAATGGATATGGATACTTGTATGTATACTAAAAAAAAATAATTCTAAAATTTTAATTGCTTTTTCTTCATAAAAAATTTGTTTTGATTAAAGTTTTCTTACCATTTCTAATAAAGAAATAATAGCTACGAAATTAAATAAGCAACCCTAAATGTCCTAAATGTCCTTAGGTTATTGTAGGTTTAATTTAATTTGGAGGAAAACTCACAAATCATGAACAAAGTCTCATTTTGCAGGTGCAGAAATAATCTATTGAGAAAAACTGCTACTAGTAGTGAATAAACCCTAAAGCATATCTTTAAGTAAAACTTTTCCGCTTTGTCTGAGGATTAAGTAAACATTAGATTAAAATTGAAATGAAAAAGGATAGCACAATTGTTGCTGGTTTTAGTGTTTTTGTCTTTTACTCACGCACACATGCTTACTGAAATCCTTTGTAATCTCCATCTCATCAGAAGTCATGGAAGTTGTGACTTGTAACTGCCACTTTTTGCAAGTGCGTGATTTTTGTGTTTAATTTAGAGAAGTTGTTGCATGCCACGCAGAACAAAAAATGTTTGCATTGTTTACTTATAATTTGAATAATAGCAAAAACATGTTCAGAAAAGTACTTTCAAGTTGAATTATTGTTTACATAAAGCTTATAAAGAGAATAATTTCTATTGGAATATATTTCAACATATATAAAGAAAACTATATAAAATTAATTAAAAGCTGTCTGAAAAATTTATTATAGAGCTTTATGATGCAAAAATTTTTTTTATATTTGATTTGATACATTTGTTTTGATTTATATTAGAATATAACGTTAAATGATTATAAACATAAGTTATGTCATATGTAAAAAAATCTCAAACTTACAATGAACTCACAATGAAGATATATTTGTGTTTTTAAATAGAAATACATTTATATGAATTTACAATTTGTAATATCAAATAATATTTTCTTTAAATATTTTTTTTTATTCTAATGCTCTAAGCTTCAAATTAAGTCTACAGATACATGCATATATGTATATTTGATTATTTTGTATACTTAATTGGAGACTTCGCTTTATTTAATAGTAATTTTTTAATTATAATATATATTAACATGAGTTAAAAATAATTAAAAACTTTTTATCTTTTATCATTTAATCAAAGCCAGTCAGATAAAATATATTGTATAATAGCATAATTCAAAAATAATAAAAAAACTAAAATCTCTAACCATTAAATCAAAACTATTTAGAAAAAGAAGAACTGAAATTAGTGGGATAAATGAACTCTCTGGCATCACACTTTTCTATATTCTCGGTGATAGGAACATTGAAGAGATTGAAAAAACAAAATTGATACTTTTATAGATGCCTCTCTAGGGGTACCGACTTCCGGGCCCATGGACTGCATTCTGAGAGGCACCTATCTTCAATTATAATGTATAGGTCTCTCACAACATGTAAGAAAATTTATTGATGTAGCCTGAGAACGTTTTGAATGATCAAAAAGTCAATACTACTAGAATAATAACGGTTCTTTCAACACTTATTTCTATAATAAGTGTAAACTTAGATAGATAGCAACATTAACACAAATAAATTTATCACAAATAAAATGTTTGTGATCGGCTTAGCCTTAACCAATTGAAGAAGCAGGATTCTTAACAGTTTTTCGGACTCATTGGTCATTGGTAAGGACAAAAATTTGTTCAATTACATAAACTTAACAGATCTAGTCTTGTAACAAGGAGTATTTACGGATATATACTGGTTAGCCTTGGAATTACCCAGCGAAATTTTTGTTTCAAGCATAATTATTGATATACATTATATATGTTTCCAGAAATTCGATTTTATATACTCTGTTTTTGATTTATGTAATATAACTTTATTTATGTAATAAATATAATATACTTGTGTACAGTTTTTAAAAGATTTTGTTGTAACCCTTGTGTAATTTTTTTAATTAATTCAATTTTCTGTATAATATTTCAAATAAATGTTAAATATTTCAAATTAATTTTATCCATTGCTTTACAAAAGCATTTCAAATAATGTAATTAAGAAGTAAAGTTATCAATAAGAGCAGGCTTAATTAAGTGTGGATATCTTAATTGGTCTCATTGAAAATTACTGCATTTACATGTCAGCCCCAGATGATGTTACTGCGCTTGAGCTATCTTTATTGTATAATTTATTACATTTTTAAATTGTACAGTAATGTATAAGAAGAGTATTGAAGAATTTTGCAATTCTCATGAGAATTGTTAATGATACGCTGATAAAATCGAATATTTGCTTATATTGAATATTGTTGAATGTAATAATAAATTTATTATTGCTGTAATTCTCTCTTTTATAGGACAGTGACTCTTTGAATTCATAAATGAAATTCATAAAACTGCTAAATTACGGAAAAATAACCTAATTTGTAAATATTTTTCAATAGACTGCAGTTTTTTGTTAACTGAATTTTTAAAAGAAATTTTATTTCTTATACTTTTAAGTATTTTTTATATGGGATATTTGTTTAAAATTGTCAGGACATAAAATTTTAAGAAAACAAGTGCAATTAAACTTTTTACGAACTTAATCTAGACCTTTAATTTTTGATTTTTTTAAATATTTAAGGCTTTATCGCTGTTAGCATTCCATCGTAGAGTAGTGAACTCAATTACTTGCTCTAAAAATGCTCGACTGATGGTAAATTCCACGATCTAGAATGCCACACCTTAGCTTCATTTCTGTAGACGACATAATTATTGTGTACTTATTTTAATAATGTGTTGATTTCACTGGGAATAAACCATATACTGCTGTCTCGTTGAAACCAGAAGTGATCTAGAGCGTCCTCACTTATACATAGAAAAACAAATTTTTGTTTATGGCTTTATTTGGGTCGCCAAATAAGTTGAGGGCGATATTCTAATTTTCTGCATTTTTGACAAGTACTCCTCAATTATGTCAATAACAGTACTAACCAGTGTATTTTTTTAGAGTACATTTGTAAGGGATAAATTTATTTAGGATCTTTTTTTTACTCGAAATATGACGTTTCTTTTAATAACCTTTTTTTTAATAATAAAAGTGAGCTTTAAAGTAGTTGGAAGTAGGTATTTTCCAAATAATTAATAACTTTTGTTTTAATTAGATGGATTAAAAAACATAGTTTAATTATCTAAGCAGCTACATGAGTGTCAATCTATTGAACATGTTAGTTCTAAAAAAAACACCGTATATTAACGAAAAATTATATAAAGTGGGTGCGTGGGGTAATATAGTATTAGATAATATATAGAATATTGTAGCTATTTAACATTTATTCTTTTTTTTTTTGGCGCCACATCTAAGGTAGAGTATTATCATGCATTACTATGCTCCTTCCATTATGAAATCAGGAAAGTTCCATCGTTTTTTTTTTCAATCTCAAGTACTAGTAATTTATTACTAATTCCAATGTAAGTTGAAAGGAGTACACAATAGACTCACAAAGTGAATATTTAAGTGGTCAGAGTTGGTATCTTTCAGAACTTCACTTTAACACTTTATGTTATATTATCATGTTTTATGAATTGCTTATGAGTGTTTGGATATTAGCATATTGTCTTTCATACAAAAATTCATTTTATATTATTTTAATTAATTGAATTTTTGGCTGACCATACAACTATTTCGAGTATTGCCAAATACCCATCATCAGTGGTCTTGGAAATAAATCTTGAAAATAATTCTTGTATTTAATTATTCGTAAATAATTTTTTAAGACTGCAAGTACCACGAATCGAATTCGTGTCTTGTCAAATTTGATGGTCAGAGTCAGCGCATCTTAACCAACTGACTAAAAGTCATACTTGACTTTTATGTTCGCATATTTTTCTGGAGTTTTGTTACTTTGCTATACATTATCGAATACATTTGTTGCTTATTATTTAAAAAATTTATTTTTGAAATTATTTATATTCCTACAATTAATAAAGGTACCTTTTACTTAAAAGTGGTTGAAATAAAACTTAAATTATAATACTTAAAATGCAATTTGCTATAAAATTACAAACACATTTTCATACGTTGGCTGACTTAAAAGTGACGAAAAACCGGCATTTGTAGACAAATAAGGGTTAAAAATTTCCATGTTGGCAGGACAACGACACAACATTCCAACATTATAAAAAATACAAATTTAAATTCTTTTATAAAATCTAACATTAAAAGCTATTACAAAAGGGTAATGCACAGCTATATCTACTAAACAATTATATACATATAAACCAAAACAACGAAAAATATATATTTGTACAAACACGTGTTTACGTAAAGCTGCTCATAGTGTCATAGAAGTCATGCAAAGTGGGCCAACATATAATTCATGACAAAAATAGGTGAAAATTGTAGCAAGAAGATAGCATATTAATGCTTGCTTCCAGCATTGCATTATTATGTGAATTTCTACGAAAAGGTGTGTATTCTACACCTTTAATAATTCCCCACCCCTTTCGCTTAGTACGAAGCAATTTTTAAATTTATATACACGTCCTCCCTCTAGAATAAACTCAATATTTAAATATTTTTTGTTTTTGTTTTTATTTTCACAAAATTACCTGACGTTATGAGTCAGAGGTTTTCAGGATTCTCAAAACAACAAGAGTTTTATATACTACATTATTGGTATTAGAATATGTCGAGAGTAAGGCAAAAAGCTTAATGTATTACGCCCATGTTTTAACACAAGGCATATAAGAGTTTTATAAAATCTCTGGGGCTCATCGACTGCACGCAAACAGTAAATTATTTCTTCAAAAGCCGCTAAATGATGACATTTTATTTTATTTTTCCCATTTTTCACTTACTTGCATAACAGCAAAGAGTTCAAGAGGTGAAAAAACTTTAGTGAAAGAAGTGTGTGATATGTATTTAGGTTGGGCTTGCTTGCATAATACCTTAGATAACGTCATAGTTTTGCGCGCGGCATACATGTATAGAACTAAATACCGCAAAGATTATGCAAAGTTCTTTGATAGCATAAAAGACGTAAATATTAAAAAAAAACGCACAGTTTATAAAAAGCAGTGAAGTGGCCTGTTTAAAAAACATATGAAAAAGTTTCTTTTTAAAAATTATTTTTAAATTTTATTCAAAACTATCACGATAAAATATTGGAATTTATTTAATATATACATGTATATTAGTTATATAAAAGTTTTATAATTTCCATGATAAAATCTTGCATATTGCGCGCTTTGCTAGGACACGAAAAAAGAACAACAATAACTTTATTTATTTTTTTTGTTTATTTCGTGTAGAAACTTTTCATAAATTTATGTCAAATTTATGTCAAAACAAAAGTTTTTGCCAATATATTTTTTTTGAACCATTTTTCAAACTGTCTAACAGCACGAAACATTTTATTACTACTACAAAAAAAAAAGTAGTCCTATGTAGTAATAGTCCTTCAACAAAATTCCCAACTAGAAACTCTAACAGTATTTCATAAAGTCAACATAGAATTTAGTAAAATATAGCCAATTACTCGTCCCTTTAGTGTTCATGCTCATAAAGTCTAATTTTTCGATTTGGCATTTATGCAATCCTAAATGTGATTAGTTTAATGCAGTCAAAAGGTAGTTGATTTCATCCTTTTATTCTTTTTGTCTTTATATCAAATTCAAAATATACGCTAAAGTCACGGATGAAAAAAATTTACTTACCATGAAATTCAGAAAAGGGTAGTCGAAATTTTGTATACCTCTATTGATTTGGGGAAAATTTTTGCTGTCTTCCTCATGTACTATTGAAAGCTTAGTAATTGAAGAGTGAGATAGTTACCCACAAAAGATACTGAGATACCGTAATTTACGGTTGTTGACATTGTCAGTTGTAAAAATTGTACTCCTTCTTAAAATGTCAATATGAATGACGAATAGATGGATGGTTGGTTAAATGGTTGGCGTCACAAATGATAGACACTTTTGGTTTTTTTTGTTTTTTTCTTTTGATAAAGGCTTAATATGCTGAAGCTTTTATCCTTATAGTATTTTTTTTTGCACTTTTGCGATAGTAACAGCTGTTACCAATTTTCCTTGAAAATTTTTTAACGTAAATTATCGTAAACATAAACTTGTAATGGTTTGCAGTAGTTAAAAAATAAAACTACTTTGAAGTTTGTTTATAAATTCATTTGAATTTTAAGCATGTTTTAGTTGTAGTTGATAATTTATGCATATAAAAAAAATGACAAAATAGTACTGAAAACTGTAGTTTACCGAAAATTTTTACATACTATATACACTATTATAGTTATTAATACATTATATTGATGTGTTGATCAATATGTTGATGTGTTAAAGCATTAGTTGAATGTAATAGAACACTAACAGAACTTTAAAACTATTTTATATTGGCCATTGTTTCGAATTATTTTATAGAATCTTTGATTCAAAATATGCTTATATTTTAATAATGTTCTGGAAATGTTTGCCATGAAAATTGATAGATATTTAAATGGAACGGTGAAACATTTGGAAAATAGAATATGTGTTTATGAATATATTTTTCGTTCCTTATCTGCATTTATTAAACGTATATAACTTAACGTATATGCACTTAATTTCATATAAAATTTAGGCTCATATCCAAACAGTCCAAATATAGCAGGATTATTGTTAAATTAAATGCGTTAAAAACACAAAACATACTTTCAGAATTTAACACTGAAAATGTAGACTATATATAAGACAATCCTATATTATCATCCATGATTATATTACCAGAGTGAACGTTTCACTTTTACACTTAGTAAAAATCAATAAAAAAAACTATTGTATTTATATTGTCGACACTTTGTAAAACTGCTAAAAGAAATCCCAAGGTCTTATTCTTGCTTATATTACTTCTAGACTAAAAAAAACCCAAGTTCTAATCGTTGATTATATAACAACGTAGACTTGTACATTTGATTTTTAAGACTCAGTAAGAATGAATAAAGATATACTTAAGAAAGTATTTATATAGTCTTCACTTGTATAGACGCAAATATTATATAACTTAAGTATACATATATAATATTTGGACTGTGACATATTCCAGTAGATGTAAATCCTTGTATGTAAACCCTTTATTATATGGAGTATTCATAATAAGATTTTTAGCGGTACGTGTACTATCTGAATAAAAAACGAAAACTAATCAGATTAAACTTGTAGAACTTGGTATGCATTAAAGTTAAAAACTATATCTGTTAACAACAGAATTTCATTTTTTACATAAATTAATAATTAAAATGTCTTTTTTTTATTAACTTACTTAATTGGTCATAACATCATATTCCGGGTTTTCGAACTGCTGTAGTACTTCTCTTCAAGCACCTCTGCTGTGAACGTATTTTATGAAAGATTGGCAATCTAACGCAATTAGTTCTTCCTTGAACTTGATCACTACAGGGGATATATGGTCGACCTCCTACACCTGCTTTCTATATTCATTGGTTGAATTTTTCTGTAAAGCTTTTATGATATATATGAGCCATAATTGTTAATAATGAATTTAATATTATTTCATTTTAATAATTTGGATTATTACCAATGTTTTATACTAAATCTTTGAATTTCTGGACACATTTATTTTTTATAAAAAGATTACAAATAACATTTGAAGATATAACAATGAACTTCAAATTCTACATCTTTTCTGGTTTTAAAGTATAGTATATTGCCAAGAAACTAGTTGAATGCTGAAATTATCGATCAATTTATTAGCCATTTCTTACATAAAGTTTTCTGTGACAACTGAAAATTTGTTAAAAGCATTTTAGTCCTACGTATATGTCTGCATATATAAAAAATTTTTGAGGAGTTGTGAGCAGATATTTTGATGGCTCGCTCCAATTTCCAACAAAAAATGCCTGTCTGCCAACCACTTCCGGCATAGACATGCCTGCAATAGTCCTTTTTTTTGTTCACTTCCATGTTATCACTATTACCATCACTAAATTAAATTGCTCCCCTTTCATATCTACTTTTGTATTTATATCTGAATATGTATAGTATGTATATGTATAAATTATTAAAAAACTACAGCCGCAGTTGTTGAATTTGATCCAAGTTTTCCATTATAGCGCGGCATTTTTTATGTATTATGGAACTTACAACTTTTGTTGTCATAAGTTGAACATCCTTCCTTCCTTGTTATGCAAAAACGTTTGTCTTGTTTGTTTTCTTAAGAAACTTAAATATTTATTTCATAGAAAAAAGAAAAAAAAATAATTTTTCGTGCGATTGAGTATTTCTATTGTTTTTGAATTTGTCCTTAACAAAGAGACTAAAAACGTGAAAGGGAGCGTCAAGTGTAAACTTAACCAAAAATCATTGAAATTTAAAACATTTTTCTGACACATAAAACTACGTCAATATGGCGCGCATACAGTCATCAGAATAATAAAAGCAAGCTTTCCTCCATATACTCTATACATATACTCCACTACATCTGCTTTTTTCCTTTTCCTCAGGACTACAACTGTGCTTGCTCATATTGTTTAGGACTCATGAACTTGTGCTATGAGTCATCATGGCTCTAATACATGTTGGTTGTTAGTTGAGCTTGGAGTGAGTTGGTAGTAGGTGATGGGTGTGTGGACTTGTCTATTCTTGGGGTTAGAAGTCAATGAAATCTAAAGCTTTGCATTTTTTTATTCCTATTTGATATTGTTTTAAAAATGAATAGAAAATGCATTTAAAACTTTAGTGTTTGTATTTGCCATAAAAAAGTTTTTAAACATCTTTTATGAACTATAAAATCATTTGAATAAATTTCTTTGACTGTTATTTATAAATAAAAGTGTAAGAGGTTTAGGAATCGTCCATGGTTTTTTTGTTTAAGTCTAACATTTGCCAGATGCAATTACTAGTCTCTTTCATATTCCGTTAGTGATGTGGTTTATAGAAATAATTCTGTCTGTTTACGATTGCATAAAAATATCCTTCATAATATTAATGGATTGTTTAACTAAGTCAAAGGAAAAGCAATAATTTTGCACTAAGTTCAAAGCATAATAAAATACACATAAAATAAACAAACGTATTAGGTTCAAATAATTAACATGATAATTTTGTTTATAATGTGTTTACTTTAGAATCCTTTTATTGTGATACTTTATAAATTTTTTGCTTAACATCTTATGGCATTTCAATGTTTACATTTTTGGTTTACTCCTCTATATAGTTAACTCAGTAACTTTGTATATTTACAAATTGGTCAATTTCGGAGATTCGTCTTATCAGAAAAGGCGATTTTCGGTTATTAGCAATGAATGAAACTTATTTGGTCTATTGACCTTATTTTGACAAACAGTAAAATCTTGTGCAGCCATGAAATCTATCATCAATAAATTCATACTGTTATTTTAACCTCTTATATGCTTCCAATTCCAGCCTCTAATTCCAGTTCCAGCCTCCAGTTTGCTAATAAAAATGAAAGACATTTGGGACATGTGTAACTTTTCAATTAACCTGGCCTTTATGTAACTAAACCAGGTCTTAGAAACTCTTTTAAAGAGGACCGCGTGAATACTGCTAGACTTTTACAGTTTTTTCTAGTTACAGGTGTATAGCAATAAATAGCTTTTTTCGACATATTTATTCCAATTGTAGTGTTCGGGGCTCTTACAAATATGCCATCAAAAATTACGCACCAAAGGTTTCCTATAACACTTGTCCTGTTGTATGATGCAAATCTTAGACAATAATTCTTTCTCATCATTAAAGATTATGATGACCTTAACAATAAGTTTTAGAATCTCATTCTCAAACAACATTGCATTACAAATTATTTTATATATACATACTACAATGCATTATAAAATGAATTGTAAATTATTTTACAAGGGGTTCTGTATCAGTAGCCAGGGTTTATCAGATATCACGGCGCATAAGTTGAATTAAACACAATAATCTTCAGGAAAGCAGAAAGTCAGGTCTATTATTCCGTTTCAGTCTATAGGAATTTATCATATTAGTAAGAGGTCTAACCAGCGGATTCACTTTTTATATAAAAGAATTTTATATATAAGATAATTAAGTTTGTTATAATGTAGTTATTAAAACCCAATACTCATTTCATTAGAGAAACAGAACTTATTTCATTAGCTCTCATTGTAGAATATATATTTTATAGAAAAGGTTGTATATACTAAAATTTAGAGGGCATTAAAATCTCAACCTCTAGCATAGTAAGTGCCAACCAACGCCTTATAATCATTTCAGTCATTTCAGCAACTGTTGTAAAAGTGTTATAAAATTAAATTTAAAACTTATGGAACAATACAGTGCAGTGTTACCGGACGCTATGACGAAATTTTCTCTTTTTTTTTTTAGCACAAATTGACACGCGACACGCGTATTTTTTTTCTCCCCTCAAACCACAAACCGAAAAGAATAACAATGGAAGCAAATACTGGCGGCGAGTATTTCGAGCTTAACTCATACGTAAACTGCCACATTCAAAAGCTTCATGGTTCATGGATTAAATGACGCACGGATAGATAGATAGACTTTGGTTTAAAATATGTTGCAAACGAATTGGTTACATTTGAGTGGAAATGCCAAAATCAAAGGGGGGCGAACATGAACTGTAAGAAAGGAAAAATCAGAATAAAATTCTTTCCGAAACCCAACCACATATAAACACTCATTGTATTTTAAATTTTTACGTGATATCTACTTTAATTTATAAACAAAAGATAATTAAGCACAGATAAATATGTCAAGCCCGACTCTATATGCTTTTAATATATTTCAAATTTAATTTGATTAAGGTGACCAGTCGTTTGCACTTATTTTTGCAGCCACATCAGCTTTTTATTTACGTTAAGTGCGAGTATTTCTATTTCTCCCTCACGGTAGACAGCATTGCCAGTTGCATTGCGTGTAAAAGATTGCAAATACTTCTTATATTCGCCGGCATTTTCGCCGGTCTACTGCTGTCTGGAGTTAGTATTAAGTCACGTGACCGAACGTTGTCGGTAGCACTTTTGTTTTATTTAAGATTTTTTGCTTTCTAAGCAAAATAATAATGTTTTCATTCAGATAACACCACTTATTTTTATAATGGGTTTTAGTGTATCAATTGTGTGCATATTTCAAATATATGTGCCATAAGTGCTTTTCGTTCTTCATAAATAATACGGAGTACTTGGTGAATATTATTAGCTTAATATAATAAAAATGTTGTTTTTATTTTGCACAACACTTTTATTTATTATGTTCTCTTTTAAAAGCAATTAAATTGTTGAGATATATATACATTTTTCTATCGTTCGAAAATAAATCCGTTTAAGGACAATGAACTAAGTTTAGCATTTAATCATTTATTATAGATTTATGTAGCAATTTCTCTCATAAACGACTCCTTTAATTAATGATTGGATAAAAATTAAGCTCTTTTGTTACTGATACGACATTATACAAAAATGAAGGATTGAACATTTCTTTCTATTGTATCTAAGAAGATAAAATTTAAGCCTCTAACAGTTAATTCCTTTAACTATGAATTTTTCAGATTTAAGAACAGTAAAGTTTTAAAACAATTTCCTCTTTTTTACACAATACAAGCCGATTAAAATCTATATATCTACTGCATCGCTACTTATGTATGTTAGGCTTTGCTAGTTGTCGCTTAAAACAAATACACCTAAAGATTTTTTATCCAGTTATCCTTTTCGATTTAAATCTAGATTAAAATATGTGATAACTTAATTTTCTTATAAGTGTCACGGTATTTTTCGTTTAAAAATTGTCTTCCATCATCATTACTTCAGTTTTAATGATTTCAACTATTATGACAAAATCAACCGTTCCTGTCAATTTTCCAAAGGCCATAGAATCAAAAATCTTTTCAAACTAACTTAGAATAGTCTGTCTGTATCCCTGCATTTAATTTAATTATTTTAACCACTACAGAACAGTAACTCTGTCATTCGCAACTCTATTTAACTCACTTCTTTCTCGAATGATTAAATTTCCATAGGAATAGAAATCATCGCGTAGTATTTGATGTAAACAGTTGTCAGGGATATGGAATCTATAGGTCTATTTTATATATTGCCCATGAAATGGTAACTCTTATTTAGTATTCATTTATATTAATTTGGTATTAACTTGACAGTAACTGTTGTAACATGATCAGCATAAACAAATTATAATGAAAGAATATGTTTTGTTCTTGAAAAAAAAAGAAAGTTTACCTTTACCTATTTGTTTATTTGATGTAACAGTGGGGAAAAGTTTTTAATATATCAAAACTTTGGGAGTTGATGTCATATCTTGGATAAAATCTTTGTGGATTTAACTTTAATTATATTCGTGACGAAATCTTGATATATCTTAACTAATTTTTTGTGAACTTAATATAATTTTAAATCGAAAAAAATGGAATCATGGTATTTAGAGCTTATAGCATATCGTAATATAATATTTTGACCTAAATCTGTATGAATTTGAATCGGGACGTAAAGTTTTATTTTATCACTTGATATATCTTAGTTTTTTTGTTTTATCTAAGTCTTATAAAAGTTGTTCTTGTATAAAATCGTTATTGGAATCACGTTTTAAAAAACAAAAGTTATGACATATCTTAGTTTAAGTTCTGCTAGATTTTACTACGGACTTACAAGATCCAAACGTTCATAAAACCAAGTCTCAAAAGTAAGAGATTATGTCAGATTTTTCACAATGACTTCTTTATTTATTTTTGAATTAATTTCATTTTTAACTGTGATCCATAATTTACATTGAATTATAAGCAAATCAATTATTTGCTAAGCGAAACAAACTATAGTGTATCCCTTTTAATGAAACTTATTGCTGTTTATAAATGTTCGTTAACTTTTTTAAGACATGGGCTTATACTCAAATCTTGCTACATCTCAGATCTTGTTTATTTAATCTATAAATGAACTGATATCATAAGCCCACTTCAGAAATTCCAGAAAAAAAAACCAATTGAATTTTAAATTTATGCTTACATAATTTGCTTTCCCTTAACATTTTCCCAAATGCTAAACAAAGCTTCTAGGGTGCTTGAAAAGTGTGACAAATAACCAGTTTTTATTATTCAACTCGACATATTTCAGCTGAACGAACGAACTACACAATAAAAGCATATGTGCATTTAATACGCAAAATCCTCTTCAACTCCTGCGAATAATAACAGCTGATTTGACGCCATATTGCTTAATTTAGGTAAAAACAATATTGTTTACATTGTTTTACGCAACATAAAGTAAACATCGTTCGCAATTCTTCCGTTTCCTGTAGTGTACTGTGTTGGGAACTAATGGGAGTTGTTTGCGCGTTCATGGGAAATATGTATTTTGCTACTCACACCAGGTCATTGTAAGCTGCTATTTTGCTGTTATACTCTGCTATTGCTGCTATAAGCAAATTTGTTATGCGTCGAAATTTTCACTTTAAGTGGATGTGGTGGAGGAGAGCTTGCATAAAATTATAAAATTATTTTTACAGTGTATAAGTGCCAGGCACGTTTATTCCGTCAAAGGATTTAATAGAAAATAGGTGGAATAAGCGCACAGACTAGAAATTGTTGTTTACAGTCGATGTTTATTATAAATTTTATAATTATTTTTGAAATTTTAATTTTTGGCCTGCTTTTATAATTGTTCACTTGAGTACCATTCACATTTAAGTTTTGTAAAAATATAATTTTTTAATTATGAAAGGCGCACTAAACTTTCCACCATTATTTGCTTAATCCTTTTCACAAAGGAATAAAGTCCAAATAAGCATGTGTGTTGTGTATGGAGTAGTGAGTTCCTGTTTGTAGTACATGCAGGATATACTCAAAATGTTAGCTATGTACTCTCCACTATTTAATACTACATATTAACTACTTAACATACATAAAAAGAGGTAATAGGTATGTAGAGTACACTAGTTTTTTTTCTGAAATAAATTTCTTTAGTCTAAACAGTCTAATTAATAATAATTACCAAAATGTCACAAGCAATTAGAATTTGCTAATAAATTTAGTCAACGCCTTTTATGTTTATGTGTACAGAAGCTATAATATATTTTTCTTTTCTTTGATAACTGCCATTTCTCAATATTGAGCTTATTGCTTAATTAATTTAAATAACCACAAATAAAAGTGTTTAAAGTAGACTGTTTCTCTTTAATGAATAACAAACATTTCCGGCTTGAGTCAAATTTATATATACATAATCATAAAATTAATAAACCAATTAGAAAAAATTTTATAAAACAAAAGTGAGGAGGAAATTTGTTTTTGTGTATCAGTAGCTCAGTCAAATTATTTTTGTTATTAATTTAAATTACATGAGTGTAATTAATAAAGAAGTCGTGGTAAAGTCACAAATCAAGAGTGTACGACAGTGACTACTTCAATACATATGGACTCTAAGTAGCCCACTTGAGAGTTCTTCATGCATATGAATGCCAGAGCTGTGCAGTCACTTGCAACAAATTCTGGTATAACTTTTAGATATTGTAAAGTGCAAGAGAGGTCAATCAGTTGAAATTGTTTTAAATTATTATAAATTTTTCTCCTACAAATGTATGTTTAAGAAAGAGTAAAAACATACATATATAACAGTCTAATGTATCTTATAAACATCATTTTTTTACAGTTTTGTTTAATGAAGTTTTGAGACTATAAAAAATGTTATGTTAACAAATGATAATAAAAGCTTTATATTGACTGCGTATGATTGAGTAAAACTCACATATTATCACGTCTTACATTCAGAAAAATAATTAAGATACAAAATTGCCTAAAAGACTTCTTAGATAATAATATGTTACACATAATAATATATTTGCCCCCACTTTTTATATTATTTTAATTAATGAAAATTAAAAAAAATTCGAATTTAGAAAGCTTTCAGAAGTTCTAGATATTTTTACTATTTACAAATAGTAAAAACTTGACTATAGTTGGAACAAGGTTGGTGTCTCTTAATGTACGTATAGATATACTGCTTCCACCTTGGTTCCATATTACGCCACATCTTCAATTTAAAAACCAATAACACATCACTCAACGGGTCTCTGGCTTGAGTAAGAACAACAGATTTGTTTTAGAAATTGGACGTTATATGTCCAATGAAATAGAGCATGTTTCTCTCAAGATAGGTCAAAATGTAGATCGTCCCTTTTTTATATGTGTCAAGCAGCAATATTTTAATGCGTACAAAAAGCTAATAGTTGCTGGGGATCAGATCAAAAGTTCAGAACAGGAAAAACAGCATATTTTTAATGTACGCCAATAGCTAATAATTGCTTGGGGCTATATGAAGAGATGACGGCGGGTAAGAAAATATCTTTTAAGTGTTTGTCAATAGCTAATAATAGGTGAGGACCATATTCAGAGATAATAGCTATTCGACAATGATTCGAATCGTAATTAATTTTATTTAACCACCGTATTCATCTGGTAGACCTGTGACTTCTTTTCAGTCTACTGTGACCAAAGTGGCTTCGAAAGAAATTTCTGTATGTGCAATTTTTGGTGTAAAATTATTAACACACTGACTTTTTGATATCTTTAAGATATTTATATGATCTATCTTAATCTGAATATTAAGATAACTATCTTAAGTAATTTCAAATACCGGTATTTCAAAACTATTTTGTGAACTTTTTTATGTTTTTCGCAATAACTGCTGATTTTGATCAAGTTCATTTAATTATCTAGGCATGATATCTATTTATTAGTGCAATTAAACGCAACTAGAAGTTTTTAGCCGACGTAAGTAGTCAGAAAAAACTTTATTATCAGCTTAAGGGAACATTCTTCAGTAAATGAGAAATAACAACCAGAAAGAAGACGCAAGTGTACCAGATATATAACCAACTCTTTTGCATGGTGAGATAATATAGAGACTGAGTGAATAAGGAACCAGTTGAATTAAATCTCTGATTTAGGCCGCAAAATGCAAAGCTCACTGGCGTTTTCAATCTTTATAGTTAAGGAATAACCAACAGCAATATTATAAAAATAGGAACAAGCAGGGGAAAAACGCTTTTTGATATGAAACGAATAGCAATAAATCGACTTATTTAACGAAAGCTGTTGTTGTAAGTTAAAATAAAATAAATAATGTGAAGACATTTTCTAAAGAAATACTAGAAATACAATTTTTTTCGTTTTGGATTTTCTTTTTTTTTAAAGAGGTTTTTTCGAACAGTACTGAACTACAACAACAAAAATTTATTTTATATATTATTTTAATTAATTGAATTTTTGGCTGACCATACAGCTGTTTCGAGTATTGCCAAATACCCATCATCAATGGTCTTGGAAATAATTCTTGTATTTAATTATTCGTAAATAATTATTTTTTAGACTGCAAGTACCTCTAACTCAGGTCCTGCCAAATGTGAAGCTCAGAGTCAGCGCACCTTAACCAACTGATCCAAAGCCGTACTTGACTTTTTTGTTCGCATATTTTTTGGAGTTTTGTTACTTTTGCTATGGTTTTGTTTTTTTTTTTTTGTAATAAAGTTATTTATTAGAACTGAATATAGTTTTGTTGCGGATTTTTTTCTTTTTTACTGAATATGTTATTTATTATAATTAAATATAGTACATATCAATGATATACTAGTTTGCTACAATAGGCGTTTAAATGAAACTGATTTCATGATTACATGATTTCACTAAAAATAAATAAACTTTTCGTTTATTGCATATTTGGTTTTTGCAAAAATTAAGATTTTTTCTGGTTTTCATCTAATTTATTTTGTAGTTCATAGTTTTAATATAAAATTAAATTGTTAATACTATTCTACAACTAGTTAAAGCTTAAAAAAAGCTTCAAAGCAAAGAAATGAGCAAATAAAATTATATGCATTCATTTATTTTTTTCTCATATTTAAAATACGATTAAAAGCAGATCTCATATTTCATAAAGTAACAAATCAGAATTAGTTAAAACCCTTACAATTTGATTATTGAAACCATAGTCTGTTGTTTGTCTCTGTATAATTTACGCATACGTGAACGTGAACGTAAATTAGAATGCAACATTTTCCAGCCTTTTCGACCAATTCTGCCGTCAACGAACTTCTCTTCCCCTCATCCACAATCCCCCAGTTATTCACCATACTATTGCATATGTAACATGAAAGCACTTTTAACACAAATCGAAAATATATGGAAAGCACTGACTGACGACACTGTAACGACCCCAATTGGGCCTTGAGCAGAATTAACATGTCAACGTCAAAGTCTTTCTGTATCTTTAGATAGAGCCGAAACGTACATTGGTAAGAGTAAAATGCTTAAGCGTGTAACAATGTGGACACAGCAGTGAAGTGTAATGAACAATAGTCGGCAATTAGAACGCCTGAAACGCTTACAGCCTCATGCGTTTGTATATTTCGTGCACGTCCAAGGGCGCATACAGTTTTGTATTAGTACGCAGTAAATCGAAGCAAAATCTCTCATACCAATACCTTGAGCCCCAATCAGTTCTTAAAATTGTTAAAAAAAAAAAATTTAAGTATATAAGCAAAGTTTTTTGTTATGTTTTTTGCCTTTAAGTTAATTAATTAATTATACAATTTTTATTTTATATTCTTTACAGTTACCGATGGGTTAAGAACGGCAAAAAATTTGATTGGCAAGCATACGATAACCGAATGCTACAACAACCAGGACGTGGTACTCTTGTGATAACCTCGCCTAAAGATGAAGATTTGGGTCAATATCAATGTTTCGCTGAAAATGAATTTGGTATTGCCACTTCCAATTCGGTATTTGTGCGAAAAGCAGAATTAAATGCTTTCAAGGACGAAGCTGCTAAAACGCTTGAAGCAAACGAAGGTGAACCTTTCAACTTACAATGTGAAGCACCTGATGGTTGGCCAAAACCAATTGTGAACTGGTTGATACAACAATCTGTCGATGGAGGTATCAAATCCATTAATAATTCTCGTATGACTTTGGATCCTGAGGGTACACTTTGGTTCTCAAACGTGACACGTGATGACGCTTCAGAAGATTTTTACTATACATGTTCAGCAACTTCAGTTTTCCGTAATGAATACAAAATTGGCAATAGGATTTTACTCGATGTTAAACAAACAGGCATTAGCGCTTCCCAAAATAAGTTTGCACCAAAGCGACAATATGTAACTCGTAAGAATGAAGTGGCATTACGTGGTAAAAGAGTTGAGTTGTACTGTATATTCGGTGGGACACCATTACCGCAAACGGTTTGGCGAAAGAATGGAGAACCGATTAAATGGAGTGATCGAATAACACAAGGTAATTACGGTAAATCTTTAGTTATACGACATGCCGTGTTTGAGGATGTTGGCTCATATACTTGTGACGTTTCTAACGGTGTTGGAAATGCTCAATCATATTCAATCAACTTGCAAATTCTCGCCACTCCATACTTCAAGAAGGAACCTGAGACACAAAATGCTGCTGAAGATGAAACTGTTGAATTCCGTTGTGAAGCAGCTGGTAATCCCGATCCTACAATTCAGTGGATACACAATGGCAAACCAATTGGTCTTGCACCGCCAAATCCTCGTCGCACAGTACAAAACAACCGCATTATTATACGTGATTTAGTTAAGAGCGATACTGGCAATTACGGTTGTAACGCTACAAATTCGCTTGGATATGTTTACAAGGATGTGTACTTGAATGTGTTGGCATTGCCTCCAGAAATACAAGAACCTCCACGTAAGGAAGCTACTGTAGATGGTAAAAATATAACAATGCGCTGTCGAGTTTTTGGAGCACCTAAACCACAAGTTAAATGGATACGAAATGGCTTAGAACTGACAGGCGGTCGTTACACAGTACTTCCATCTGGAGATTTAGAGGTGCAACAAGTTAGTTTCAGTGATGAAGGCGCTTATACTTGTTATGCTGTGAATAAATTTGGTAGCAAAACTGCAAATGGCTCACTGATAGTAAAGGAACACACGCGCATCACCCAAGAACCACAAAATTATGAAGTTGCTGCTGGTTCCTCTGCAACATTTCGCTGTAATGAAGCTCATGATGACACACTCGATCTTGAAATAGAATGGCACAAAGATGGTCAGGCAATTGATTTTGAGGCTGAAGCGCGGTTTGTAAAAACAAACGATAATTCTCTTACTATCGCCAAAACTGTGGAATTAGATTCTGGTGAATATACTTGTGTCGCACGTACTGAACTCGACGAAGCATCAGCTAAAGCCAATTTAATTGTACAAGATGTGCCAAATGCTCCACGACTAACTGGTATACATTGTATGAATGATAAAGCAGAAATAACCTGGGAGCCACAGGGAGATAATCGTTCACCCATTTTACACTATACAATTCAGTTTAATACTTCATTCACACCTGCTTCTTGGGATATTGCTTATGAAAAAGTACCACCAACAGATGTGTCGTTTACAATTGATATGTCTCCATGGGCTAACTACACCTTCCGTGTTATCGCTTATAATAGAATAGGTGCATCACCCCCATCAGAACATAGCGAACCTTGTTCCACAGAACCAGATGTACCATTCAAAAATCCAGATAATGTTGTCGGTCAGGGTACTGAACCTGATAATCTTGTTATATCTTGGACTCCAATGCCAGAAATTGAACATAATGCACCAAATTTTCAATATCGCGTGTCATGGAAACGGGACATACCAGCGCAACTTTGGGAGAACCGAAATATTTTTGAGTGGCAACAAAATAACGTTGTGATCACTAATCAGCCAACATTTGTGCGATATTTGATTAAGGTAGTTGCCATAAATCAAAAAGGAGAATCTAATGTTGCTGCTGAAGAAATAGTTGGATATTCAGGCGAAGATCGTAAGTTTTACATTATTAATTATATTATTTAATTGTCTTATACGTTACTAATTAAAATATTAAAATATTTGAAGGTCCCTTGGAAGCACCAACAAACTTTAGTATGATTCAAGTAACAAGCGCAACATCAGCAATACTTGGCTGGAATCCAGTGACACCCGAATCTGTCCGAGGGCATTTCAAAGGCTATAAAATCCAAACATGGACTGAAGTTGAAGGAGAAGAAGCGCTACGTGAAATACATGTTAAAGGCGATTCAAATCAAGCATTGGTAACGCAGTTCAAACCGGATTCTAAAAATTTTGCACGTGTGCTTGCTTATAATGGCCGATTCAATGGACCTCCTAGTGCAGTGATTGATTTCGATACGCCTGAAGGTGTACCTTCACCAGTACAATCTTTAGAAGCATATCCTTTGGGTTCATCTGCATTTTGGTTAACATGGAAGAAACCATTAAATCCAAATGGTAAGCTTACAGGTTATAAAATCTATTACGAAGAGGTGAAGGGCAGCTATGTTGGCGAACGACGTGAACACGATCCACATATAACCGATCCGCGCATTACACGCATGAAAATGGCTGGTGTAAAGCCCAATACAAAATACAGGATTTCAATAACTGCTACAACTAAAATGGGTGAAGGCACAGAGTAAGTTTAATTGTTTTTTTTTTTTTTGTTATCCTTGCTGTTGTAATAACAATTAACAATTAACACTTACTTGCAGACATTTTATTGAGCGTAGAACTTTAGCAGAAGACTCACAAGAACCGGCTGTGCCAGCATTTGCTTGGCAACAAGAGCCAACTAATAACGGTTTAGCTAAATTCCGTATAAATTGGTTGCCAAATACATCTGGTCATGCTGGTACACACTTCTATACACAATATAGGTAAAGTTATGATTTGAAATTAATTTTTTTAGAGTTGAAATTTATTTTATTATTTTGTTAATAGAATTAAGGGCGAAACGGAATGGACAGATGCACCTCCAGAGATAAATAGAGACTATCAGGAAATAGCAGGTCTTAATCGTGATACTGTTTACGAATTCCGTGTTGTTTCAGTAGACGGTCATTACTCTACTGAAAGTGCTACACAAGAAATCGATACAAATGGTGTAGAAGGACCCCTTAAAGTACCAAATGAGAATGAGAATGTTGCAAATGCTGGTTGGTTCATTGGCATGATGCTGGCATTAGCATTTATCATTATCTTATTCATCATCATTTGTATTATACGTCGTAATCGTGGTGGCAAATACGATGTGCATGACCGTGAATTGGCTAACGGCAGACGCGACTATCCGGATGAAGGAGGTTTCCATGAATACTCACAACCGTAAGTCATTTATTATCAGCTATTAGTTTCGTATAATGTATAATGTGCATATTTTTAACATTTTTAGATTGGATAATAAGAGCGCTGGTCGCCAATCCGTAAGTTCTAGTAACAAAGCCGGTGTGGAAAGCGATACCGATTCAATGGCAGAATATGGTGATGGTGATACAGGTACGTTTCTTTTTCACTGTGTCATATGTGTATACATGTATAGCTCTTGTGTAAAGTTTTCAAAAGTATTAGTTATCCATATGAGTCCTGAAATTAATTGGTTTTACAAATATTATTGTTATTATGTTTTTTTTAAATATTTGTTTTTTATTTAATTTTGTATTTTTTATTTTTTACGATGTTGAAAATGAGCGCAGCAGTACGTAAAACTGTCACAAATTTGCCTGCGGTGCCTGAGTAAGTCGATGAGTTGCACCGCGTGTCTTAAAACAAAAACATTGACTATAATAAAAACAATAATAAAAATAAACAAAAAAGTAACGTTTTTAAAGGTAAAGGACAACGCAAGAAACAACTTTTGCATGTTATTTACAGTTTCTACTTTTATTCAAATTATTTGAGTTACGATATTTAAAGCTTAGTTAATATAAACATTTATTAACAACTCAGTTTTATTAACTATTTCACAGTCAGCAAAATAGCACAATTCAAAGAATCGTTATTTCCGCTCGTTATTTCATTAAAAAAAATTGCAAATATCTATCAGCTTCTAAACAAAACAACTGCGCTTATTAATTTTATTTAATTAATATTTATATCAAAAAATATCAAAAATATAAAAGGCTTGCTTCTCATAAAGCTCCTGCTACAGTAAATAAAAAAGTAACTACAAATCACAATTGTAAGCTCATTTTCATCATCATAAAAGTGAAGCAATTTGTTTTTATTAAACACTTTTTGTTCACATTTTTCAAATATTTATTTAAAATTTTTTTGAAAATATTATTTTTCAATTTCTATATGTTTAAATTTTATATTTTTAATATTGAGTATTTTATTATTAATTTATGTGTTTATATTTTCGTTTTACACTTTTAATTTCAAACCACAATCATTAAACTATGTTTCACACATGAACATCACAATTTAGGCATGAATGAGGATGGCTCATTTATAGGCCAATATGGACGTAAAGGACTTTAAAATACTACATAGCATCGAATCTAAGAAACACCATAAACTCTACAGCATTAATAAAAAAATAAGTTTAACTGCCAATAAATGTTTATAATGTATGTTATCTATCACCAACGAAGCTTTCAAAAGTGCCACAACAAATCTAATTTCAAAAATTTGTTGTTGTAAATGCGCGGTTTAAATTTAAACTTTTTTAATTTTAGTTTTAATTTGCTTAAAATATAATTTTTAATTTGTTTAGTTATATTGTTAATTTTAAATTCGTTTATTATTTTTTTATGTCTTTTCTATATTCATTTATCAAGAATCGTCTCTCTTTTTATATATGCATAAATGTAGATTTATAATTGTAAGTAATAAACTTTTGTTTTTGTAATAATGTAAATTAAACTCAATGATTAAGATATTTCGTACCTATTCGTATTAAAAAAAAGCATTATTAAAAGAAAAAAACAAAAAAATGTGGTATAAATAATTAAAATACAAAATACAAAATATAACAAACTTGAATAATTATTTGCAATAAATTTTGCCTTAATTTAAATAAATATATATATTAAAGTATGAGAGTTCCACAGCACAGAGTGCAATAATTGAAAGAAAATATGTGTATATGGATTTGCTGTTATCAATATACTAAGACTTGTATATCTTGATTACAACGACTACAATCTGCAACAAATTTAATGGTACATGCATTTTTATTTAATTTTTTTTTTAAATAATACTTATGTACTGAAGTTCTCGGATAAATGCTCCAAAGTTAAATACATTTCGTCTTTTAAATATGCAATAAACAAAGACGCAAATATCATTTATTAGTTTCAATACGCTTTTCGGATAAATGCTCAAAATATCGGGACTTTTTTGAATGAAATAATGCGGATAAATATGCTAAAGGAGTTATATTTTTATAAACGCATTTATCTGGATAAATAAATGAATATAATGAGATTTTTATAAACATATTTAGCTGATTAAATGCTTTAAAATATTGAACGTATACATTTGGATAAATATGCCAAAATAGCAATATTTTTATAAACACAATTATCTGGATAAAAAATTTTAAACAGAGATGCTTACCAATGCATTTATCTGGATAAATGCATCAATACGCAACATTTATCTGAATTATTTCGCAAAGTTTACGACATTTTTATGAATGCATTTATACAAATGTATATGTTATTGAACGCATTTATCCGTGAATTACTGTACAAATATAAATTAATTTATATAATTTCCATTTTCATTAATTATTAACTTTTGATTTTTTAATTTATGATATCATTTAATTTTAACTTTTAATTATTTAACATTATTACAAACTTTTAATTTTTTAATTGATATCATTTAATTTTAACTTTTAATTATTATTAACATTAATTATTTATTTACAATAAAATTTTTGTTTTTAAAATTTCAGTATGTTAATCCCTTTTAACAGTAGTACTAACTAATCATTTTAATCCAAGTAAAAATTTAAAATAGGTATATGCAAAATGTTTGGCTTAAATGAAGCTTAGTACTTCTAAATAATAGTTACTTGAAATTAATTAATGTTTTGAGTAGTTTAAATTTTATTTTATACAGCAATAATGTTTAGTGTAATAAATTTCATTACCTAAAAACGCAGCTATTAACAAATTTATGAAATTAAAAACATTTTTAATTTTAAAGAGTTTCCGAATGTCATTTTCTAGTCGTCATCAAACAGTTAATGGTTTGGATAGTATCGTGTTACACTTAGAAAATGAAGTTCAGTTTAATTCTTTAAAGATATTATAAAATTTTGAATTGGGTCACCGCTTTTGGAATATAAATCCACAATGGTTCTAATCAAAATGCTCTATTTTTTAATGTAGACACTATGATTCGATTTAAAATTAGATTAAATTATGCTAAAAAGTGGAAGGTTCTAAAACGCAATACCTTATATTTGGATAATTAGTAATTCAGATCAAGTATGCTATTTTTATATTTCTTTATGGATTACTTAAATAATAATTGATTTTTACCACTACAAATTCTTTTTAAATTGCTCACAAGTCTGTGTTTTATTTTCTGTATTTTAACACATATATATTTTATTAAATTAATAGTTGATTTTCAATTAAACCCTCCCGCTTTGTTGATTCGTTTTTAAATCCGAAAACCTTTCATATCATACTATTGTATGGTTGTGTAGCCAAAGAGTATATGTGTATCAACTAAAGATGTGCCTAATGTATATTTGATACTGGATCTATGGGACAGTCATATAAGAGCTCTTGAATTTAATCATGTGTTGGATTTAATTTTCTCTCCTACATGTCATATAGGTTTCTACTTCATTACTATGCCTAAGTCTTTTGTATTTGGTGTTAACTTCAATGTTATGCATTTCTAATACTTCACATCACACTCTAATATTAATTTCTACTTCCTGAAATCACTTCTATCTTTGACATAATTAATGCAGATAAATTAAATATTTATATCTTAAATCTCTATGGCCTCTTTTTAAATACTTAAAATACTTTCATTCTTTCTTATTTCTTTACTGTTTGACAATCCATTAAGGTCCTAGACTTGTAGAACAATATTCTTCCACTCGTCTTTATTTCTTACTGCCGTTCTTTAATTGTGTTTTGTGAATAATTAACATTACTATACTTTTATATCAACCTACATCTTTCATCTAAAATAATATGTTTCAAGTTTATATTATGATACTATGCTTTTCTGTCGAATACTACACCTTTCGGTTATAAAATGAAATAAGAATTTCTTCTAAATCTACAAAATAATATTAACTTTAATATTTACATTTCATATACATTTATTCAATATTAATAATTGAATGGTTAATGACTTAAAGATATCAGATGGTTTGGTTAAAAAATTTAGTTCATAAGTGGTTTATTAACATGATTTAAATAACATAACAAATTAACATTTTTGAAATTATAATTAATATATATTAAATTTTATTTTTTTTAATAACAGGACAATTCACTGAAGATGGTTCGTTCATTGGTCAATATGTACCAGGGAAATTGCAACCACCAGTTAGTCCACAACCTACTAATAACACAGCAGCATCACATCAATCAACCACAGCCACAGCGCCAGCCACAACACAGGGCTCCAACACAGCAGCAGTTGCTACTTACGTTTAAGCATAACAGATACATTTAGAATTACATCAGAAGAATATAAAATATAGCAACAACAACAACTAAAGAACTTTGCAACATTTTAAATTTCAAATATAAATAAAATTTGAGGATTTTATTATAAAAAAAAATGATAAATTATTAAAACTGAAACAAGAAACTAAACAATTATAAACGAATGTTTTAAAATTAAAAATTATTAATTGCTTATAGTGCTAATTGTTTAATACGAAATATTTCGAATGAATTTAAATATGTATGTATTTTGCTTTGCTTCAAAGAATATAAAAAAAACTATTTAAATAATAAATTAAAAACAAGGAATACAAATCACAACTAAAGCCTTTTTAAGTAATTATAGTTTGCCTAAAACGAAAATAAAAAAATTAAATGTTATATTTAGGTAGCAGCTGCATTAAGCTCAAATATTCTGCAGCACAAGATTTCATCAAAAAAAAAAAATATTGTTTATATATAGTTATATGAATAATATGTTATTGTAACAACTATTATAAGTCTTTTGCTGTTTGGATATTTGATTTATATGATATTTAGAATTTAAACTGAATCTCAATGGAAGGTACTAACAAATAAAATTATTTTATTACTTACGTAGCAGTTCGTGAACATAAAAGTAAATAAGAAAGAAAATAATTTTTTTTCTTATTATTAATTAAAGTTTTAATGCTATTTAATGTTAATAAAATAATTTTAAATAATTTTTTTCTATAAAATTTAACATATAAAATACGAATGAGTTTAATGTAAAGAAAATTTATTAAGTGTATAAAATACAATTAAAATGTTTAAATATAACACAAACACTGTTGTGCTTTTTTATATTAAAAATAAAAATTTTATAAATTTAAATTATTAAGTATTTAAATATAAAATTGAGAAAATTTGATCTTTTTGCCACTATTCGTTCAAAAACTGCTTAAAAATGTGTTCAAAACTAAATTTGTTTAAAATTAAAAAATCATTTGTGTAGAGTAAATAACGGAAAATATTTAATAAATATCTAATGCTTGTGAGTTGATGTATTTTGTTAACAAAAAAAAAAAGAAACTCAAAGTAAAAATTATTTTCTTACTACATGGAAATTATTTACACATATGTATTGAACGTTATTTAATATATATATATATATGAACAAATTGCAAATAATTTAGTTTAATTGAACTTGGTTAATAGTTTTAGTTGCAAATGTCTCAGCTAGATAAAGTTTTAAAAATAATAATTTCATAAATATTGTACATTTATTTATGAAACATATATATTTTGGGACAAGTAATAAGCAACATTTAACCAATTAACTGCAAATAATTAAAATTTTAAAAACATATATGTATACATTTACGTATATGTTAATGTACATTATAAGCTGTTTATGTATAATTCTAATATATATTTTAAAATTATATGCCTATATAGTTTTAATTAAAATTTTATTTTTTTTGTGTATAACTATAGTATCAAAAATATATAAAACAAAAAGTCTTATATATATTTAATTTTTTTAAAAAAATTTTACCTATTTTTAAAACGTCCATAGTGTAATTATATGCATTATTATTTTTATTAATTTTTTTTTATAATGGCAACTAAATATCAAAAACAATATTTTATTAAAAAAAAAGCAAAACAGTTCGAATTGAAATTATTATTAGAGTTAAAGAAAATGCAATGACTCGAATATAAAATTACGTTTATAATATTGTTTATTTTTTTTATATAAATTACTATTCCATATGTAAGAAACAAACATATACATAACAAAAAAAACATAGGTTAAAAATATTTTTATTTTTATAGAATTTTCTAATTAATATTTTTCTTTTAAACTGTTATGCTTTTTGTTTAAATTTCAATTAAAAAGCACACACACACAAGAAAAAACAAAAGAATAAACCTTTTATTTAATGTTAATTTTTAATTTAATGTAGGTAACGTAAAATAAATAAAAATAAATTTTTATTATAAAATTAAAATCTAAAGTTTTTTAATTAATTTTTAATTGGCAAATCTGCAATTTATTTTTATATAAATAAACATTTTTTCAGGAACAGTTACAATTTTTTTTTGGATTAATAAGTATAAGTAAATAAATGGAACAAGTTTACATAAAATTATTTTTATTTATAGTAAATTTTTTCTATGAGTTTTATTTATTTTTAGTTTATTTAAATTGTTTGGACTGTTCAAAACCAAATACAATTTTCTTTTATATTAGAATTTTTTTTATTAATGAGTTATAAGTAAATACAAAAAACAGTTTCACCTCTAAAGATATTTATTCGTAATTAAATTTTTTATTAGCTCTATTTATTTTGTAAACTTTTATTTATTAATTTTAGTGTATTAATAAATATAAGTAACAAATATATTTTTTTTATTTTTCTAGTTAATACGTAAAACAACTTTACCTTTATAGATTTTTATTTGTAATTAAAGCTTTCATCAGCATTATAAAATTTAACTTATATTTGTTAATTTTTCTAATTTAATAATAAACATATTTTATTTACTTAATACACAATGTTAAAATAATCAATTTATTCATTTGTTTTTTATTTTGTGATTATTGGTACTATTTATTTTTTCTAAAATATATTTTACATTAATATTAAACAAAATATTATCTACAATAACTAGCAAAATAAATAATTTAATATATTATACTTAAATACATTTTTAATTTAAATATATTTTTTAATTTTATATACATTTTAATTTATTTTCAGAAAATAAATAATTTATTCTATCTATGATTTATGCTTTATAGGCTATATGTTTTTATAGGCTACTTTTTTTTGTTTGAAAGCTATGTTCCTTTAACGGATATTTTTATTAATTTAATTTTATAACTTTAATATTAAAATGGTTTTAATTTTTTCTTAACAAATAGTCATTTTTTTTAAATAATTAACTTATGTAATTATTATTTATTTGTATAATATATTTTCTACTATAGTTTTTTTTATTAAAACAAAAAAATGTTTTATATCAAATTAAAATTTAAGTGGAACATGCACAGATTTAATTAATTTGCAAGTATATATAAAATCAATAGATTTTTTACGAATTTACTTAAAATAATTAATCAATTAATGTAATTATAAAAGTTAATTACTAATATTTTTGAAAATTATATAAAACAAAACATGTAATACCATACAGGGTCGCTTAGTAAATTTGTTTATAAGCTTTATTATTACAAGCTTTCGTTACTTTTTTATAGAATATTGAAATTTATTTTGCTTGAATGTTTTTTTTTTTTTCAAAACATTCTGTTAGTTAAATTTACGACTAATTATGAATTTATATTTGAGTTGAATATAGAAATATGCAAGAATTAAATTTATAATACAGAATAACAAATTTAATTATACATAGACACAAAACATACTATATTTTAATATAACATAAAATAATATGATATAAAAATTGAATCAATATAAAAAAAAAATATAATATAAATTTAAAAAAAAAAAAATAATATAATAACAAAATTTATAAAAAATATATATAATAAATTTGTATTATATATATATTTATATAACAACTTATAATAATATAATATAATTACCAATTGCTAATTACTGACCTTTTTAAGTTTTTATTTAAACTTAGTTTTGCTAAGTGAACAACGATATATAATCCAGTAAAACCTAGTTTAATTGGTATTTAACATATATCTGATATAATATATATGGTATGTAAATATAATTGAATTTATTTATAATGTATAACAGTGGTGTAGTAAGCATTTTGTTTTTGGTAGGGGATAAAGCATGAAAAAAGAAAAATATTACCAAATGCCGGGTTACTAAGTATGTTCTGTAAAGCTCTGTTGTTGTTGTTCTAACCTGAAAGAACTGTTGAGTAAGAAACATAAATGTGTGACAATACAAATGGGTAAGATTAGAATGGGATCTGGAAAGAGGAGTCATGGAGGTTTTATTGTGAAGTATTGGGAAGATTAAGAGTTTGGAACTTTAATAATTTCAATGGCATAGAACCATAAATTAATAGGACTCAAATTAATTTATGAAATGAGAGATTATGACGTGTAGAGGTGAGATGTAGAGGTGACGTCATTACTAGCAACTGGGACAAAGCTAGCAGGTCTGAAAAAACTTATTGTTTTTTATTTACTTTTCCAATAAATAAAAATCGTTTTCTTTATCTTAAGGGCGGATTTATTTTCAACATGCACCACTGATATATAATATAATAAAATCATATACAATACAATACTATGTGAAAAAAGTATATAATATATAATAATAATAATATTAACTACAAAATCTTAGGATATAATGTGATATAATGTAATATAAATAATAAAATAAAATTTCTTTAGTATTGCGAAAATATTATCAATTAATTTTTTGTATGAAATTAAATAGAAAAAAAATTTATAACTGATAATAAGAAATGAAATGAAAAATGACTAAAATAAAAATAAAATTTCATCTTTTCATATAATAAGAATTAAAATAAAAATAAATAAATAATAATTTTAATTACAGAAAAATGCTTAATTATATTCTCAAATATTATTATTTCTTTCTTAATAATTTTTATTTTGTCTATATAATGAATTTGACTAGTTTTTTTTAAATTATTTTGAATGTGAATAACGAAATATATATAAAATTAATTATAATGCCTCTTGCTAAAGTAATTTGCTTATGTTATAAGTCAGAACCAAGAACTTAAATATACTCACCTGCACGCATCTACATCCCAACGACTATAAATCCTCAAAATTTTTGCAATAGAAGTAATTAGAAAGAATACTACATAAATCAAAATAAAAATAACTCACAAATAATGTATATATAATGTATATATATGCATTATTTGTATAGTAAATATATTAGCAATTATATTGTTCAGAAAAGTCATTTGAATATAATAAGGTATTTCCCCTAGAATGTTCTTTGATTATATACAAAATGTTAACAATTTTAACTATATGGGTAGATAAATAAGAAAAATATCCTAATAAATATAAACTTCAAATACACAAAAGATACTCTTTCCTTACCCTCCGCCTCCTATTTTTGAAATGAGCATAACATATATGCACTTTAGCACACTAGCAACGATCTTAAAATATTAAAATTAACAATTTGAAATTAGCTATGAATAAGAAAACAATTATTATTTATATATAGAAAAATTAGTAAAAGTGGAATAATTATTAATTGTAAGTTGTTGTCTCAAATTTAAAAATATGAATATTCAGTTAGGTTAGAATTTTTGCAACAATAAAAATACTATAATCATAAATAATTACAACAAAAAAATCGAAATAATATGTCATCACCATTATTGTCGTACATCTTCAAAGTAAACAATATATATATATATATGTAAGTCCCAAATTATAGTCACAAGATCAAACATATATCTATATAGATTTATAATTAGTTAGTTTTAAAATAATATAAATTTGTATAATAAATTTTTATAGCATAAAATAATGCTAACTTGTTCGAGATTTCTATTCCCAAATATATTCGGTTTATTCCACTTTTATTAATTATATATTATAAAATTTTCTTGTGATCTGTAAAATATGTCAATGATAATATAAAAATAATAATATACAAATTAACTCATAAAATAGTTTTTCCAACTATAATTTGAAGAAATTTCGATTATTATTAAATAAAATTTCCCTTGACTTGCACTGCCGTAAAAAGGTATTAGCTGATTTTCCATATTAAATTAATCAGAAACTTATATAAATTATTTATTTTAATTAAAAATACCGTTTTACCGTTTTTTTAATGAATTGTATTTATCAACATTTTCAAAAATTATTATAAAGAGAATATAATTTGTAATAAAATAAAAAAAACTATATATACTTGAGGAGTAGTTATTTTTTATCTATTAATTTCATTTCAGATAATTTAAGTTAATTATATAAAAAAATATTGTGAAACTTTTAAAAATGATTTAATTAATTATGAAGTATATTTAATAAATAATACCGGAAATTTGAAATATAAAACATTCTTGAACTTTTTAAAGAGTTAAAAACGAATATTAATATAGGTATAAGGCGAAGGTTGGTTTTTGTTTCACCAAATATTTTTAGAAATTATCGTCAATTCTTAGATTAGAATCGGATATTTGTATAAAAATTAAAATTCAAACTAGAGAATGTAAGAGCTTCGAAAGTTATCAAGTTCAAGTGATTTTTAGCACTATCATTAAACGGGCACGTTCATTATAAATACTATATCAACAACACTAAGAAGTATAATAATAATGGCTATTATGAAATGTCTATTGTTAGACAATAGAAATGTGTATTGTTAGACAATAGACATTTGTCTACTGAGTCGATTGGTGAGCAAATTTCATTTTATGAAATTATATTTAATTTATATGTTAAATTGACTTTATATAGTGTTTCAAGAGCATTTATTTTATACGATCGACAAATTTCTATTGCTCAAATGCAGTGGAGAAATTTATCTACTGCTGATAGAAAAACTTCTATCGGTTTCCAATTCACAACACAAAAATTCAATTTTATTTATTAACAATAGAAACTAGTTTACTGTCTATCAGCGATAGACAACCCATTATAGACACTAAAATTTCAAATAGCTTCTTACTTAACGTTTATAAAGTAATATATGTAACTAACTTAGCTCTATCGTCTTAATAATAAAAAATCTAAAATGTTCATATATTCGTTATTTCAAGTGTCCTATTGCTTATTAGTCGTTTGGATAAAAATCATATTACAATAAAACGACTAAAAGAGAAATTTGAATGGTCTCCTGAAGACATTTTTTTTAAAATAATTTCCTTTCTATACTTATTTCATAAGTAAGGACCCTATATGAACAGTATATTTTATCATGTATAGTTACTATATACATATAGATTTAGTAGTATACATAAGTGGGATAAAACACAGTACAATTATGATTACTAGAATGCCGTAATTAAGCAACAGATCTTAGTAAATTTTTTTATTTCATTATCAAACTTTTTGGTGAGTACCATATTTTGGCGTCAAAGTTTGCAATGTTTACTATTTTAAAAAACTTTTCTGCTACACTATATATCGATATACCATGGTCTTTAAGAGATCGGGATTTAAAATTAAATTGAGTATTAAAAAATATTTTATTTAAACTTTAATATATTAAATGGAAATATTTTGAAAATGAATAAAATTTCTTAAATATTTTTGCTTTCAAAACTGAATAAAAAGTCTTTATAATGTAAAATTCAAAACAAAATAAATTGTTTTTGCCATGCACCGCTTGACTGCGCTAGTAACGCCTTATTAGCTTTTAGCCGCCAGTCGAAATTAGTGTAAAATTTTCGTTCAACTTAACGAAGAAAATTTTTCAGTCATATGACATTTGCTTGAGTGGTGGTGGTCGATAGAAGGAAAAAAGTGATAAGTAGGAACTAAAATTTCTGTAGTTTAAAAGATTTCTTTCTAATAAACCAGTAAGTTGTAAATTAAAAAATTATGTATATTAATTAAAAATATGCATTTGATATAAAACCAAAACAAATAATTTTAGTTAACGTAAACAAAGATGACTGGTTCAGGTTTTATGTTCAACATTGATGGTGGCTACTTGGAAGGCTTGTGTCGTGGTTTCAAGTGTGGAATACTGAAACAATCAGATTATTTGAATCTGGTTCAATGTGAAACTTTAGAAGGTAAACTAAAGAATTTATTAAATATGTGAACAATTAATAATACTCATTAGGTCACATGACACATTAGTCTTTCTTAACAATACTGTATGTATACAGTGTGCATGTTAGACAGTGTTGCACTTATACGTTGAACTGTAGTGTGAAAGTGATGCCAGCAGCCTTTTGCTTTGTTTTTATTTATTACAAAAATTTTTATTTTAGATTTAAAATTACATCTTCAAGGCACAGACTACGGTAGCTTTTTAGCTAACGAACCATCGCCACTCTCTGTGTCTGTTATTGATGACAAGTTGCGTGAAAAACTCGTAATTGAGTTCCAGCATTTACGCAACCATGCCGTTGAGCCATTGTCAAGTTTTCTAGACTTCATCACTTATGGTTATATGATTGATAACATAATTTTGCTTATCACTGGCACTTTGCACCAACGCCCAATTTCGGAATTAATACCAAAATGTCATCCTCTTGGTAGTTTCGAACAAATGGAGGCTATACATGTTGCAGCCACACCTGCTGAATTGTATAATGCTGTGTTGGTAGATACACCATTGGCACCATTTTTCGTTGATTGCATTTCTGAACAAGATTTGGATGAAATGAATATTGAAATTATACGTAATACATTGTATAAAGCTTATTTGGAAGCTTTTTATGATTTTTGTAAAAATATGGGAGGTTCCACAGCTGATGTTATGTGTGAAATCTTAGCCGTAAGTATTAACGTTGTATTTTTTATGTTATAAGGATAGTGTATTAATGTCTAATTTATTTTTCAGTTTGAGGCAGACCGTCGTGCAATAATTATTACTATTAATTCATTTGGTACTGAATTGTCTAAAGATGATCGTGCAAAATTATATCCACGTTGTGGTAAAATGCATCCAGATGGTTTAGCTGCTCTAGCTCGTGCTGATGATTATGAACAAGTTAAAACTGTAGCAGAATACTATGCAGAATATGCCGCTCTTTTTGATGGTTCCGGCACTAATCCTGGCGATAAAACTCTTGAGGATAAATTCTTCGAACATGAAGTTAAACTTAATGTTTATGCTTTCTTGCAACAGTTCCATTTTGGTGTATTCTACGCTTATCTTAAACTAAAAGAACAAGAGTGTCGCAATATTGTTTGGATTGCCGAGTGTGTGGCTCAAAAACATCGCGCGAAAATTGATAATTACATACCAATTTTTTAAAGGTTTTTTTTTGTGGCAATTCAAATATTTTAATGGTATTATAAAAAAACACACAACTAATATAATGACGTATTACAAAACTATCAAACGTACAATTGTTATATAGCATATGAGATGATGCAGTAAATACTTTGTTAAATATATTTTAATTATATTTTTTGTTTGAAAATTGATTTCAAAATGTACATTTAAATATTTTATTATTTTATCACTAATTTCTGTCATATTTCTCACTCGCCGTGTGTGTTTCAAATTCAAAATTATATATATATATATCAGAAAATAAAATTCTATACATTAAAGTAAACATATAAATAGAAAAATGTATTATAATTATATATCAGTCAAATTGCGTGTATAAAGAACTAATTGAAGCTTACTGAATGCCAATATATTTAAAACAAATTAAATTCTAACATTCCTTTTGAAATAAAAATATTTATTTCTGTAAGAATTTTCCTGCGGAAATATTTTGCGATTGGCTTTCTTGTTTAATTATTTTTAATTTAAATTGTAAAAAAATATATATACATATATAAAACATAAATTGTTATTTAAAATAAATTGTGTTATCATAGTATTTTTATATTTTATTACATATAAATGAAAAGTTGTAAATATTTCATGAAGAAGGTAAGAATCATTTTGTAGGTCATTCCTCAACTATAGACCATGTGTCGAAAATAATCGGTCATCCCAATTTATATATTATCGTCTATTTATTATAATCGGTCATCCCAATTTATATATTATCGTCTATTTATTATATACTTATGTAAAAATGCGTTGCAAAGGATAAGTAACATTATTGATAACTGCGATTGAAGTGGCAATTAAAAATAAAAACCAAATAGCAATAATAATGACATTAGAAGGAAGCATACCGAATAGTAAATTTGGAAAACTAATATTTTGCATAAAATTGTGTGGGATAAGTTTATAATAAAATATAAATTAGCCTTTAATTACATTAACACAATCGGTTTCCCTCATAAAATCTAAGTTTCATCTTACTTTACCACAGACTGCTACTGGTATCTAACATCTAGTGTGACAATTAAAAAAAATCATTTACAATCCTATTGTTGTTTAAGCATTTATTTAAATAGTTTTAGACCGTTAATGAAATAAATAGAAGTTTAGAATTGAACCCAAAAAACAAATCGAGTGGGGAGTATAAAGAGCAATGACTTATTAGCAGAAAGCTTCTAACTGTACTAGTTTCTAAGGATTTAACTTCTTTACTTAAAAATCTTAATCATGCGTCAGTTGGTATTAATACGCCTACAAATCAAAAAAATTTATAAAATTTTGTTTCACTAGTCAAGTTTATTAATATTTTAATTAATAAGTAGCACTTAACTATCGTAAAGAAATATGATTTGCTTACTTAGTCACTATTTAAAATTAATAATAATTATACAAACATTTTATTCTGTAAACAAAAGTAC
Source organism: Teleopsis dalmanni (assembly GCF_002237135.1). Taxonomy (NCBI): domain Eukaryota; kingdom Metazoa; phylum Arthropoda; class Insecta; order Diptera; family Diopsidae; genus Teleopsis; species Teleopsis dalmanni. The sequence goes on from NC_051846.1 coordinate 172,272,196, forward strand.
ATTATTGAATAAGTATTTTCACTTGGTAAAAAGAGTGTTGAGTTAATAATTGTTTTATATAGACATCATGTATGAAACATCAGTAGAACTAAAATTTATTCAACATATTCCATGTAGTCTATTCGATAACTTCATCTAGCTTTTTTGAAGTTTTGGCCCAAAATTTATTTCTTCTGTCCTAAAACATAGCAATTTTAATTTTAAATCATAATATATATTGTTCGTTGTGTATACCAACCAAAGTCTGGCAATATTGAATATTTCTCAAAATAATTTGTGAAATCAACTTTGCTTTTTGTTTCCTAATCACTTTTAATTTATTTTCATACATTTGGCGACGTTTTTTATACGCCTCAATTGCATTATTAAACTGTACAGAACAATTATAATTTATTGATAATTGTATAATATTCTCTGCGTTTTCCATTATGTAAAAACAATGTAGTACTATAAAACAAGCCGCGAATCGGATTTCAAATATGTTTTAATAATAATACGCCTGTTTACATTCTTCTTCAGTGTCTTGTGATTCTGATATGTTGTTATATCTTCTTCTCGCCGTTATGACATTCTCAAGGTTGCATTTTTAAACAAAAAAATAAAACGCTGTATAAAAAAGGTTAGAGCCTTTGATCTGTGATGTTAATAAATTCGAGAACTCTCAAATTGTCATCTGTTTCCAATTTTAGGGTAAAGTTCAATATATAAAATAAATATTAAAAAAAAAATAATGTTAAATATTTGTTTGAAAAAATTGTAAAACACTGAATAGGAGTATATCACTAATTATTAACAAAGAAAAATTAATTGAAGTCTACCTATGAGATGTATCAATAATCAACTAGTATTTTAAAATTTGCGTATAAAATTCAATAAAGAATATCGTAAAAGTGCTGCCATTCTAAGAGATTCAATTATTTGATAAACTTGTGAATGAATAGATATGAAATTCAATCTTTTAATTATCAATAAAAAAAGAATTTTCAAGATTATATGTTTTCTTAAAATGTTTCTTAAAAAGAGCTTGTTATTAGTTTTCAATTAGTTTTCTCGAACACTTTTTCTCACTTTTGACAAACATTGACAAACACTTTTTAATAAACATTTGAAGAAAACATTTAATTTTGAAAATTCTTTCTGGATATTGAATTTTCAAGATATTTTTGTTACTAGAGATATTGAAAATTGAACTGCTCAACCATCTGATTTTGGTGTAGCTTATATTTAAGTAGAGATGAGTTACATTAAAAATATTTATACGAATATTAATATCAAAACATTAAAGGTGGATTTGTAATTAAATTATATGTAATTATATATAAATAAATTAATGTTAATTTTTTCTTGCCGAGAGTGACGCGACTTTATGACGAAAAGAAACTATTTAAAAGTTAGACGAATTCGAATAGCAAAGAAAAGACAAAGACAAAAATTATAGTTAATATATTGAAATTTGGTTGACCATCAGTGGTCTTAGGAAATATTCGAATCTCTTTTTAATTGGTTTATAGTCCGCGTATAATTTGTTGGGACTGCAAGTGCCAGACTTAGAACTCGTGCATGTCAAATTAGAAGTGATGACTAACATGTTTTTCCATAAGTGGCCAAGGCTGCGCAAACTTTCAATGCTTAAGTTCCAGGTATTGTTTTATTATCATTTTTTATTTTAATAAAGAATAAGAAAAATTAAGAATAACAATTGTTTATAATCTGATATCTAAACCCTATTGCACTCTACTTAGTTCGAGTTAAGAAAATTCGATTGTTATTATATTCACATATTAGAAATGATTTTTCTTGCACATAAATCAACCCTGTTTCTATACATCTGACAGCTGATTTTTTTATTCATTACTTGAAAACAGAGATAGATATATTAACGAAAAGGTAAAAGAAAAAATACACATCAGAACGCAAATTCGTTGTTGAAATCATCGAGAAAAGATAGTTAATCATCGTGCGACAAATGACATTCTTTTCGTGCATAATTTAATGTAAAAAATTAAGCAAAATTAATATACAACAATATAATTAAAAGTATATTGTTTTATTTTGTATACAGTGTAAGAGAAAATGAAATTATAAAAATTACTTCGACAGTGTTCAAAATAAGAAAAATCTTCCAATTGGACTTGAAAAGTGTAATGAAAGAAAAGTTGCAAAGCAAACCGAAAAACATAAAAGTTCACCATTATTGAAGACAGTAAAGAAATTAAAGCACAAAAGAGAAAAGATTGGAGCAACGTAGCAAAAAAACAAAAGAAAGAGTCTCCAAAAAGAAGCTTAACGCCTTTGGTCTTCATATTGCAAATTCTTCAAATATTAACTTGTATCTTGTTTACTATTGTTTTATCTGTACATACCCTTCTCGTTCTCTTGTAACAAGATCGTGACTTGTTCTGTGGCACTTTGGTGTGTTTTTTTGTGGCTTTAAGTTCAAACGCTCTATTTCCGCCCGCATTTTGGTTATAGGAAATGGCGTTAGATATTGGGACTCAAATGAATGGCAATGCGCTGACATCATCTTTTACATCAAAGAAAAAGGATACAGCGGCTGCTACCGAAAAGGAGAACTTATGGTAAGTCGTAGGATGTGAAATATAATGAATCATTGCATGACTTTCCCAAGAGATCAGGTGTTTTTTGTGTTTTGTGAATTTGTTTTTGTATTGAAATGATTTCTGTAAAGTGTTTTCAACCTACTAATAAATTGTTTACATAATACTCATTTAGTTAAATAAAATTAATATATAAATAATTTATATAAATATTGTTTGGTTTATTATTTCGGCTTTCATTATTATATAAAATTGCAATATTGTTATAAAATAGTAGTTTTGTAAAATGTAGTTTTTGTTTTAACTCTTAATTTATGGCTGACATCAAGTTATTGTTGCTGTTGATGTTGTTGTTAAATTTAGCTGGTACCTCATTTACAATGTATATTTTTTTAAAAAGTTTTCCGCTTCTTTTGCTATTTTAGGTGAGGGCGTATAACTACTTTCCAAAAAAAGTCTGCACACTTACACACATAAATAACTACATGCATTGTTTATAAAATTATTTCACATGATATTTTTATCTGAATAATATTTGCATTTGCATATTGCATTTTAAAACTTTTGAATTTCAATGAAAATTTTCTCTTTAATAATAAATTCTCTTCATTGTACTACTAGCTTTATTGTTCTGCTTTTCTTTCTAATGCTGTTGCTTGCATTGTTGTTGCTTGTTTTGCTGTTGCTTTTTTTTTACTTTTGCCTGCGCTAATAGATGTGTCATCAAGCTAATGTCTGCTTTTTTGTTTTACCTTCATACTTGCTAGTCTGAATTATTTACGTCAATTGCTAAGTGAGCTTTGCTACATCTCCGTCACCCCCATTATTTGGCAAATTGGTTCACTTGAGCTAAACATATGCTGTGCAGCTGATTTCTCTATATAGAAAGAGATATAGGAATTTTGTTGCTTAATTATTATTCGCTTTTCATGTGATTTCTTAACGTTTGCAAATTTTTTTCTATACGTTTCTTTGCACCTTTCTTCATACTGATAAGAAAAGAAATTATTAAAATTTTTTAGTAAAATGTTAATCTCTATTATTTTTTAAATTATATTTAACTAACGTAATGAATTGTCATTTGTTTTACTTTATTATAATATTAATTTATTTAAAACTATTATTTTCATTGGATAAAAGAAAATTAAACCCAGAAGCATCTGGATATAATTCTAAGCTAACCTGTACATATTTAGATCATAGATAATTTAAAATATAATCAAATTTCCATTACTCGAACTTCTATAACCGAATTCCCTATAACCAGAACTTAATAGAGTGCAACAGGGTTTAGAGTGCAAATTACATAAAATTACAAAAAAATTCTTTAGATCGAAATCTCCATAAGTCAAACCTTTTCTTTGCACATCGAGTTATAGAACTTGGACTGTATAAGACTGCAGAGTTCATTTGGTTCGTTGAAAGCCTGAAAGAGTTTTTGAATCTATATTTTGACAAACCTCTTTATTTCACAGAGTTTTACAGAAGTTTCAGTGTCCCTTAATTTTGAAAGGTGTTAACAAAAACCTATCCATTTAGGTTTTGATTACCCTGTTGTTATTGTTGTGATAATCCGAGAAGATCTAAATAGCAGATAACATGAACAGTATTACAAATACATAAACTTGGGTTAGGTACGATTAAGTTAAGAAAGTGTGAAGGAAAAGAGAAAAGAAAAGAGATTTGATTGGAAATAGGTGGGATTTTAATTGAAGAACACTTCAATTGGATATAGCCAAAGATCAGTTAAACTTAATTTGGTGTGTACATTAAAGTTGCAGTTGGGATTCACATTGAAAATAGATGCATTTAAGCATGAAAAGTAACTGTTTCGTGCACGGCTATGTTCTGATCTCAATCGGCCTAGGATAGTTCTAACTCCACGGGAAAGGCGTCATATCACTTTTTAATACTTACAAAGTGATATCTCATAATCACATAAAAAGTGATATCTCATAATCACTTAAAAAGTGATTCCTCACATATTTACACCAAAGGCCCCGAATTAAAAAATAAGCCGCTGCTGTCAACTTGATAATGGTCATATGCTTTTTATAAACTTTAAAATTTAAAGTAAATAAGAATTATAACATTAAAAATTAATTTTATTATGTTGTCTCCGTTTTAAGTTTCGTCACGTTTGCTTGTGTTATACTAGTAAAATATAAAATAAAATTGGTTTAAATGCTTAAGTACGATAATAATTAAATATAACAAATATTAAATCTTTTATACATTATATTTATTTATTTGAATATTTTCGTATTGAAAGTGATGTAAAATTTGAATGAAGTTTGATAAAGAAGCTTTATAGATGAATATTAATATAGTACTTGTTTTTATTTTTCAGCATTATGACAATGCTTAATTATTATAATTTAATTTTTAACGATTTTCAATTAAATTATGATGATTTTATTTTGACAACGTAAAAACAGAGAATTTCTGTTGCCACCAATGTGTAGATTTATTAATAAACTGAATGTTTTCTTTTAAATATCTTATTCTTTCCTGAAGTTGTTGAATTTGTATTCTGGTTAGAATAGTCCTTAGATATATTGTTTTCTAAATCATGCATAAAGAATAAATTAGAATAAAAGAATGGTTTTAGAATCCAAGTCGAGTAGAGGAGTCTAGAATTCTTGATTTCTTTTTCGCAAATCAGCTCCGACGTCATCATTCCACTACATTATATACTAATTCTTGTTTCTCGATTTACGACTATATTCTATATTCTGCCTAGAATGCATGAAGTGGTTGATATTCTTTCATTCTAATATCATGTTAAGCCTAACGTAATTGTTCTGATATTTCGCGATATCTTGGTCATTACATATCTGAGTAATTTGTCATTTTATGTTGAAGAAAGTTTCAATCATTTTTTTTTCAATTTTTTTTTTATGGGACCGAACATCTTTCCTATCATTTTTTTTTATAAACTCAGAAATTATTCACCTTTTTTTGTTTGTGTCGATATTTCACTGCCACTGCCGGTCTTTTGATCTAACAATTGTATTTTATATGACGACATCTATCGAGTTATCTGGTTATGGAAATGTACAAAGTACATCTTATTTCGCGCTGCATATCTGTTTTGTATGCAGTCATCTACAGCAAATCGATTTGTTGTCTAAACGGTAATAGCATAGAATTGGTGGTCTTCACTTTTAAATATATATGTATATATAGTCCACAATTTTTATTTTGTGCGGTTAATGGTTATAGCGGCAGCTATCGAGTTATCTGGTTATGAAAATGTGTAAAGTACATCTTATTTCGCGCTGCATATCTGTTTTGTATGCAGTCGTCTACAGCAAATCGATTTGTTGTCAAAACGGTAATAGCAGAGAATTGATGGTCTTCACTTTTAAATATATATGTATATATAGTCCACAATTTTTATTTTGTGCGGTTAATGGTTATAGCGACATCTATCGAGTTATCTGGTTATGGAAATGTGTAAAGTACATCTTATTTCGCGTTGCATACAAAACGTATGCAGTCGTCTACAACAAATTGATTTGTTGTCAAAACGTTAATAGCAGAGAATTGGTGGTCTTAAATATATATATATATAGTCCACAATTTTCATTTTGTACGGCTAGTGGTTATAGCGTTTTTGATTGGTAAATCTGAATTCAATCTTGATATACTTTAGATCTGTCATATTTTATTGCCCAATCGAACATTTTTAATCTAAAATGTTTGTAATTGTGTTAGTAGGTATTTATATTTATCATAAATACATATATGGAATCAAATCACACTCTAGTTGTCGTCTTATAAAACAGCTGATAATTTTAGGCTAATATTGTTACTCTGGCAAAATATCGAGAGTATTCTAAATTAATCTCGAGTGTTATAAATTAATCTCGAGTGTTATAGAGATTTACCAATCGAAAATGAAAATTGCACTAAAAGTGAATCTCGATTAAAAAAATTGTGCCAGAATTACCAATCAAAAACGCCTTTCATATAATGAGACTACGATGTGATTTGTTTTAATAGTGAAAAGATAGAGTTAGCCACTATAAACAAAAGTTATTGCAATCAATAAATAATTATTATTTTGTTTAACTAGTGTAAAGCAAAGATATGACGATTAAAAACAATAGTTATAATGTTCAAATTAATATAGTTTCTGATTTTGCAACTACACTGTAATATCAGGTTAAAGGTTGTTGTAGTTAGTGTGTCTTGAGTCTTGTTTGTTATACTACATGGTTACGAGACTATTCCAAATTATATTTTGAAATAATTTATTTAATTTTTTTTTGTAGTACATTAATAAAAAAATATATATTATTATTTTTTATACAACAAAATCAATTTACATACATATTACGCTTATGTATCTATAAATACTAAGCTAGCATATTAGGGGAAATAAATAATTTAAATCATTAAAATTATATACAAGTATCTGACCTATTTATTTAAAATTCACCTATTTTTATAACATATATAATTTAATTTTCACCTTTGGAACAGTTAATTTGGTGTAATAAAATGTGATGATGTCACCAAAGCGCCGTTCTGTCTTCTGGTTCCTCATGCCACAACTGCTTTTTTAAATAAATTTCAAAAACGTCTGCTTTATATTTATTGAGTAGATTTTCAATTTGTTTTTAGTGTTTTTTTTTTTTTTTTTATCAATATTTGAGATAAATTAGAGACAGAATTGAAAAATTTAATCGAAAATAACAATGATTCATATTAATGAAATCTGGAGGTTAGTAAGCAAAACGTTCAAGCGAGTCGTAGTTAAAATAAAAAAAATATTCATTTAAAGAGAAAAAATTTTAAAAATCTTCAAATTAAAATTCATCGAACGTAGTTTTGAGAGGAGATTGCTCTGAGCTAAAATTAAAACGCGTTTTGGCTTTATTTTCAACGTCAAAATTTCAGTTCAATAAATTATACGAAATATGCGGACAAGGTTTAAACGCATAGATAAAAGAGAGTAACAAAAGGTATAAATACTTTTTAGCATTTGATGTTGTCATCAATGTACGAGTATGAATATTTGCTATTCCAGACATCTATAGGTGTGTTAGATTTTTTAATACAATAGAACATTTTTTATAATTTTATACTTTATTAATAAATATATGGTTTATAATAAAATTTACATTTCTTCAATGTAAACATCATCTTCATCATCACTATTTTCTTTATCAACACGCCCCAATACTGTAGTGTGATCCGTTTGGTTACCATACGAAGCTTGTAAACGTTCAAGTAAATCTGTAGCTACAATTGCAAAATCTTCCCATGATGTGTCTGAAATTGTTGTTCCACTACTTATACGATCTTCATCCAAATAATCCACTAGTAAATCACAAATATCATCTAATGTCTGTTCTTGGTAGATATCTTTTATGTTAGCTGTGTCAATAAGTAGATTCCAAAATGCTTGACAAATAATATTAGCCAAAAACCAATCATCCTGTTGTAAAGTTGTTTTCAATAATTCCATTAATAATTCGGCCCCTTTCATTTGTATGAATGGTGTACGATTTTCTGCATCTCCCAGTAGGTTAACTAATATGCCTGTAGTGCAAGCCTTCAAATCATACTCAACGTTTGCATTACATAATAAAATTTTAGCAACCACTGAGAGACCACCTGCTTTGCAGAAATATTTGCGTGCCTTTTCATTGCGTGTTAGATTTCCCAATACTCTTGCGGTTTCTACTTTTGTTGATTCCTCACTGCTGGTTTTCAATGTATGACATAAGGTAGTAGCTAAATCTGATAGTTTACTTTGTAGAGAACCCTTTGTTTCGACAACTTGAGTGGGTGTTACTATTTTGTCTTGATAGAAACATAGATTGTGTAGTGAGCCCAATGTAGCATGTGCTAACTCCAATAGTTCACATTTCTATATAAAAGAAATTTTATTTATATAATTTATATATTATATATATATTTTTATTAAACTTACTAGCTTTACACTCTTCATTTGATTTGTTGAATCGAATAAGTTTAAAAGTAAGTCACCTAATGTTCTGGTATTCCCTAGACCAAAGCCCACTTCTGAGTTAACACTCATATTAGCCACGACTCTTACTATTTTGATGAGCACATCTATTACTGTATCGCCCATGGAATTATGCAAGGTTAATGGTTCTTTTGAGTATAGTTCGAGTACATTTAGCAGGTATTCCATTGCCACGTCATTGTGATAGAACTAGATCAAATTTAAAAATTTCAAAAATGATAATTGATTTAGTTTTAGTTTAAATAATTATATAGTATAAATTATTTTAAGTCGACATTGATGGGAGCAACAATTCTGACCAGTCAAAAAAACTGTGTGTTTTAGAGAACTTATGATAAATGATTAACAGAAATGTTGGCTTAGAAGTGTATATTTAACGGATGCATTTTTTTATTGCAAATTATAGTTTTTATTTGTTTAATAAAAAGTTACTAACCTGTACACGTGCGTTATCAAATTTGGCCATTATGTTACCTAAAATATAACCCAAACGACTTAGTAAAGACAATAGTTTTTCCGTTGACCCACTAAATATTTCACAGCACGGACCCAATAGCATGCCTAAACGTGCTGTGAAATTGACCAATACGTGACAGCAATCATTGTCTTCTGATAATACACTAAAAAAGAGAAATATATTATTTATTAGCTTCATTGGTGGAGAAAAGTGCAATCACATGGTATATATGATTACATGATACAAGTGACCATATGATATATGTAAGTTTTTAGTCTTTAGAATAAGGTTAAATTTATTACCTATTTATATAAATATTTTTATTACCTTAAAGTGCGTACAATATTCGCTTGTACTTCCAATTCTCCAATAGATACTTCGGCAGCACGTATTAAGTGTGGACATGCCATTTCCAATTGTACACTGCTCTCAACTGTTGCTTTACAATCTTCATTAATATCCTTTTCTATAGAACTTGAAGTTTGCCTGACATCAGCCAAAGTACGTAAAGCAGCAGATAATTGATATAAAGAATGTAATGGTGGACCTGTGAGTTTCTGTGTGGCACCAGCTTCATTTAAAATTTGTAAGTGTAAAACCATTAATTCCACAGCACCATGTCGTGCCAAACGTTCTACTAATGTGTTCTGTTTACTTAGTTTTTGTAACTTCTCTTGTTGTAGCACTTCAAAAATATTAGTATTACTATTGGGTGCTGGAGCAGTTGCCGGTTTTCGGGGTAATTTTAAATTTTCGAATGAATTTTTATTTATATCCTTTATATTGGAAGCTTCAGCGCGTTCCTGATCGCTGCTACTTGTTAGGAAACGTATAGAACCATATCCATAAATGCAGGCTTCAGGATCATCCAAAGGACTAGCACGACCCAAACCATCTATTAGTAGTTCTAGTAAATCATTTTCATGAAAAAGTTGATCATTTTGTTCATTACGAGCAACTTTGAAAATTAATTTACAAGCTCCAGTTAAATTACTGCCTGTAACACGTAGCTGGAAAATAATTACAATTTGTTTATTATTTATTTATTTATTTAAATAAAAATATTGTATTACCGCTAAAACAACTCTTGCTATTGATAGCAGTATTTTAGGCGATGAGCATTCCACTAAACCATATAGTCCACCCAATATAAAGCCACGTTTGAAACCTTTTTCACTTTTGCGCACCCGAGAGTAAAGCTCGACTAAAATCTAATATTATAAATAGAATAATATAATAATTAAATTATAAAAATCTATTTTTGCATTATTGTGAATATATTAATGAAACTAAATAATATTACATGCAATATTTATATATAAAAATCATTAATATTTGAAACATTATTATGTTATTATATTATAAAAACTATTATTATAATATTATAAAAACTATTAATAAAAAAAAACTTAAAAAACTATTAATATCTTATTATATATTTTAAATAATTAATAACTAATGCTTTCATTACTAATTTGGTACAAAATGTTTTATATAAAATAGTGTGTGGCATATAATATAATTTAAAATCTATTAATAAGTTAATATATATGTTTTATATGCAATTTTTTTATATCAATCTATAATTGTATTTACTACAACGGACTCACTAAGTTTAACCCTTAGTATTTTATAAAACAATCTCCAATATTTATTTATACATAAGAAATTTTATATTATCGTATACATAATAAAAATAATACAAAAAAAAATTATTTTATAAATACTAATACGATATAATATGGAAAAAGTATATTAGTTCCACATGTCATGTCCCTCTTATTAAAAAAAGTTTTATTCTCCTTCTCCGTATGTATCTACTTAATGTGTTTGTTTATTTAAATAATTATTGTATATTTTCAGAGGCCAAAAAAATTTTAAAATATATAATATTTTTTGGCTCCTACAAATATGCAACTGAATTTTTTTAAAAGTGTCTTAAGTTATAACAATGTTATAAGTAATGAGCATTTTTAATGTTCTTTTAATTATACTGGTGTATTCACCAATTAGTTATTGAGAATTTAGGTTTATAAAAAATTTAATATTACCGAATTTATGTGGTTGACAGTTTCCTCCGTACAATCTTTTAGGCCTGCATGTTCTTTAAGTAGTTCAACTAGTTTTTCTGTAGGAGATTGAGCAAGCAAATCATAGCTCCGTGTGAAAAGTTTTCGGGTTGTGAGTGCATTCACCGTTTTAGAGTTTTTATTTAAATCTACATCTATGTTTTCAATATCACTATTTATTACGGGTTTTGCTGTTCTGGAACGGTTTCTTTTTTTATCCATGTCTAATTTTTTATTGTCACCTTAAACAAATGAAAGATTATAAACATATAGGTGCAAGTATTTATGTAGAGTATTTGAGTACCTCCCATTGGCTCTCCTTTAATTTCAAGGGCAGGCAACATTCTTGGTACTTGCTTGGTTGGTACGCCCAAAATATTTTCATTACCGCCATTTCCACTGCTTGGTAATTCTAAGAATTCAAAACGTGAGTCAAATGATTGTGAACGACGTGATTTACGTTGATTATGCGTTAGTCCAGATTCATTTTTATTTGCCTCATTATAAATTTGTTTTTTAATTGGTTCTAATGGTGGTGTCTTGGGTTTACGATTTCCTTCACCTTGTAAATATCTTAATCTGTGAAAATTTTATTTTTATTATAGTTCAAATTTGTTTTCACACTCATAATAATATTTACGAAAATGAACTAGGGGGTCTGCCTGCAAGAGCCACTTTTCCATACAAAGCACGACCGGGTTCACGTGGAGTAATGGGTCTACGTGTGTTGATTAAACGCACACCTCCCACTATTAGTGAGAATTGTATTTAAATTTTAAAATTCTATTCAAAGTACTTATACATTTTAGTTAGACTTACTTATTGTTGGATGATTTATATTTGCATTTGGCGTAACATCGGCTAGAAAGGTTTTTGCCTCACTTATTAGTTCTGCAGAGGTTTTACGTCGTTCGAAATACGACGAAGTATTGGTATGTGGATGTGTGTCTGTGTTATTTATTTTTGACTGCAGATTGCGAACTTTTTCTAATTGAATTTCTTCGCGCACTTTCGTGGGAACTTGTTCCACATATAATTTATCAATATTTTCCAATTTTCGAGTTTCACTCCGCGAACGCTTTTTATAATAAGTCATATTTCATATATAATTTTCACTTTTACATTTATTTAATTTATAAATTAATTTAATATTTTGAAAAAATATAGAATTATTATTAATTACTCATTGAATATCCTTACTATATTGTGCTCCAACATAAAATGATTTCAAAATAGTGGAAAATATTTTCGTTTGGCTTTTCGTGCACCATGCCAACGAGTGTTGCATGTTTTGTAATTTTTTTAATGTGTAAGAGGAGTCAGTGTCCAATTCTTAGCAAAAATATGTTGATTTTACAGTGGTGGTTCTATAAAGTTATTTTTTGTAGTATTTATAAACATCGAATTTTACTGTGTTGGAATTTAGAAAATTATTTGGGCTTTGGTCATAGAGAGTAATTTATAGACATAATTTATGGGTCGAATGATATCACACGCCGGTAGAAGCTCTCGCTTCGAATCTTCCCCTGACCAATAGCAAAGTTAGCAGCCATAAACAATTTTATATTATGTTCCCACTGCAGCTAAATTAATTTATATTAACTAAATTAAGATTTAATCATTTCCACTACCAAGTTGGAAACACAGAAAAACTCTCTGCAGTTCTTTCTGATTATTGGTATAAAGTTACCCACACAAAAAAACTGCGCATTTCTCATAATCCTCACTGCAGAAGTTGTGAAAACCTGTAGGAAAAAGAAACTATAAAACACTTTCTCTGTGAGTGTGCAACTTTGAAATCCAGAAGAAATATGTTTTTAGGAAAGTACTGCTTTAATAATTTATCAAGACCTTTTAAATTCACTAAATTCGACGGGATATATTAAGTTAATATTATTCTATCTTAGGGGTTCTTGCGAGAAATGTGGTAGAAAAACGGCAAAAATCGCTAATTTAGGTACATTGGAGTAATCTGCCATGGTTGATCGGCCACTGCAATCAACTAACCAAGTCAAAAAAATTATTGAGAGCATGAAAGATCTTTGTACGTTTAATCAACTTTATTAGCGACCTAAATCAAATAAACTGCCTTAATGAAGACAATAGAAATATACTATTACTAGATATCTCCCGCCATTCCACATAAAAGTGGTGTTCTGTAAACTCAGACAGACCTATTGAAATCATAAAATAAATTTAGAGATTATTCAAGCATTGGTATTGGCCAGATACTTGCAATGAGTGTAGCTGCTTCTAATATGCCCAAGTTTTTATCCATAAATATGAGGAATGTGGATTAAAATAGCTTTCTTAGCTAATTGGGATGGACACTCAATCTACTTCATCCGTATACCTGTTTTTATATATTTATGTAGTCTAATAATTTATATTAAATAATATGAATTTATTTAATAATTAATATGGTTCGTAAAGTAATAATAATTAAAATACTTATAGTTTATACATCGCAATTATTATTTATAATATAATTTTGTACTGTTGTACATCATAGTGTTAACCTTTTGTTGGTATTATTATATAGTTTGGAATACAATTTATTATTTATGTTTAAATTGTATATTTATAAATTTGCTTCTATATTTTGTTACTTATTCAGCTTTAGTCATAAAAATGACTTCTTAGTTCTTCTAAAATTGGGCAGGAATACCTATTCAGAAATTGAACAACACTGTTGTAATTTTCCGGGTTGTGGAGTGTCTGTACCACTGCAGTACATTGTAAGTTAGAAAAAAAATTTAGTAGCTTGACTTTTACACTCGTTTTGAATATGGTGTTTATTGTGGAGATATTCAAAAGGAATTGGAAGTATTTATTCTCATCTCATCTATAGTTAAGTTCCATATATGTTAGCCAATAACTTCTTTATTGAGCATGTTAAACTCCCATATTCTGTCAGAGATTGAGCGTAATAGGTCTGATTTGGAATGTATTTGAACTATCACGGCTTTTAAGGTCAACATCAATGTCGTATTCGTGCGAAAGAGTCTCAATATTCAAAACATTGTGACTTAGAACACATTAAATCTTACTTACTTACTTAGTCGGCGGTTACAGACATTAGTCGTCCTTAGCCGCGTCGAGTTGCCTTTCTAACCGGCGAATTTTCTTCCATTCGCACAATATGACTTAGCCAGCGAAGCCGCTGAATTTTTATGCGCTTTACTATGTCAATGTCGTGGTATAGCTCATACAGCTCTTTGTTCCATCTAATTCGATAATTATCGCCAACGCGTAAGTGATTATAGTTCTTCCGAAGAATTTTTCTGTCGAATGCTCCTAACGCCTTCTCATCACTGTTGGTAATTGTCCAGGCTTATGCTCCATACAGCAAGACAGGCATGATAAGATACTTGTAGAACGTGATTTTTGGTTGTCGAGAGAGGGCTTTATTGCCTTCTTAGCTCGAAGTAACATATGTTAGTGAGAGTGATTCTTTGTTGAATTTCTAGGCTAACGTCATTTTTAAATCTATATATAAATCTATATACTTAAAGCTTATTTTGAATTTCGAATACACTATACATTGAGGATTGGCTAGGCTCTTATTATTTGCGGATATGCGCTTAATTTTTGTGGGAAATATATCGCACATAGCCAATTTGCGCTATCTTCGTAAAAGTACATATAAAAAAAGAATATTCATCATTTGTATGCCACAATATTTTATAAAATTAAATGTGAGGTTTATTTGTAGGTTCTGACGCATATAAATATGTGCTAAAAATAAAACACGGCTTTTATTATATTTTATATGTATTTATTTTTAATTATTATATTATACTAAGACGCCACTGTCTAAAGCAGTGTTCGTGTTGTTATGAACTTAGAAGCAAACACCTTACACATATAAAAATCAATATAAAGGTTCTAAATATTCACCAGTCAAGCAATTTCTAAAAATCTACCCCGTCCGTGAAGCTAATAGTAAATGAGTAGTAACAAATTTATTATGACAACTTCTACCCAGTAGATGGTCTTATTGTTACGACGAAACACAAATACACGATTCGATTCTCTCAACAGTTGGCGTTTAAAGGATATAGAATTTCATTACTTATTCAATTGTCCTGTTTTGCATGTCAATTGGATTGCCTTTATTGCTTTTTCGCTAAAAATTGGAAAGAACATTTTAAATATATGTTGTCAGATATAAAAATAAAAAAAAGCTGGTTTTTGCATGCAAAAATTGTTGGAATCGCTATTGTTTGTTAATATAAGTATTTAAATTTCAATTAGTTTGATTGAGCTTCAAAGTTCCTTAGTGAAGTAATCTGAAATAGTAAAAAAACTAATCAACTTAATTTAATGGAAAAACGATAAGTGGAAATCCATTTTCTTGAACTCGGACAATACCTTAAAAAAGTTGAGATATTTTTTCGTGTTTAAGGCTACTAAGTAGTTAAATTAAAATAAGGATAGTTACGACTGCATTAAAGTCGATATGAAGTCCATAAAAAAAATAGTACAAAAAGAGTAAGTAATTGATGCAAAGTGAAGAATATCTAAGGATGAATAATTTAATGCCAATTTTTTTTTATGATAATACAATTTTATTTATTTGTAATTCTATTAAATTGTTTAGCAATTAAAGTAATTGCATTTCTATTTAATAACAATAACTCAGCGGTTCTTTAAATCCATTTGTAAGAAGTTTATGAGACTAAATCAGATCGGTAAATGAAAACTACTACCCCAGTCATTTAAAAAGTGTTTCATTAAATTAAAAGCAATAATTACAGTTATAAGGAATAAAAAATAATTAAATTTATACTACCAGAGATAAAATATAGTTATAGATATAGTCAAATATAGTCATTAGTGGCGTCAAAAGCGTAAGTAATATATGGGACACTATGTTAAAATAATATACAGAATATATTCGTCTTGAGACACATCTAAGATTTTGTTGTGATTAGCAACTAGTGCATGTTGAAATCCCCTTGACTTGATTGCCATATATAAAAACACATATAAGTAGCTATAGATTATAATTATATAAATATAAATACATGATATATATAACATTTCTCTTGTTTAAATACTGATAATAATTTCTTAATCTAATTTTAGGTCCGCTATATTGAGCGAAGTACAAAAACAAGGCAGCACAAAACTTCCATCAAATAAATCTGTACTAGTATTAGGCGATAATGCCACTGGCAAAACAACATTAATAGCCAAATTACAAGGTGTCGAAGATCCTAAAAAAGGTTCCGGTTTGGAATATGCCTACATTGATGTTAAAGATGAATATAGAGAAGGTAAGTTAAAAATTTATATCATATCTATATCATATTTAAGAAGATAATTGTTAAAATATTATTTTTTCAGATATGACAAGGTTAGGAGTTTGGGTTCTTGATGGTGATCCAGGACATACAAATCTCTTACGTTTCGCTTTAAATGAAAATAATTATGCACATACCCTCGTAATTCTCACAGTTTCAATGACTCAACCATGGGGTTGGCTTGAACAGCTCAATCATTGGATAAAAGTATTATCCGAGCATATTGAAAAATTAGAAATAAAGCCTGAAGATAAACAAGAAGCACGACAACGTTTAATCACCTCATGGCAAAGTTATTGTGAAGTTGGTGATGATTTAGATCCGGGTTCACCGGTAAAACGCACGATGAGAAATAATTCAATAGATGAGGATGATTTATTACCACTCACAGAAGGTGCACTTCTAACAAATTTAGGTCTTGATATTGTTGTTGTAGTCACAAAGGTCTGCTATATCATTTAATATCTATATAATGTAATAATAATAATAATTATTCTTAATGTTTTTAGACGGATTACATGACAACATTAGAGAAAGAATACGATTATAGAGACGAACATTTTGATTTTATACAACAATGGATTAGAAGATTTTGCTTACAATATGGCACATCACTTTTTTACACAAGTGTAAAAGAAGACAAAAACTGTGATCTCCTCTATAAATACTTAACACATCGAATTTATGGTTTACCATTCCGAACGCCTGCACTAGTCGTTGAAAAGGATGCAGTGTTAATGTAAGTATTTTATATTATTATTATATTTTGTTATATTATTCCATTTCTGTAAAGTTATAACAATTGTAAAGATAAAATAAATTCAAATATAGGCATCAAATACCAGGTGTACCGGTATGAAGTGAGCGAAGAGATACAAATGTTCCGACAGGGAACATTTGTTGTGAACGAGCCTTTATTTCTTTTTGTTTGTTTGCTATGACATGTGTGAAATATATATAGTACATCAAGTCATTGAACAGACAACATCATATTTTTTCATCGTGTTAAAAATGTCGAATTTTGTACCAGAAAGTGATGATTTGCGAAAAGCGTTAATTTTTTGTTTTCATTTGAAAAAATGTGGTGCAGAGTCGCATCGCAACTTAACTTATCCCTAATTATAATTTAAGATGATCCGTATATTAATAGAGAATCATATAAACGTACAAGTCAAATTATAAAATTTATTTAGTTATACGAGGATAATTTGAATTTCGGGAATTAAGCAATCCTAGTGATTGATATGATTTATTTTATTGTATTCATGTGAAGTCAACAAACAAACAACACACTCGCCCTATCATAATAGTGGGGCTTCAATGGTTCAGAAATGGAGATGAATGATAATATGAGGAAGAGTACAACAGTAAGGATAAGAAGCGTTTGCAAATTAGAATGAATATGATCGGTAACAAGAGTACGGAATTTTACCGTCGAAAGAGTTGCTTTGAAGAGAATAGTTCTTATACTTACTTATGTTTCTTATTTACTTTTTTACTTGGGTGACAAAATTAGAACTCGTCGTCAAAAATATTTCCACTGTGATGTAATTTTCACTGTATTCATGATCAAGGAGACCAAGGATACAATTTGGTAAAAGGATTATACTGGTTACTGCCTTATTTGGACTTTAACATAATGATATTGTTCTTGTGGATCTCGCATATCAGAGGCACAAAATCAGTTCTTTTTGATGCAGCAAATATTCCACTTATTGCCTTCGAAAGACGTTTTTTCATAAAGATATTGGGTTCAATAAACGAAACCGGACCCAATATTCGATATAATGATAATATTGATCAATTAGAAATTGAAGTAGATATGAAGACATTAATTCAAATATACGAAAATGGACTTAATATTTAATACAGTGAAAAAAATGATCAGTTTTATATCCAACCAGGCATTGTAATAGTTATTAATATCTCTAGAAAAAAAGAATAGGACATTTACTCAAAGTCGGTGAGAACAATACACTCAATAAAATACTAAAAGCACAATTCCTATGAAAAAGAACCTGAGAAATAACTCGAGATGGAAAGTTGGACAAAGTAGCAGATGATGAATGAAAAGTTACTAACAACTATTAGGCAAAAACAAAAGTGAATTAGATGGATAAAGTGCCTTGAGACTGTTGAGGTCAAACCCGATCTGGTACAACCACTAAAGATAATGATGATATATATACTGGTTCCAAAAACAACAGATCTACGTCCCGAAACCACTCGTCAATCTCGACGATCAAGTGACGTTTGACACCCCCAAAGGAATTTTAAAAGCAGATTTCCACAACAACAACAACACAATGACATACTTATCAAAAAATATTGACTTACGTCCATTGAAGGTTAACTTATATTATTGTTTTTAGATTTTTATTTAGACCTATATTGTTTTCTTAATTTATTTAACAACTATGTAATAATAAAATTGATATTTCTTTTTACAGACCAGCAGGTTGGGATAGTTTGAAAAAAATTAGTATATTATATGAAAATATGCACTCATGTAAGGCAGAAGATTACTACACTGATATCATATCACCACCTCCTTCAAGAAAAGTAATTACTATTTATATTCAATTTCTAAATATATTATTGATACATATATATATTTCAGACTGTTTCAAATCGAGAAGCTGAAGTGCAAACTGAGGATGAGCAAGCATTCTTAGCGAGGCAACAGGAAATGCTTAAACAAGGTATCCAAGTACGCGGAGAATCACCTTTACGTTCACAAGGTGGTACTAAAGCTATGCCAAGAACGCCAGGCTCTGGAGGACAAAGCTCACCTAAAAAGGTAAGAAATTATTTATTGCGCACAGGACGAATATAAAAAATTTGATTAATATAAGTGATATATAAGTTACTTTTCAAATTTCATTTTATTTTTTGGTGTATAATTTTTTATTATTATATATGTTGGTACATTTTAAACATATATGTATACGCGATTTCTTGCTTTCATGAAAGTCATCCCTAAATTATATTTATAATTAATAGAGAGGTTTCGAACAGTAGTGGATTGTAACAACAAAGTTTTTATTTTTGTTAATCAATTGATTAAATGAGTTGACCGTACAGCTGTACGGTACCCGAAATTGCCAATCCATCATCAATTGTCTTGGATTTATTTATTATAATTAAATATAAATAAATAAATTAATATTCGTTTAATTTTTAAATTTAATTGATTTTTAGGACTGCAAGTACCAAATTTAAAGCTCCAAGTCAGTGTTTAATAGTCGACTGATCCAATTTTGTTGTTACAATTCACCACCATTTAATATAATAGTTTAAATTAAGTAAAATAGTCGCTACTTTTCATATATTTTAATTATTAAATTAAAATTTTGAGTTATTTGAAATGTTAGAAAAAAGTTTTTTGGTGAAAATGAAAGACGATTTTCTTATAGTGAAAAAACATTTTATTAAATTATATACTCTCCATAATTCTTCAATACGTACTATCAGCAGTATAATTTCATCCTAATCAAATACGAGGGCGGTTTGATAAGTCAGTGACTTTTTCAATAAAACAAATTTTTTTTCGGCAAATAAACATTTTATTTTTCTACATAATTACCTTTTAGTTCGATACATTTAGTCCAGCGTTTTTCTAATTTTCTTATTCCCTTCAAATAATAGGTTTTCTCAAAGCTCTCAAAATACGCGTTTGTTTCGGTAATGACTTCTTCATTCGACTCAAATCTCTTACCATCCAGCCATTTATTTTGGTTTGAAATCAGAAAATAGTCGCAGGGGGCTAAATCTGGCGAATATGCTCAATGGGGTAGCAGTTCGTATCCCAATTCGTGGATTTGGGATCGTAATGCTTAATCAGCACACGAAATTCACTTTTTTCCATTTTCGTAAAAATTCACGAGGTTGTCTGTTTTGAACGGCTATCAAACACCAACTGAACGAGCTTGTTCAAAATTAAAAAGTTGCCCACTGATAGATTACAGCTGACGGCAGCACTGTTGCATTTGAAGTAACTGTGCGGGAAATTCAAAAAGTCATTGACTTATCAAACCGCCCTCGTACCTTAACTGGTAAATTACTGATCCGAACTGATACACGTTCGCATTTGTAGTAAAAGTTTTGCCATTTAAAAAGAATTGATTGTGGTATTGTTCAGTAGTTGACTTAATGGTTCCTAGCATTAGGCGTTAGACGTCTGAGTAGAATTGCAATAAGTATTATGTAATAGGATGTTAACACAGCTCAATCCACCTCATCTGAATAAACATCTCTTCGGCAATTGCATTGTGTACGCATTTAATAGGTTTCAGCCGAACGCAATTTCATCCCTAATTTCGTACGTTCATATTCCCTATTGTTTTTAGCAGAGTTCGTATTTGCGTACCCATGAGCGGCTCATTTCGGCTCATTCTGCTCACGGCTCGTGAGCCGGCAAAAAACTCTTTTCATACGATGGCTCACGCTCACGAGCGAGCCCAACCACAGAGCTCACGCTCACGAGCAAGAGCCGCCATTAAGTTATAAATGGGCTCACGCACGTGAGCAAGAGTATGAGCTGCGGCTCATGAGATCTTATGCGCCCAATTTAAAATTTTGCTATTATTTTTTTTTGTGAAAACATGTTATTAAAAACATTAAAAATATTAATAACCTTGAACTAACTAAAATATGGACATAATCAAGTTCCTAAAATAAATAATAAATATATTTTTATTGTTTAAAAAAAATAATAATATTTTATAAATTTGTTTTTCAAATTCAAATTATTGTTTCATTATATTGTTTTAATATGAAATTATATATTTTTACATATAACGTTTATAAAAATAAATAAAGCAAATAAACTAGTAAATCGCTTTTTATTAAAGTTGAGCTAGTGAGCTCGTGAGCTCTTTGCTCGTAAGACCTCATGAGCAGCTCTTCAATATGAGCAACTTGAGGGCTCACGCTGGTGAGCAGCTCTTCAATATGAGCCAATTATGGGCTCACGCTCATGAGCCAATTTTGGGCTCACGTAAGAATTGGCTCTTGCTCATGAGCCTGAGCTGCTCATGAGTGAGCAAATACGAACCCTGGTTTTTAGATCGTCATATCGTTTCAGTTCTTTTTCAGATTATTGTTTATGATGTCCGACGTCAGATTTTCTTTGTTCTTGTCATAACTCGAAAAGATCTGTAGAAAAAGCAATATTAATTAATTAAAAAAGTACATGGATTTCGATATATGGAGGTTATTTGGTAGATCGTTAAAAGTAGGTAAAGGAATTTTGTGTGAGTAAGTTGCTAATTGAAACCAAACAGAGTCAACTGGAAGGAATTCTGCAGTTTGAATGGAACAGAGTTATAGAGCTTAAATATATGTGTGAGTTTATGAAAACAGATGGCGATGTTATTAAGGGTTGAACCGTAGCTTGGGCACATATTGGCAATAGAATTGTTTATATACTACGTACGTAATTGTACGTAATATTGAATTGTATATTCAAAGAACTATGGCCGCGAAAAGGTTACTTATGCGGTATAGAGGACTGAAACTTCATGTCAATATTTGATCTCCCTAATGTTGCATTTATTGCGTTAACGGTGTATTCATGGACTATGCATCAATAGGGCTAAAATTCGTGTATGCAATTTGACAAGAAAATAGATGAGTAACGTCAGCTGCAGTTAGAACACACAATAGAAAATCACGCAATAGCTTACTCTAATGCTATAATGTTGCCAACAGAGTTTTTTATCATGTCCCCAAAAACAGCCATGAGCGCCTAACGTCTTATTGAGTCGTGGATGGTAGTTTCGATCAAGGTTTCGTTAAACAAAACCGTATGGGAGACTGAATCAAATACTTTAGTGTAATTAAAGTCAACCATACTGTGCGGTTGTAAAAAGATTTTTGGATAATACCATAGGGTATATTAGAAGTGATCTCATAGAGAGCTGTGATGGTTTTATGACACTTCCTAAACCCATGTTGATGGGAGGCAATGTGAATAAATTTGAATATCTGCTTACAAAGCAAGGAATCTAGAGCAATTGGAGATATAGGTGGGGGAGTTACTTTCCCCTGACGGTGTACTCGGCTCAACAGGGGAATTATTCTACCAGTCTTTTATACGTTGAAAATGATTTGTGGGCTAATTACATTACATAAAATATGAGTTGCAATTTAACGTGGTCCAAAGTGCTTATGCATAAGCATAGATATGCCATCTGGGTACAATGCCTTCATAGTCTTGGCCTGATCTTGGATTGTTGCTTGCGCAGTATATACGCTTTTGTCTTCGAGAGAAAGTAGGTTTATTTCTGTATACATTGCAAGGAAATAGCTGTTGTGCTTTCACTGAAATTTATCACTTTCTTGTTAGTATATAAAAATACCTTTATTAGTAAACCACAATTTATCATTTCGGGGTTCACAAGTTTCCAAATATTCTCTCGATAAAGGTCCACCATTTTCAAAATTTTGCTGTCTTTATATGTGGATTGGTTGGGTGTAGTCACAATCACATTTTTCGATTAAAAGCCCAGCCTCAGAATATATGGAGAATTTGTACTCAGATTATGTGTCCTACTTGCAGAAGTAGCTAAGACAGCAGAATTAATAACAACACTGCGAAGTGTTTGTCTGTTATGTTCAAATCAGAAGAGATCTAAACTTGCAAGGCTTGCGCAGTTAGGCACTACCTTAGTCGATAAATTATCATTTAGGACCCTAAGAATTTAACGATTTAAGTAGCCAACAGCAAAACCTTCTGATCAGGTTGTAAGTTGGAAAACAACGGATGATGATGCACATTTCAATCACACGATAAAAAAACTCATGTCTCTAACAAAAAAGTGAGGAATACCTGTGGTTTATTGCGGTGGGCTGCTAAAGGGAGGTGGCGGGTAGATTTTTTTGTCATTTAAATTTCTATTAGTGTAAAGTTTCATCTCTATGGAGTCAAGATTTCACAATATGATAGGGAACCACGTCGCAGAAACACCACTTCAGACTTCGGACTACGAGGAGTGGGGAGTGGGCGTTTCTGACGAATAAGTGAAAAGCCTTTTATGAAACTAGTTCAATGTTGTTACAGTAAGCTACTCTCGGGATGATTTATGGCTAGATGTTAGCAGCAAATGCAAATGCAATGTTCGAGTACTAATTACGATGCAAAGCGAATTTAAAGCAAGGTGTAAGATGACACCAATTGTAGTATAATTGAGGTCTATTGTGAAGAGAATATACGGATGTGCTTGATGAAACAAGGGGTACAGGGGTGGAAGGATGGATTGATTACATTATAACACTTGGGTGGGGACAAGGAAGCAGATTGTCCGATAAGCGCGTGTAAGAAATGACAGCAAGTGCTCGAAATGTGTTGTTCCAATTAGAATAACTATTTAATCCAGAATAGCAAAGTGGGTGATACCAGTTATTGCAACCGTCTAACGGGTGACACCAGTTATTGCAACCGTTGCATCTAACGGGTGACACCAGTTATTGCGACCGTTGCATCTAACAGATGTTGACTTTCTGCTTATTTTGAGATTGCAGATAGTGCAGTGCCAGGAGAACAAATTTCCACATTTGGGATCAAGTTACTATTTAATATTGGCCATAAAAAGAATTAAAAAAACAAAATAAGTTGGTCGCAACTTACTTCATTGTGGAAGAAGCTTAAATGTACAACAAATTTTAAAATGAGCACATACCTGATTTCCGGACTTTGTTTCGAGGAGTGGACAACACTTGGACTTCTATGTAGATGGATAGTTCTGGGATGTAAATTCGGTCACTCTTCGAATCGTGTCTTTACCAGATCGCTTTTGGAACATACTTACATTACGTTTTCTGTTAGAAAATAAGTGGAAAAAGTTTATGTATGGAGAACGATATATATTAAATATGGAGTATTTTATTTCATTTATATATTTGTGAGTTAACATTAAGCAGTCCGGAATAAGGAACCGGACTGCTTGGTCTCTTGTCCTTTCTTTTTTTTAAATTTAGATAAATAAAAGTGAAATACTAAGTAAAGCTCTTTCACTAAAGTTTTAGATATTTTTTTAAAATTTTTTTAAAATAATTTATAAATGTATATAATATCTTTTAGATGGATGCCAAACTTAATCCTGCAACGCCTGGCAATGAAGGCGTTCTCGCCAATTTCTTCAACTCATTGCTGCACAAGAAATCTGGTTCACCTGGCACACCACCTGTAGCGGCAAGCTCCCCCCGAATGAATGGCTCCGATATGCATCTAACACCTGAAAAACTAGCAGTCAGAACAGATGCGGCAGCTGAATTGGACCGTTTGTCGAGGAGCGTCAAAAAAGAAATGGATTTCTCGCAAAGCGAGTGCTAAAAATAATATGCAATTTTAGGGATTTTAAAATGTAAAAGTAAAATGAAAGACAGAATGGCACTGGCTCATAACATTAGTCAATGAAGTATTTTTTTACGTTATTGACTAATATAATCAAATTCCATTAAAAAGATAATGAAAGCGATGATTGATACTACGAGTTAAAAAATTAGTAAACATTTAAAAGTTATTTAAATTTGCAATTTAGCTTGATTTTTATAAATACGAACAAGTAAGCTCAATTCTATGTATTAAGTTTTTATGTTTAAATTCCTTACTTGTGTTTAAAAAACTATTGGCTCAGTTTTGCTGAGGAACTTTTTATTTGTTTAGATTTTTTTTAAATTTATTTTAAAAATGTTATTTTTATTTGTTTTAAATAACACACTGCTGTATATTGTATATTTATTATTGAAAATGAAAAATATAACTATTAGTTAATATGCTTATAAATAAAAGTGAAGAAGTAAACATGAAAAAGTATTTAATATAATTAAAAAATACGCAAATAAAATGCAATGTTAGTTTATTTGTTTATTGTCGTATGATGAAGGCATTTCTGTCAGATCCTTAGCAAAAAAAAGGATACACCGCTGTTAGTTGAGATTTTCATTTGGATTTAGTTTACACAAGTGATAGACATTGTATCCAATGAGCCCTTGATATTTATACTTTTGTTAATTTTTTATAAACAAAAGAATTTAAATTATAAAATGTATGTGACGATTATGAATATAAAATTATATATAAAAATATATTCAAAATGATACTAAAACAATAACTCGCATTTTTGTAGTTAATACAAAAATTTTAAAAAGCGTCGGTAAATTAAAGTAGTAAAAATATATACATATATATATATATTTATATGCATATATAAGAAAAATACGGTCATTAATTCGTTCGTATTAGTTTGTATTAATAATATTTTTAAGTGCATATATTGAAAAATGCTAAGAACAAATTTCTTAAAAAGCGCAACATTTTGTATTATTTTTTTAAAATTTTTTGTAATTAATTTAATTTATTAAAAAAAGGCCTTTATAAATGCTCGGTGTAATTTAATAATTTTATAATAAAATATTTTTGTATTTAATATAAATGTTTAATTAAATGTTTGCTTAATTAAAACTAATAAAAAATATTAACAGACACACAGACCAATCAACTACATTTTCTAATACATATAAATAATACGAAGTGCTTGAACTTAAGCTATTAAATTATATATTATTTTTATTAATCAATTTTTTTATACAAAAAGGATGAATGGGACTAAAAATAATACACAAAATTTACAAAAAAAAAAATATATTTGTAAAAAAGCATGCGGTAAAATAAGTGTATGTTTCTATTGACTGTTAAGAACTTGTAATATGTAAGATTTCACTGATAATGCCAGCTTTGTGGATTTTTTATGGATTTTTTAATTAGTATTTTAATTTGAAATTTACAAAAAATATATATAATACAGAAATAAGATTAAAAACAATCGGTTGACATGATTTTAATTTCACGGACAAGTTGTTTGTACAATAGAGTTAAGTAAATACAATTAAACAGCACTTTAAGCTACGCTATATCTGGTTTCAAGAACGGCTGGGTCAACGTCCCAGAGTCACTCGTCTAAGTCGACGATGAAGTACCGTTCGACACGTGCACAAAAGATAACACAAGCAGATCCAACAACGCTATATGTTATTCTTGTTGTAACCCGTTGGGACGTGTTTGTGAAGTCCTTTTGGGAGGTGGCGAACACCCGGCCGTTCTTGGAACAATGCTATATGTTAATATAGCTTGGCTTTTAAGATATCGAGTTGTAAATCTGGTATAAAAATTCAGGTATAAAGATTATTTTTAATCTGTATGAAGTGTTAATATATGTATATTTCAAAAATGAAGGAAATAATTGACGCAGAATAAATTATTTGCTCTTTGTGTAATCAATGTAATAATAGCATATATCAGTTGGCAATAAATAGCTTTTGTATATTTGTTATAAATGTAATCAATGAAAAATGTTCACAGTTTAAACCTCGATATCTAGAAAAGTAAGAAATTTGACTATAACTAAAGCACAGTTAAGACAGTTGCTCATAATAATAGACTAATAAAACCCAATGTAAACTCGGTTTGGACTGGAAATCCGAATTATGCCTATAAATTATTTCTTGTACTATATTCTGTGTTAAAAAGCCATAAATAAATTTAATAGTAAAGTAAATAAGAAAATAATACATATCCATAAATTTGAAATAAAACTTAGTTCAAAAAGTATATACTATTTTGACTGGAACTCATTTTTAATGCAATCTTTTAATTTTTTATTTTATACATAATCCGCAAAGTGTTCTTTAAATAAATAATAAAATAAAGACTTATTTAGGTCTCATCATAACTTTTTTTTTGAAATAACAACATATTAGTTTAAATTGATTTTTATGGTTGAAACATCAAAATATCTTGTAATAATTAAAAACATAGAAACAGTAAATAACTATATATTTAAAAAATATTATTTAAAATATAAATATGTGTTATTTTTTTAAATATTAAAAAAAAATCATTTTATGATTTTTAAAAGTCATTTTGTTGTTTCTTGAATTAAAATATTTTATAATGAAACTGTAATAAATAATTAACAACAATTGTGAATAATTTGAATTATAAAGATTAAATATCATTTTAACAGTAAAGCTATATAGTTCAAGCACTTTAATCATCAATTCTAATTTTAAATGTAAATGTCTTTAAACAATTAAAACTATTAGTTTATTTGTTAAATTTAAGTTATTTAATAAGAAAAACTAAGCAAATATCATTTGAAAAATAAAAACATTAATAACAATTTAAAGTTTGAAAAATTCTCTGTTCTTAAATAAAAATAAATAAAAAAATCTTATTAAACAATATATTGTACTAAAACTGTAACTTAATATTTTTGGTTTAATAAAAGCTTTTTTGTATCTTAACCTTTTAAAGGAAATATATATAAAAATAGTTATAAAATTGGACATACTATGAATCATGTAAAAAAACAAAAACAAGAACAAAAACAAAATAAGAATTTAAAGCAAGAAATTAGACTTAAAACTAAATTATATCAATTTATTTAATAACTTAAGATATTGTTTTGATTTCCGAAATAGTTAGAATGCAAGTTTAATAACCAATTAATTAGATAAGAATGTAAATAAATACCTGCTTATTTCTGCTACAGCTATACAGGCAAAGCTTCCAAGCATATCAGTTTCCTCCACCTGACTTTCACTTTCATGCAAAATCAACATACTTCTTTTAAAACAGTTCAATCATCCGATATCTAAGCAATTACATATAAATTAAATTAATTTTAAATGTTATATCAGTCTATTTTATATTTATATAAAATATTTCTATCAGTCTATTTAGTCTATTTCAAAAGATGTATTGTAAATACTTGCTTATTACTGTCTCAGCAGTATGGTGGAAGTTTCCAAGTATATCTAATTTCGATACTGCAGGTCACAACTAACTTCTATGGTTCCCGGAGGCATTTGTCTCCGAGAGTCCGAGACCACTCAAAAGTCACTCGTTCACCTGTCTTAAAAAGAAGTACACCAGCAGATCTCTATGCGATACTACAACAACAACATTTCGCTCTCATCGTATGTTATATATAACTATACTTACATGTAATATTAAACCACTTTTTTTTTTAAATAATTCAATCTGCCCATATCTAAGCAATTAGATAAAAATTAAATTAAATAAAAATATAAACTAAACAAAACAAGAAAATATATACCATAAATACCTGGTAATTAGTGCTCCTGCTGTGCGGTGGAAGTTTCCAAGCATATCAATAAAATCCATGAAAAAAGTGTACGGCTTCGTATTTTTTTTTTAAATAGTGCAATGACCTGGTATCCAAGGAATTTCTCCATATTATGCCACATGAACAAGATCTCAATCTTAAATTACTCATTATATTAGTACTTTCTTGTTATATTACGTCGATCGTCCCCTTCGTGGCTCGAAAATATCGGCTATCACAACGGAGTAAAACATCAGTGAGATCAAATACCGCAAAAAGTAAATAATTCTTAACATCAATATAGTATATTTTTTAAGAATTTCTTATGTGTTGCTATTCGATTCTCAAATAGTCGGTTTCCAATTTGAAGTTTTTATAAATCAACGAATCAGATGTTGCTGTAAAACTCTTACTATCGCCTATATATTTAATTGTTACGCAGTAACGAATAAATCCGAGTTTCCGTCGAAAACAAAAATCCATTAGGCAGATGTAGCAAATAATCATGGGGTTTCTGACAGGTCATTGGTCAGTATTCACCCATACCGAAAAATTGAATATTTTCATCAACCTGAAATGTAGAAGCTGCAAAGTTGAAGAAAAAAAAACAAGCGACTGAGCACTACTTTGCAAATGTCCGGGTATGACAAGCTTAAGATTTTCCAATAAATTCCAAATAATATAGCCAATCTTTACTTCATCGAGAACGAAAACTCTATTGAGCAGAGTTAAGATCAAAGTAGTAAAACATGATGTTGCTGAAAGACGAAAATGGCAAAGCTGCAAAGAAGAAGAAACAAAAACAAGTTCACACTTCGTTTGCAAATATCCAAGGCTTGCAAGTTAAAGACATTCCAAATATAGATCTTTCAGAATATTCAGCTTAGAATATTTCATATCCCGGTGTGTGAATATGTGGACAGAGAAGTAAGTTTTGTCGCCACTATTAACAACCAACCATATCATTCTATGAGTTACGTCAGTACCTCTACGTCAGTACCAAATCTTATCACAATTTTACCTTTCATCTTTATTCCATGTTATATTGCTAGATGGGACTTCTGCATGCTACTTCCTCCCGGTACTTGCGTAGTCACTTGGAAATATCAATTATCTTAACATATATAATGAAAATACATTTAAATTTTATTTTTTTTATTTTTGTAAATATATTTATATATAAATATATATTTTTACATATTCTTAAGTTATATAAAATACATTTAATTATATATTTATACTATTACATAAAAAAAATAATTTTTAATTAAACATCAATCGAAATATTAAGTTAATTTATATATTTTGCATTTGTTTATTTTATTAAGAAATCAACATATTAACAATATTTACTTAAAAAAAATATATGTTATAATTAATTAATGAACAAAAATAATCCTTTTTTTTTTTGAACAGTTGCAATGTTAATTAAAAAAAATGCTTTTTTAATTGTTTTCAATTATTTAATATTAAAGTAATTTTAAATTGAAGTGCTTCTAAGATTAATTTTAAATATGAAAATGTTTTGAGCGAAAATTTTATTATTTTTATTATTGATTTACATAAATTTACTTATTTATTGTTTTTTGTTTTGTTTAAATATTTCTTTTAATGTTAAACGTTTTTGCTATTGTTTTCATGACTATATATAATTGTTCTGTTCACTGGATTATCCAAGTGAATGAGAAGTGACAAATAGACACGTGACGTGGGTGAGTTAGTTGGTGGGTGGGCGAGCGAATGGAGCAATGGTTGCTTTGAAATAGTGTAGTTGGTGAACATTTTTATTGGGCTGTGTTGCTGACTAATGTGTGGCTCCACTTCTAAATTCTAAGTAAAGAAAATATGAACCCGCGGCGTAAGCCAAAAAGTTGAATAGACCAAAGACTCCGGCAGCTATATTTGAACCATAACCATAACTGTGTGGATATGATGACCACTTGGCCAATTGTACAACAAAGGCGATGAAGTATAAAACCGTTGCAATGGCAGTATTAATAAGTTCCTTAAAAAATAAGTGGTATTCATTAATTATAGACTTAAATATATAACAAAAAAAAAAAAAATTATGCATTTAAAAAAATTTATATAGAATTATAACATCCATATATAAAACTTTGTAGTTGGCGGCACATGCATGTTCACATAGCAATGCGTACGTTCTATTGCAGCAGTAAAAACCGAAATTGATGAAAATATTAGATAAAAAGAAAATTAGAGGTAAATTAGAAGAATTGCTCATGAACCGTGGAGCAAAAAATCTGCTTTAAGTATAATTAATGCACATAAGAAGTATCTACAATTGGACTTAAATATTCTTTTAATGCATTTCATTTTTTTCTCATTGCATTATAAACTAATTAAAATCATTTATACAGTAATCAGTTATAATTAAAACTATTTTCTCAACTGGTATAACGTAGCACTGTTTTAATAATAAAACTAAATGTAATACTAAAATTAATATTAAATTAATTTATTACTATTGGTCTACTAAGTACTTGAATAGGATATAACTTAAATTAATATTATTTAACAAATTGATTCTTTTATTAATGTAATACGTTTTTAGTAATTAGAAATCTTACTTCATCTATGACTACAATGCTTAAATACTTAGTTCACAAGATTTCTTTATTACTTTGCTTTATTGAGAAGCCCAAGCGAAATTCTCCATTTTTTTACTCTGTTCCTTATGTTCCTTATTATATTCCTTACGATCCTGAATGTACAGTATAAACATAACCTAAGCTAATTGCTGCTTTTTTCTCTTCATTCCATTTACTCCATTAATTTTCCACAGCTTTGTTCAATCCTAAGTTGTAAATTGATCACTCCTGTCGGCTCTTGATTAGTGTGATGGGATTTTGGCTATCAGTTTTTTACAAACCGATGGCTAAAGCCTGTTCACACTTTATTCACTGTGTAGTCGTGTTCATTATGAACTAGAATGTACAGTATATACATAATCTAATTTCTGCTTTTTTCTTATTAAACTCCCTTCAGTAGCCCTAATCTTATACTTTTCTTCTTCTTCAAGATTAAGATGAATTTGGCTTCACACTTTATTCACTGTGTTTCTTATGAACTAGAATGTACAGTATATACATAATCTAATTTCTGCTTTTTTTTATTTCACTTCTTTCAGTAGCCCTAACCTTTAGTTTTCTTCATACTTTGTGATTAAAATAAATTTGGCTTCATAAATATTGATTCTCTTGACCAGTTAATTTCTGGGATGGAGTTTTAATTACGGGTTTTTAAGAACCGATGACTGAAATCTTTTCACATTCAATTCTGCAATCTTTACGATTCTAAATATTGAATGTATAAATTTATAATTTAAACTTTCTGTTGTCTTGCTTTTATATTACCTTTTTCATTAGATAGAGGTCTTTGTTTCGTTTTCCTTTTTTTTGTGCTATCTGATTAGATGTTTTGTGTAAAGCTTGTTAAATATGTATTAATTCTCATGACCATTCCTGTCTCCCTTGATTACTGGGATGGAATTTTGTCAATCGGTTCTTTATGAACTAATGATGAAGATATTTTCACATTTTTTTTCTACGATTTGGCTTCAATGGATTATAGTCCTACGTTGTGCTTTTTGATTTTTTGCTTCAAGTTTAGATTAAAAACCATGCCATACAAGCCATACAACTATTCTTGCTTGAGTTTCAAATTAAAACTTTATATTTTAGGGAAAATTAGTCTAGCTGTTATTGTATTTTTTTTTTTGGTTAATAGCAATCGAAGAATATTTGATAACTGATTTTGCTGTTCTTTTTGGAAGAAGCCATTTTTTTTGTATAGTTTAATATTGTATTATAAGACAAAAAATTTCCATAGTCTACTTACCGTGAAAATCCAATTAATGGCTACATTAAGTGCTTCCCGAATGCCCAGAAGATAGGCAAAAATCCATAGAATAGTTGCAATAAAAGATATGACTACTACAAAGAGGAAAAATGATGTTGCTGATATGTATGCAGGTGACGCACAGGCCATACATATTATGCCAAGTATCTAAAATACAATAAAAGAGAATGCATTTTAATATTTATTTATTTATTGTAAAAATTGGTTGTAAAACAATATATAATTAAGGTAGTATTGACGAGAAAACACTTAGCGATTATTAATATTATTTATTGGAGCCAATATTAAAAATAGTTATGTGGTTAATATACTATTTCTAATATATGAGTGACATCAATACCGATTGAAGAACGAAAATTTATTATTGTAAATATAACTATAGAAATGACGACCTTTTTATATACTTAGAGATCTCCAGCATAAATAGAATAAATTCAAAGTCTTAATGGATGCTGTTGGATATTAATGAATTACGATACAAATGTAAATTGTATTATAAAGTTAAACCAGAAGTCGTAAAATAACGCAACCATAATTTAACAATAACTGTTGAGATCAAAAAGAGATATGACACTGATATAGCCATAACCTAAAGTATATATAGAAAATAAACAAAAATATGTTGGGAAAAACTTACAGAGAAGAGGTATCGAAGCCTAAAATTTCCGAACATAGTACCTATTATCGTAAACCCTTAGAAATTTGTTTGTAAATATTTAAATAAGAACAAAAAATAACAGATCTAAAAGAATATATAAATAGTTAATATTCATAAACATAATGTAATTGGGACCTGTTATATTATATAAAAAATTTGGTAGAACTTTGCAACCGACTAAGGTCTTTAAAACAAGAATAACAAGTAACTACCACAGACTTTTCATTAAAGATAATAATAATAACGTAAGAAATGAATTTATTTTATTTTACTTATTAAATAAACTTTTAAGAGCTTAAAAATTAAAAGAGGGGATCAAAAAACAATATGAACAATAAGTATGCATATAACTTGGCAGAAATTGTTGTAATATTGACTCATGAAAATTAATAATCAATATCAGACTATATATAACTCAAAACTTATAAGTGAAAAAAATTTTATCTAATCTTTCAATGAAAATGTTGCATATTAACTCAAAATTAATGAACTTTTTTCAGCTATAAAATATTTTTTGGTAAATGATAAATATCAAATATGATAAGAGCCCAATAAGATTAAATTTAACAAAAGGCTGTATATATTAGTGCAAAAACGTAAATAAATATACATTGATTATGTGAAAATATCAATAATTGCAAGTATATTTTTATTTAACAAAATATGTTATATTTGACTAATTACTCATACGCTCAGCGGAACCAATACATTTACATAATAATTATTATTTTTTATAGTAATAAATAATTGTTAAAAATATGTTTATAAAAACAACAGTTGCAAAATTTTACGTTTATGTAAAGAATTACAATAATAAATTAATTACAGTGTTAAAAGTGTATATATATTAATGATTAGGTCGACTCCACCCAACAATATATTTCACACGATATGAGTCAGGTAAATATATTACGTTTTAAACACCTGTTATACTATTAAAGCAAAGGGTATATTTTTTTCTGAGAATTGAAATTCAAATTCTAGGTAATGAATGATATATACATCGTGATTATTCAACTTAAAATAAACATTAAATAAAAATAATTTTAATTTGATAACATGCAGTATTATATTAGCACACATATTTCATTTGATTGATTTATGCCATACATTGATATATAAATATTCGCAGATACTATATAGCATATTTTCGACTTTAAACCAAATGTTAGGAAATTAATGAGAACACTTGAAGATAGATTAACAACTGAGAATATATTTTGTCTCTGCACTTTTAATTAAATATATTAATTTATAAAAATATATATTCTTTGTTAAGTTTTAAATTTCGATAAAAATATTACAATGTAGTATTTAAGTAAATAAATTAAAAAAAGTAAATATTGTATTTAGTATTAAAAAGAATGAACCAGAAAAAACTAAAGCTTGAGCAGCATAAATCATTAGTTAAGTTGTCTAACCTAAGAGTATACGTTTCAATTTTGACAGGGTTCTCTACAACAATAATACTAAAGTCTTATAATTATAAAATTATAAAAATTGTTTACAATTTCTATAAGTTGTAATTTATAAGCACAACAAGTACCTTAGTTTTTATCTTCGAGAAAATTTGAAACAACAAATAAGAAACTTGAAATTTGAATAATGAAAACGAAAGTTTCGTGCAGCTTTGGCTCGTTTGTCTAAAACATATTAAGTCATTGCTTTTAATTTGACAGGTTTAGGTACTTATGTCTAGCACTTATAGTTCAACAAATATATATGGACTAATATCTTTGGAAATAATGTATATTTCCAAAGATAACTGATGAGTATTTGTTAATATTTAAAACAGCTGCATGGTCAGCCATTAAATTCCAATCATTTAAGAAATAATAAAATTTTGTTGTAGTAATTCACTACTGTTCGAAAACCTTCTAATAAAAAAAAACTAGTTTTCTATTGTCAAAATTAAATTTTATTTAATATACTTCTGTTTGTTATGTGCCATATATATAGCAAAGGTTTTTTCAATAAGTACTCAAATCTCCAACAGTCTATAAGCATGTTATATCTACTTGCTTGTGCAATTCAAAATGATTTGTCCAAGCAAGACAACGGAGAGTCTATAAATTACGACTTCCGGGACAGTGATTCTTCACTGCCAGCATATACGTAAACCTAACAGCACGCTAGCTGTTGATGGATATAAATACCTCCAATTTCATATACAGTCCCAATACTTTTTCTTCAATTATTTTAACGGTTTTAGAATTATATAGTAATATTTAAAGTTAAAATTTAAAAGTGTTAAGCTAATAACACTTGCAATAATATATTGACATATAATATATTGCCCATTATGATACATCTTAAGTTGTTCAGGCACAATACTAAGCTGTTTCCATTATAACTCTAGTTGAAACCTTAAATATTTCATTATCTCTGATTGGTCTCTGATTAGACCCCTTTCTTACACATTGAAACTGTTTTATATATACTCTTTAATAAAGACTTCAATAGAGATTCATAGTTTTTTGATACTCAGGGCAGTTTTTGCATATTGTGCCAAATATTACCTAACGGAGTGGTCTCAAAGTAATCAGTGGGATGTAAGCTATACTTAATATTATTTCCATTATAACTTCGTATGATAAACTTGTTAAAACATTTGGTCTTCTAATGAAAAAAAACCATACATTGAAGACGGGCCGGGCCACCTGTTCTCTTTAACAAAAATATTAAAACTGATTGGTAAATTCTCCTTACTCATTATCAGAGCAGCTTCTGCATAATCTACCATATATTGACCATTGTGATGCTTTGAAAATTGCCAGCAAAAGGTATAACTATATACTAAATGTGGTTTTCTACAAATTGAAGACGCTTCATCTGTACTGCTTTACTTACTTAATTACTTAATTGGCCATAATAACCCGTTATCGGATTTTGTCCTGATGCAGCATGTCTCTTTAGGCGCATCTGCTGCGTACGCTTATTCTCCAGTCTCATCAATCAAGTCTGGCCAGTGTTCCCTCAACTCGATCACTCTACCGGAAATACAGTCTACCTCTACGTCTTTTTCCTACAACTACCGCTTCAAATACCTTTTACAATGTAGCAACTTCATCCAGCCACCACTGAATTATATCAATGTCGTAATAGGGTTTGTACAGCTTATGGTTCATTAGAATGTCGTAGTCGTCGTCAATCAAGTGGATCAAAGGTCTTAAGAAGAGCTTGCTTGTACTTTATAATAAAGACTTTAAAAGTGATTGATAGGCTCTCTTTTCTTATTGTCAGGGTAGCTTCTGCACAATTTGCCAATGGGGTTGACTCAAACTAATCAGGGGGAGGTGAGCTTTCCTTAACATTGTTTCCATTATAACATCATGATATTCTTGTTAAAACATTTGGTGTTCGATATGCAGTTAAGGAGATCCAATAAGTTTACTTACGTTAACTCAACTAGGCTAGCGACAGAAACGATCTCCCACATATTGAAGAGGTTTCATCTGTACGCCTTAACATAGACATTAAAAGTGATTAATAGATTCCTCTCATTCATCATCAACAGTGTGTTTTCTTCACAATCTGTTTGTCAGCATACACCATTATTTAAGCATAGGCGCAAAAACATAGTGCTCCGCTCCATTTGCACTCTAGTAAGAACATTTTAAATATTTTTTCTTTAAAAAACTGGTGCAAAAGATATTAATTAAATAAACAAGTTCTGCCAGATAAATTAACGCAAACGTTATTAAAATGCTCTAATTTCGTCTAAATTTGTATTTTTAGTCTTTTTTTTGCTAGATAAACTTTGATCTGAACCAGAATTGAAAAATATTTGTGAAGTAAACACAAAAAAAAAACTGACACTATTAAATCAAGAACTCTTAGCTTAACAAGTTACTTCAGCTTAGGAAAAAAATTATGCAGTCGGAAAGAAAAAAACTGGCGAATGAAGTTTGCAAGAAAAAATATTTGCTAATATGTAAGAATGCCAGTCATAGAATGCAATTGACCAACTTCGACTGGAAGTGAACTGAAGTGAAGTGAACAACTTTTAATTAATGCAAAATAACATTTTTTAAAAAAAAATTTTTTATTTTTCAGTTTTTCTTGACTCAAGCGAAAATATGAGAAATATTTGCGGTAACAAGTGAACTAAAAACCGCCGTCAGTCAAGCAATCAAACTGAAATTTTCAAACCTGAACGAATGTCGGTGACGAAGTTTGGAGCTGCTGAAGTTCTATTAAAAATTATTGTTTATTTTTTGCAACTTTAAAAAAAGAAAAACAAAACATAAAATGTTTTAAATGTTACTTAAAGTTTTATAATAACTGGTTTTGTTTTTACACGGAATGGAAGAGGAAAGGGCTGGGCAAGTAGGTGTAAAATATCCGTAGCCGGCAATCTGTTTCTGCTGTAGACTTTGCAGTGAAACTCATAAAAATTTCGAACCAAATGGAATAGAAGCGTGAGGCATTAAGTCAACACAACTCATAAAGATAAAAAAAAACAAAAGTGGAATTTGTTAACAAATTCTTTAGAATAATAATATCGTTAACATATTGCTGACAAAGCAACAACGGCTGTGACGTAAACATTCATTTACATTACACATTAAACAATACAAGCAAAAAAAAAAAGTATTAAGTGAAGTAATTGTAAACAAATTCAAACTTGAAAAACTGCATGAAGATGAGCTCATAAAAATGCTTATTTCACATAAATTTCTTTACTCAACAACAATTTTTTTAAAAATAATAACAAAATTTAAAATAATTACACAGCAATACACAAAGTGCTACAAACTCACATACACAGTTGGGAAGAAATTGCGCGCAATTCTTTTAATTTCATCACTGTGTAATACTTCTATTTAATATTACATTTACAAATTTTATATACATATATACATATCTATATCTATTTGTTTATAAATTGTACTATTCTACTATTATACATATTTGTAAAGTATAGTTTATGTGTATTTATTATTCACAGAGAAGGGAATCCGTCTTTTCGAGCGCAAGCTCATTCGTGATTGCACCAACTACAAACACAAGCCTGACGGTAAACACTTTTCAATCTCCGTCCTTTTTAATTCGGCTAAAATTACTCGCATTGACGAGTACCTTCTCTCATTCGCCCGTAGCTATCTCACCAGGCTTCACAACCGCCCTCCAGATATCGTAGCACCAATTACCCTTCCTCCCAACCTTTTTCCGGCCTTACGCCATAAACCCCCCAATTCATCTCTTATTATCTTGATGAGTGAGACTCGGATCCCTCCGTCATTCCATTATATAACCGTGGCTCTCATGACCCTAGTCACATAGTTTACCTTTAGCACACTCGCGCTTTTGCCATAACCTCACCCCCTTCCCTACTTAGCTTGCTAGGTGTTAAGCCTCTTCACTCTCTTCTTGCTCCTTCGTCTACTGGAATGAAGTTTACCCATTGTCGTGGAAATCTTCTCCTTTCATTCCTTAGAGGTGGTAGTTTAATGGGTTAAAGTCACACATGGTGACTTTTGATGCTTCCACCTGCTGCAAAAAAAAACAAGTATACACAGAGATTAAACTACTCGATTACAATTTTCAGGCAGTAGAGGAAGAAAAAGAGATTAGAATTTGAAAAGAAGAAAAGGTCAGAATTAGAAAGAAATGTAAGTTACTAAGCGTAGATTCCATATTATTCTATTGGATAGTTAGAAAAAGTAGAGGTCAGAATTAGAAAGGAACACAGGCTATTAAGCGCAAACTCCATATTTATTATTATTTAAAATATGCTATTTGTGCACCCCGACCTAAAAGATCTATTGTGCGCAACTCCATATTATTCTATCGAATAGTTATACTGCAACGTAGACTTTAAATCACAACTTTTTTACCATTTTTCAGGTGAAAAATTTCCCAATCGGAACTCTTGGTTTATCTCTTGGCGTAGAAAGTACCTATGTATAAACCCAACATCGTTATTCCATTGGATAGGTAGGCTGCAACTTAGGCTTTGAATTCAACTATCAAAATTTTCAACTTTGAGAGTAGATTAAACAACTCGTTTATTATTTCTGATGTGAAAGAGCTGACAATTATATAGGCACATAGGCTACTAGGCGTAGACTGCATATTAATGTATCGAATAGATAGACTACAGCTCAAGTCAGTCAATTTATTAAATTCAATAAATAAAATCTCATGCAGCTTTATGCAGAGATTAAACAGATTGTTTATTATATTTTAGATGAAAGATTCGGAGTTCTTGGCATGTAGGATACTAAGTGAAGACTGTACATATAAACCCAACAACGCTATTCTATGAGACATGGGAACCACCAAATTCTCTCGAGTAAATTCATACGTCGAGTAAGGTCGAGATATTGGCACGAGCTATGTGCCAAGTTTTTAAAAATTACTTCAAAGACATTAAATACTGTAAGATATCTCGTTAAGGATATTTGAATAAATGAGGTTTGACAATATGTTGAATTAAAAATTTGTTTGAAATCTTAATCAGAAGTAAGTTATACGTATGTTTACTTTTCACTCCCCTTTTTATGGTGGTGGTGCACTCCATATAAGGAGATTCCTACCAGACTCCTTATAAGTCTGGTACGCTATATTAAGTAATACCTATAGTTAATAAGTTAATCACCATATTGGTTGAATAGAATTTGCTTTATTATTGATATGAATTCAAATTAGTGGGACAAAACATATGCGATATGACATTTTTGATATATGAGTTAATTACTTTAGTAAATGATGTTGAGGATTTTTTGTTTATACATATTCAATATCTGAACGTCATTCTGGCAGTTCTTGTTAAGTAATCTGACTACTGATCACGAATTCGCTTTTACATGTTTAACTTGTGGGATGGTTATTTCAAAGTATCTTCTCTACTAACCTACATACTATAAATCAAGACATATATCATATCAATATATAATTAATTTATATTATAAACCTTATGTATTTTATTTGTTGAATTCATTAAAAAAATTTAAATACTCCCATAATGAATGAATGGCAAAATAAGTGCCAAATGCGTTGACATTTCATTCATGTTATTTGTGAAACTTGATTTTTATCTTTTCCCTTATATGCAAAAGATATTTTAGTGTAGGTGTATCTAGAATAATTTTTATTAAATCGATTAAATTTATGAATAAACAAAAATAACAAAAAATAAAAATAAAATAAATAAATAAAAGCTATTAAATGAAAATTTATTAAATTGCATTTTATTTATTTCATCGAACTCAAATGATTTTGAAAGATACTTTTGTATCTACAGTCAATGTAAATATTATATTTTCAGCAAAAAATGGTATTCAAGTTTGAATGAATTTACATTCAAACTAATTTAATAATTTTTCGTTAAAATA
This sequence comes from Teleopsis dalmanni, assembly GCF_002237135.1. Taxonomy (NCBI): domain Eukaryota; kingdom Metazoa; phylum Arthropoda; class Insecta; order Diptera; family Diopsidae; genus Teleopsis; species Teleopsis dalmanni. The sequence goes on from NC_051846.1 coordinate 172,312,601, forward strand.
TTTTAAAAAATGCTGAGTTTGCATAATTTTGTGGCAGTTAAAATTAACTGAACTAAGAAATGAGTTTACGGTTTCTAATTTCTTTCAACAAGAATTGTGAATTAATTTGATAAATTAAAGCAAATTATTTATTATGTAAGTTCCGGTGAATAAAAGAGAAATTTTTCTGAATGGTTTAAGACAATTTAAGTTTTTTAACACATTTTATCTATAAAATTTAAATAGAAAAACATATGCGCTTATGTGAAAACTGTTCGGGTAATTAGCTTAATAGAAAATGAAATCATAGTAAACCTGGTTTGAGTAAAACAGAAAGTCACCTATGGTAGTATATCTTCCATATGAGTTTTCTTTTTGAATATAATTATATATAATTTTATTTATTATAATCAAACATTTGTATATACATATAAAAAATTTTATACATAATTTAAATTAATATTTCATTTATATACACAAATATTTTTTTTATTTTTATTTTGAAGGGAATATATGCGTTTAGAAAAAAAAACCCTTTTGTTGCATCAATTAGAACTAACTTAAAAACAAAAAAAAAATCAATAATATATACACTATATATTTAAAATTATTAAAAAATAAAAGAAAAAACAAAAAAAAGAAGAGAAAAAAAAATTAAATTAAAAATAAAAAATTTAGGAAATATATGTAGGAAAGTAGAAAAGTGATTCTTTATAGACACAACTCTTGACATCATTAACTAAGTCATCGGAAATGTCTTCATAATGAAATGCGTTTTCTTGTATATATTCCTGTTTCGATACAATATAGTTTAAAAAAAATATTACTAATATTAATTAAGTAGAATTGAATGCATAATAATTATAGATTCAGTTGAGGGTTTAACGCTGAAATAATCAATTTCCTATTATTTCAACAACATTCAACCCCTATCGTTACTGCAGTATGTAACGTGCAAAAAGCTATGCTTATCCACAAGCACAAAGAAATTACACAAACAGTGTTTTATTTGACTAAGTTTTCAGTGAAGGAGCATTTGAATATAAAGATTTGAAATTTTGTTTCCTATTGATGTTGTTATTACGTTCCAATTAAATATTATATATACTATATATGTATGTGTATTTTCGATATGTGTATATTAAATATATATAGTATACACATATATACATACCAACCACGAACTGTCTACTGTAAAAGAAATTTATTAGAAAAAAAAAAGTTCGGTGAGACGCTTAGATATTAAGTTGAGACGCTTAGATGTTCTACTCGAAAATCCTTTTTGGTGGAGTTTATGGTAGACGATAGGCAATTAGACGAAAATTTCATACTAAAGAATTATTTAATTGTAATTTTTTAATTTAAAATTTGAATAAAAAAATTAATTTTATTTAAACAAATAAATAAATAAAAAATATTATAAAATTCAATCAAACCTTCTTCAAAGTGAGAAGCAAATAGAATAATTTGCAAATATTTCTTAGCATCAAATTATAGTTAAATTGACAGGAGTAAAAGATAATTGATCGTTTAATAAAGAATGACGATCGAAAGTTGGATCGATGGGAACCTATATTTTTTTATATAATTCTTATAACTTTTAACCTGATTTTTGGTTTTAGAAATGAATAATATCGTATGGTATAGGTGCAACTAAAAATACTGTACAAAGGAAATATTTTTCACAAAAACCTGTGACGGGAAAATAGTGTAGATATGGATGCTCGAAACCTAAAGGTGTCATTGATTTGTAATCAGAAACACTAAAGAGATTTGTTGATAGACCAAGTCTGGATACTGTCATAGTGTCTATGATGATAATATAATACAAGGCTGTCTAGACCAGATGCGATAGCGTGCCATTACAAATCACTGTATAGATTGGAGGGCCGCAGAAATAACTACATACGTTGTTTTAGACAAAAATGAAAATATTATTAATTTATTAATTTCAATTCATTTGGTATACACCAAAATAAAATTTGCGTACTTGTAGTCGCGGGACGCACAAACATTAGCCGCGGGCCGCATGTGGCCCTCGGGTCGTGCTTTGGACAGCCCTGATATAATATGAAACTAACATATATGCATGTACGCTAGTTAGACGTTATTTAATGCTACTGAGTACAATTTCATAAGAATATTGAATATTTTTTCTATTCGTAAATATGAGAACAAACATGTGTATTTATTAATTTATATTACTTTTAAATATACATATTATATATATATATCAGTTTTAAAATATCATTTGTATAAAGACTATAATAAATTTAAAAACTAAATCCAACAAAAAAGAAACAACTTTATATTAATAAAAATATTTCCTAATAATAAAAAAATGATTCTAAATGACAACAGAATTTGCATATAAATTGGCCACACTCACACGATTTGAAATTTGGAATTTATTTTCTAAATTTACATGAATTAAATTAAAAAAAATTAACAATTTTGTAAATTGTTGACGTTATTATACAAACATTTTTATTACTTTTTGTATTTAGTAAAAATTACAAATATTTAAAAAATTTGTAAAAAAAACGAACACGAGGAAAAAATTTGCTCAACTATAATTATAAGATGTGACAAACTGTTTCAGAATTAAATTATATATGTGTGTTATATACAATACAATATATACAACATATATACATATATAAATATCTAAATATATAGATATATGCATATATAATAAATATAGGTACATGTGCTCGTTTATATGTGTAATGTATTTCTCTATTAACCACAAGATACAAGATACTCACATTGTGAGTTCAGTGTTGTTGTTGTTGTTGTTATTGTTGTTGTGTTGTTCGTTTAAATTTCTTAGTTAATTTGCATGGAAATACAATAATGAATCTTTGTAAAACCTGTTGTTCTAGTTGTTAATTTTTATTTGAGTTGGCCCACAATCGGTAGAACAAAATAAACAAGTGTAAATGAGATACGACAATTTTTATTAAATGATATTGTGCAACTTTTTTATTTATTGCCTTGACAATATATTTGCTTAGCAATTTCTTGTACTTTACATTATTTATCTCTAAACGTTTATCTACTGTTTGTTTAGTAAAGCAAAATGTATGATAATGCAAAAATTAGCGAATAATAAAATTTATGGAGTGCTCTAAAAATAATTGAAAGTGATTTAGATAACGTCGAGAGTTGAGTAAATAGGTAAAAGAAAAAGGTTTCTAATAGCATTTCACTCAATGGAAAGAAATTTGAATGGAACTCATCATAATCAGTTAATTTTTTTTTCCAAATTTGAACAATAAAGCAACTATATATTATAATAAGTAAAAAAGTTATAGACAATTTCATTAAGAAAAGCAACTGATGAGCAACAACATTACCTACTAAAAAAATAGATAAAATCATTTTGCTTTATATTTTGTTGTTGTTATTCAACAACAATAATGAATGAAATTTACTTAACCTTTCGACTTGCAGAAGTTATCAGAGTTATCAAGTATTAACTAACAGAAGTCTAGATTTAACTAGAAACATAAGTTTTTTTATGCAGAAATTCTTCAGTTAGCATAAATTCAGAAGGGCCGGCTTTTTGCTCAGTGTTTATATCCAGGTTTAAGACAGCTGTCTTAATATAAAGAATGATAAGAATAAGGACAAGGATAAGGATATAAGGATATAAGGAATTATAGGGAATGACCCGACTTGATCTAGCATTACATATTGGCAATATGTATGTAAAAAAGTTATGGCGCTTAAAAAAAAATAAATGTTATGATAGTAGATAGTGGATAGCGTGGATAGCGGATCTCTTATACTGGTGACCCTAAAGAGTGTATAATCGGACAACATCATCCAATAATTGGAAAGTAGCGATTATTAGATGGTATCAAAGAGAATAAGTTGATTGTCAGAGGGGGGAATACTGTAAGAGTTATTAATAAGACGCTTATCACGCTGCCTACTGAGAGGTTAAACTGCATATCAAAAACAACTACTATAAGTTGAAACTAGTTGAAGTAATCAATGATTTGCGGAAATACTTTAAACCTTGAAATAATATTCACAAAGAGATAAGCTATCTTAGATCTTATCTAAAAAAGATGCCAAATAAGGCATCTAATGAAATTGATTGAAAATCCAAATTTAATTTCTATTGACACTATTTAGTAGTGTCTGCATGGTTGTACGTTAATCGTATCGCGAATGTTGAAAACCTTTATATTCAGAGATAGGCAACAAAAATATAAACGATCAAGTATAAACAGATAAGCAGATTTGAACTGAAGGATTGATTACTTTAAAATGTTAGAGCAACTCGAATATATAATATATTTATTATTTTATCAGTGATTTATTTAGAAGAGGTATTGGAATTTCGATCCAATCCTTGACATATATATATAGACTAAACTGCTGCTAATTTATAATTTAGTGAAATACAAAAATACTGTCTGGAAAATTATTTTGGAAAATCCTTGCAACGTTACTGCGTCTATTTAAAACATATACCATCCCAAAATGTCGTCGTATGATTAATTCAATAAATCTCAAAAATGTTTCCAAAAAATTGTTTTTCTATTGTACTATATCCTTACTCTAGACAAAAATCTGAACATGCGACTATTCCTATTTGAAGCATATATCGTGCGTTGATATATGATACATGTGAAAACATTATCGAGCGATTCTCTGTTTCGAATATTATAGTGCTCAAAGTTTCAACAATTCGAATAATATTTAAAGCTCTAATATAAATGCTGTCAATTTAGGTGATGGAAACATCCTATTAAGGGTTTAGATTTAAGAACCAGTCTACGACAGATCCCATGTAGACCGCCTACGGACCAGTAGGGCCTTTGTCTTTTAATATGTAGACGTCGTAATTATTTGTTTTATAGGTGATTTTTATGATACGTATATTACTGTTTCAAAACTTTCTAAATCATTTTACACAATATAGCTTTATTGAAAATAATTTTGAATATTAAATATTTAAAAAAAATTGAAATTATAGGATGTAAGTAAAGATATTTATTCTCAAAAAGTTTTCATATGTGTATTTGTATTGCAAAACCATAACAAGGTTTCAAATTACTATTAACTTTATAAGTCAACGTAGAAATAGAAAAATATATAAATAAATAAGTAATAATAAACTTAATAACAACAAACCGCAAAATAGATAAATAAAAATGAACTGTAAATTATGCCAAACTGAGCTTAACCAAAGAAGACCGGCTTGACTTGCATTCAAGATCCCCATTACTTCATTGTGGTGGGAGTGTACGGGTGCCTGTATCTATTCGCTTATGCATGAATCTACTCGTATAACCCATTAACTGGCTTGTCAGCAAATATCGAACGGGTATTTCATGTATTCATGAACGAGTAGAGTATTCACTGTCAGTGTCACTCTTCAATGCCTATCCGTGAAATGGCAAAATCAATCAGGCTCGAAATGTATTACGAGATCGTTACGCCTGCGTGAAGACAAGTTGGAAAACTCGTTGCCCATTGAACATTTTAGGTTTACTGCACTTTTAAATGGTTTTATATGTTTTACTTTAGTGGTAATAAATTTTCTTTCTGACTTCACTAACACATTTATTATTTATTTGTACTTTTTGTTTTTAATTTTTATAATATATACGAGTAAAATATTATTTAAAAAATAAACGAAGCGTGATATAAAAAATTTTTATTAAAGTCTATGAGCAAGTAACTAATTGTTTTTTAATTTTTTTTTAAATTTACATAATAAGAACTTTAACTTATTTAAGTTTTGTAACTAAATACATTCTACAGGCATATGACAATTTATTCCCATTCAATCTTTATTGTATCTATTAAAATACATTATATGTGTACAATACATATTTATTTTTATATCACATAAAAATGTTTTGTAGTTTTTAATAATAAATTTATAGACTTTAAATTGATATAAAATATAAATATAGATATAAATATATATAAATATAGATATGTTGCTACTAAAAGTAGAAGTACACACTCTGTTGCTACGTCGAACCTTTCTAAAGCTTAATTGGATTTACTGTTCTCGACTAATAACCAAACGGACTAAAATTGAAATTTTGAACCCTAGCAATAAACTGCTGATGCTCTATGACTAAGTAATATAGCGTATGACATATGGAATCACAAACAAAATGCAAGTATTTGCGAACAAAATCCACATTATATATGCAATTTTTTTTGAGAAAATATTATCTCTAAAACAGATATATACTGGCTGATGAATCAACACCGAATGGAAAATAAAAGAAAATACACTTCGATAGACCAATAGATCGATAGACTTTGAGTGAGCATCAGAATGATATACGGAAGATGAGATTGAATAGAATCTACTAGTCCTATAAAGGAGATGGCGACTATTTATCACTTGAATAATTATCACTTAGCACTTAAAGGAAATTAAACACTTGTTATGCTCATTCAAGAACCATCTTTGAAATTTATTCTGTATGATGTAATAAGCAAGGTTATATATTGTGGGTTAAAAAGATCAAAAAAAAAAAAAAAATAAAGAAAATTTTGAATATGTTAGAAAAATATTTTTCAATTTAATTAAAAAATTTTCAATTTTAATAAAAATGTCTCCAAATTCATTGACTCCGGATGCGAACATATTTTAAAAATTATTTATATAAATATTTTCTTTATGAAATAACGGAAATTTATTACTTTTTTTAATATTTATAATACAAAATTGACCAATTTTTAATAGTTGCCATAAAAAAGTTCACAAATATAAACACAAAAATAATATTTTATTTTAAATATATTAAGTAACCGAGAAAATTTTGGATTAAAGCCAATATTTCTATAGAAGAAAACAAAAAATTTTTTCGAATGTCTGCGAAAAAGTAAGAGTATAAAATAGTAAACAGAAACAAGTGTTTGGAGAGAACTATTTTTATATCACACTTTCTGTTATTTTTCTTTAATTCAGACCCCAAAACCAGAAACTGACATCATAATCGTTTTTTATGTATAATTTTCTTTGATAATTGTATATATAATATAATATATAACATAGAAAGAAATAAAAAAAATTTATATTGTCTGAATAAATTAAATAAAAAATTTTTATAAGACATGGAAAGCATTTTCATATATATTGGATTAAATAAATTCAATATATACAGTCATGTATTTTATAATAATTAAATTAAATTATTTTAATTATATTAATTAATAACATATAATTATAAAATGTGAAGTTATTATTAGAAAGATACAAATTTAATTACTACAACACGTTATATATCTTAAATAATATAAATAGATTTATACGTAGTATAAATTTACATCGACAATATACGAGTATGCAAGAGAATTTTTAAATAAAGTAAAAAATTTTAACAATAACTAAGTACGATAATAATTAATTATAATAATAATTACTTTGTCTTGAATAATATTGTTTATTATAATGTATTCATTACGTTTTTTACTCAATTTTTCAGAATATTAATAAATTTACTCAGTCAGATTTAATACGCTATGCAACTTCGGATTTGCCGAGCAGATTCTAAAAATTGTAATTCTTCATAAGGCGGTGATTACCACTGGGTAGTCCCGTACATGCCAATCTTATATTATATTGTTATTGCCATAAGTAGTACTTATTATTCATGAATAGAATAGATTGTATTTAATAAAATGAAGTTTAAAAAAAAAAAAAAAAAAAACTCAGTCAGAGTTCGGGAATGTAAGATTTAAGATGATTTAAGATTTAGGATTTAGGATGAATGTAAGCTTTTTATATGTTAGTTAAATTTAGTGAATGTAAAATTTCAATTATAAAATTTAAATACAGATTCATGGAACAGCAAATATTCATAAATTATGAGACGAATACGGGTTATGTGGCGAAAAAATGTAAGATGTGAATTGAAGGTAACCTGAGTCGAGGTGATTAAGTCTTGTTACTTCAACGGCACGGAGTTATAAATTAATAAAGATTTAAATTGTTGAATGAAAAAGTATTATTTAAGTGAATTTAAGTTAAGTGAATTTTTATGTACGATATATCCTCTGCCATTTAAGATGAAAATGTGAAAATACCTATATACACAGAAATTGTGAAAATTCTAGAGAAGAAAGAATACAGCCAAGACAGAATACATAAAATGTCGTAGTGAAACATTTCGAAGAGAATGACTGAAGAGATTCAGTTTGATGCAGAAAGTTTTCTGCTATCTATAACGAAAATTTTTTATCATATTCATCTAAACAGATCACAATACAATGGACCTGTGTGTTTTATTTATCAGTTATTCTCAAAAGATGATTCTAATGAAGGTAGAGCCTTTCGGTAGCTTTCAATGTTTTCCTTCCACTGAATAAAAAAAATAAATAATTCAAGAAGATTCTCTAATTTAGTAGGTCCACAAAAAAGTCGCACTTATATAATTTAAATGAACATAAGAAGATTTATGAAAAATGTGAATACCGAACTAGAACATATTGTAATATAAATCACAAGGTTTTGATGAATATGCTGAATATTAAACTCCATGAAGGAAATAAGGAATAATTAGTATAACAATATTCAAGTGTGGATTGCAAAATATATTCTAATATGGACAAGGTAAAATCTCACTGTATAAAGAAAATTTCTTAAAAATTGGATAGGAAGAGAAGCAGGCAAATCATGTAGAAAAATTAGAAAAAGTTAGAAAATCAATAGATGTTCGAGAAAATGGTTAAGATCATTGTGGAACGCTGACAGCAACAATAAAGAAGTTGGCGTAAACATTATAGCAGCGATCACCAAGTTCTCATTGCCGATTAAATATAATAGATGTCTTTAAAAATTTTACAATATGTGAATGAATATCGTTGTGTAATATGATAGAAATCGAAGATTTAGAACATTGTTTAGGTAGGTGTTCTGTATTAAGAAAGTACAGAAGTCTATTTTTTGGGACGGCAGGTTTTATCAAGGAAACTATCGTAAATATAATGATGCGGATGCCAACAAATGGGTTAACGCACTGGCATACACAAAGATATCATTGTAGAGTTCAACTTATTCAATAATTTTTATTTTTTTGGAGGTATGGAATCATGCATTACCACCCTCCCGACAGTCGATGAAATAGATCATACTCATACATAGTTTATGTATGACTATGATCATATATATATATATATGTATGTATGTATGTATATACATTTAAAACTCATAAATTTTGTTATATGTAATTATTTCGTATCAACCTATATAATTATCTATTTTTAATTCAAATTTTTTTTACAAAATATATGTTGAATATAAAAATAATTAAAAATTATCTAAAACTTATTTACCCATTTATCCATAGATTACAGTATTTGTTTAAACTAAATACGGTGTTTGCTTAACGTTAACATTTCACACTTCGTACCTCCAACAATTATGTACTTTCAATTCTTCCGTAGATACGGGTAGTTCCATAGAAACAGACAGTCCAGACAAGGGCAATGACGCCAAACGTAATGCATTGCGCCCATATTAATTATGGCATAAATTATGGTAATATGAGTTTTTGTTGCTGGAGTTGCGCATATGTTCGTAGGGCTTTCCAATTTCTCCAAATGCGAGTTAGTCGGTTGTCTGGTTGAGGTTATCGTGGTTTGTTCTTTGTATGTGGCTCACTTTTTGTTTTTGCATTAATGAAAGTTTTCGAATGTTTGGAATAGGTAAAGCGGTAAATACCGACTTCATACGCAATACACACCAAAAAATGAGGTTGAAACCATGTAAAAAAATGCCGATTTGTTTTGTTTTTTGGAGCAGAAGTTGTCAACCTTTAGTCTATCTAACTTTCTTTACAATTTTTTGTTTTATAATTGCTATATAAATTCGTTCAAAGATAAGATATAAAATATTTTTTGATTTCGTTACCAAAAATATTTGTATTTGCATTTTTTTTTTTCGTTTGTATATTTATTTTTAATCTATAAAATAATAATTTTTTGATGTTGAGATAATCGCAGCTGTTAGCAAAGTCAAGAAATATGAAAAACAAATAACTCATTAATTACTGTTTATTCAATTTTATTTGATAACGACCGAAAAAACAATATATGAAATTATTTCACAAATTCTAAATAAAATACTAGAAAATTATTTTCACAAAAATATTTTATATTTAGGAAAAGTAAATACAATTTAATTAAGTATATAAGTATTTTACTTATTAAAACTTATTGTGAATACATTTTTATTTCACTGAGAATATAAATTTTGGCAGTAATGTTTTTATGTCAGTGTCTCTATCATAAATTATAAACATATTAAAAAGTAATTGAAATCATATCTAGACATCGTCAGTCGAAATGCGCCGAAATAGTCTATTTAGTATATATAAAAAGTTTGGAATAGGTATATAAATTTTATATACTTTTAGAATCAATAATTATAAATTCAGAACAATCTTCTTCAAGTTATTGTAAACTATTACATAGGCAGCACAGTTATTAAAGTAATTAGAATGTTAGATCTCCAACAACAGTATAGGAAATTATACTGTTGTTGTTAGTTTAAAAATATAGAAACTATATATGGACAAAATAAAAAGAATTATACTAACAGCCACAAGATATGTCCATGGATTAAGTAATACAGCATCATTTAAAAACCAATGCCTTGAAATCATCTATCTCTATAGCGCACCAAATGAGAACAATAATGACTTATTGTTCTTAGAATAAATAAAACCAGAATAGTTTTTATGATGATTCGGTTAAATTGCACTAAAAAGTCAGAGGTACTGGTTAAAAATTCCGATTCGATCCGATCCGGTTTATAGTATTGTTTAAATCATAGTTTTCGTTCATTGAATGGTAGGACAATACCAGGGCACTCAGCCGGCAGACCATTGAGCTCAAACCCGGAAAGAGAACGGCTTAACAGGGGGATTAGACAAAAAAGAAAAGGAAAAACAGAAAATTAATAATTTAATAAATTGTTATTACGACCAATTTACAATGGGTTTTTGATTATTACTGGGCTTAGGACGTTTATTTTTAACATAAAATTATAAAAATTTTTTTTTTAATAAAAAAATTGTACTCATTAATTTGTGTTAAATATTTAATTATATTTTAATTTTTATAAAAAATTATTTATATTACAGATCTTTTGGTCTAATTCTTAGAGTATCTTCAGTATGCAAGTGCAATTATTTTAATGAATCAAAGAAGTTGAGATAAAGATGGAGTATTAACATTGTTTATAATAACATAATAACCCACATCATAACATCATAATAATGTTAATCCTATATGTTAACTCTATAATCCCTATGTTAATCCTATAATCCTATTCTGGATAATAATATAGAAAATATTCTGGAGTTGTTCACATCCTTAAGACAGCATTTACATATCAGATTTGGGATAACCGCATTGGAGGTCATGTGCTGTTCACCAGTGTTGGGTCCTGTGACGATCTTGTCATTATCTTATTATTAATACATATATATTACTAAAGAAATATATATTCATAAGGAATACATCGAAATTGATATAATTATAGTAAGACATATATAGTAAGAATATAGTAAGACATTTCCAAGAGTTTGTAACATTTTCAAAGTATGACTTAATTGCTCTAGTAAATTATGTTTTGAGTATCTTGTTTACATTATCGATATTGTTAATAAAAAACTGCTTGTTACGGAATTTCAAACTATTGAAAATAAATAGTTTATCTTTTAAATTTCGCTATGCCATATAATATCTCTGTAAACAAATAGTTCAAGATAAAAGAAAGAGTCTGATGACACATACCTACATATTTTGCAGTAAATTGAAGACTTCAAATCGCTGTACTATAGTCACTGTACATTCTTAACAAAAAAATATTATTGTTCTGAGAAAGCAAATAAATGTTTATTACAAAATGCTTATTAAGTTTAAAAAATCTGCTATAGAACTACCAATTGAAGAAAAAATACAAAACTATAAAAAATTGTGTGAGCGTAACCAAATGGGATTTTGGGTCATGCATCATTAATGTGCGCAACACTAGACTTTACAAACATAGAAAACTATATATAATATATACAATATATGTATATATGTGAATCCGTATTATTATTACTAATACTTAAATGCATTACCCATACAATTACATTACACTGAAACACCCACTTAAGTAGCAAAATGTGTTTTTATTTGCACTGATTTACGTAGTCTGCTGTAATGCAAATGCTTGTATGCATTTATTTTTGTATCTTGCAGATAGAAACGTGCAAATCTCCTAGTTTCTAAATTCTGTTCATATGCTGATTAAACAATTTGTTGCAAAAAAATTACATCATAAAAGCATGGAGAATCTAAATTTATTTCAATAGCAATCACCCATTTGATGAGTTATGAAGAAACAGGCATGATGTATCTTTTTTTTTTGTAATAGTGATTTCAATTTTTAATGCAGCACATATTTTGTATCTCTAAAAAATATGATTTGGTATAATATATGATTTCATACATGAGAAAAAAATTAAATAATTCACTTGACCCCTCGTTTACCTTAAGTATTTTCAGACAACAACCAAATTTGTTTAGAATTTGATGCATTGCCTGTATTCTAAGTAGTAACCCTAACATATACCTTTACTGATTAGTATATACTATAGTTATATGTTCGTATAAATTATTCTAAGACTGCACAAAGTAAATTACTTGTTTGTTTGTTGTTTGCTTATTAATGAATTAGTCGTCATTCATATATAAATACAATAATTTTGTATATAAATTTATATGAATGTATGTGAGATACATTTCGATGCCATAAAAATGAATGCACATTTTTTGTTTAAACAAAATAATTAATTTTTTTTTCTATTTTTTTATAATAATTTTGTTTATAATTAAGATTATACGTGTTTATTTATATGAGGAAGCAATATAGAAAAGACAATCTTTTTAAACAAAAAGTATTAACAAATAAAATGTGCAAGTGATATCATTTCATGATGTCATATAAAAGGCGTTAAAAATTTACTAAAAATGAATTTTATTTATATATATATTTATATTTATATTTATGTATGCAAATTAAGAAATAAAGAGATTTCCAGTTCTCCAATCCCTAGTAACTTTATCATTTTAGAGAGGAATGTTGTTTGTTGAGTTGTTAACTATTGGGTGTTTTATTAATTTTCTTTAGTTAGGGCCATTAATCACTGGCCTTGAAAATGTGAATTATAACCCATATATTTTTCTTTTGTTATGGAATTTAGTCTTAGAATTGACAAGTATTTGTTTAAATATTAGCAAAAAGTTTTCAAATATAAATAAAAAGTGTTTCTCATATAGTATTTGAAAACTCAAAATTCTTGTTTGTAACAAAAACCAGAAATATCACAATATTTAATGGCTTCCTTAAATTAAAAAAAAAAACAATTGACTTAGACCAATTGAAGGTAATCTACCTTAAATGTATATATATGTTATAGTAGTATGATAATATAAGACATCATTTCTATAACCAAAACTAAATAAAAATATTGCTTACCATTTAGTTGTATTGCAAATATCTCTCTGTGATTAAGTTTTTTCTAGATTCAAGTATTATAACTTTAAAATTCCAGCTGAGCGCTTTCGAAGCCATTGCTCATACTCATAGCCTTATAATTTATTGCATTTATAGAACTTTCAATAAAGAAAAATATTTATAAAGTTTTATATAACTGGAAATTATTAGTATATAATGTAGTCAATAGCTAAATAAACAGAAAATTGGTCTCACATTGCATCACTTAACAGTCAACACTTCGAAATCAGCTATCTCGATAGTATGCTATATGAGAACAATTATAGTCTATCCACAGAAGATGCAAAACCACAATAGTTCGGTTAATTTATTTCGATTTAATTATAACAAAAAGTTGAAGGTTCTAATTAGAAATCAATTAGATTCGGGTCTAGTTTACAGCGTTGTTTAAAACATGCACCTATGAATGCATGTTTTAATAGTGAAGCTTGAACAATATAATAATTCCGTAATCATAAACTTTAACAATTCCTAGGCAATTCCTTAGATCAATATGGATCTTATATAGCAAACGCCATATAATAAAACGCCATATCATACCCAAAGAAAATTCTTCCGAATTCAATAACCAAATCAAATATAGTAAAATAATGTAGAGTGGTAATCGACGAGCTAAATCGGTTGGCTGAAGTCACCCTCATCTGGCAACATTAAAGGGAACGAGACAGCTGACAGTTTAGCCTACTCTGGTGTCTCCCTGGATGTGTCCCTGGCAGTATCGGTTTATATTACCCATATAGACCATTAGGTGAAGTACCTACTTCTCTTTCTTCAACTTGCCAATAATATATGGAAAGGACTTAAGTCATGTTAACTTTTAGGTTAACATGGCCCACCTATAATAAAATTAGATCCTCGGAACTCATCAAAAAAAAACTGCGTAAGCATTGCAAGGCTTACTGCAGTTCTTTTTGGTCATTGGTGTATAGGAACTCATAGGAAACTGCGCATTACTCACAATTCTCCCTGCAAAAGCTGTGCAAACCCGCCGGAAAAAGAAATCAGAATACCATTTTTCTGTGAATACCTGGCTTTGACATCCAGTATAAATAGGTTTTTAGGAAGCTACTTCTTTGATGGGATGGATTTAGTCTCTACTCTTCTATATTAAGAGTTCTTGCAAGAAATGTAGTTGCAAAACAGCGAAAAAGAGATTTATCTAATGAGGAAGCCATAAGCTCTATTTATGGAAAGTAAGCTTCTTTTATTATATTTAAAAGTGTGCTTAAGCTAGTAAGTAAAATAGATGAAACCATTTGCCATATAATGTTTGTATAACATAGTCTTTATATAAAAGTTTTCTACAGAAATGTTTTTGTGATATTATGGCCGTTATACAGACGTTTCCCACAGAAATATTTTTGTGAAATTATTTTGTTTTTTTAGTGCTGTTAACTAGCACTTTTTTTAATTAAATTATTTTAATATTTTTTTTAAATATTTTGGTATTAAGAGCTATGCTGCCCTTTTACTTATTTTCGTGTAAATATTTGAGCTATGTTGTGCACTGACTGCTTGTAGAAGTAGAGTGAAATTTACTATATAATTGATGTGACTTCGATTTAGTAAGGCAACACTCATATGTAATATTACAGTGTCAGTTTATAAATTAATCACTATATATTAGTAAAAAAATGTTGATTTTTTGTTTCTACTTTAGTATAGCTAGTGATCTAAAGAGTCCTACCTTGTCATTGATAGTTAATGCAATCTAACTAATTTAGTTTTCTTATAAATGTTTTGTTTTATGAAGCTTTGATTTCTGTTATTGATTTTCCATTTAAGTTATTAACTTTTCATTGGATTGGAATGTGACAGTGTAAATATTTTCTGCTCAATTACACTTTTCTTCTCAGTTCATATACAATTTTTATGGATAGAAAATTTCATTATTAGCATTGAGTTGTACGTTTATTAAGCATTGATATAATATATATTTGTTTGTATACATGAATAAATGTATAATATACATACGTATATGGAAAATATGTGTAATAAAAGTCAAATGAGTTGGAGATAGAAAAAAATGTGTATTACAGTGATAAGATCTTAAAAATAATAAAAATTATTGAAATTAAAAATATTTAATTACATATAATCATAGCTATTTTTTGTAAATTGTATCTATCTATTGACATATATGTACTAATACTAATATTAATACTGACGTAGTCAATTTGGCATATTAGTAGATCTTATTTACTGACAAATTGTAAATAAATATGTATATAAAAGAACATCCATTATGTATCTATAAACAATACAGGCTCCTCGGGAAGGTATGCAGATCTGAGGTCAATTATTGCTTAGTCGAATGAAGTGATAAACAATAATCTAGTCAAGGTGTAGAGAGGGGTTTTGAAGAAACCTCGAGTTAAAAAAGAGTATAAGTGCTTAAGTGCACTAGCTCAAAACAGCTTCAACATAATAAAATTATTTTTAAAAATTCTTAAACAATTCTGATAACCATTTTATCCATAAATATGTATTTAGCATTTAATATATAAACAATAAATTTGCTATAAAAAAATGCTGGTTTGAAAAATTATTAAACGTGGGTTCATTAAAAAAAATTGTTAAAACAAAATATTTTTAACCTATTTTGCACACTTGAAAAAACATTTAAAATTTTAATAAAATATTTATTGTCGTGTGGGTTTATGATTCTTTATCTTGCAATAAAATGTTTTCCATATAAACTTTTTTTGTTATTTTTAAATTTATTGTGTTTTACACCATTAAAACTCAAACTAAATCGATTAATCAAACAATTTTGCAATATTTTTTTAAAACATTTTCACTTTCTTTTTATAACATTTTACAATGTTTTTTTTTATATCTCTCATTTATTGTAATTTATTGTGTTTAATTTGTGTCGGTTTTTAATTTTCTTCAAGTGGTTTTAAAATGGTGTTTACTGATTTTTATTTGATTATAAATTACAGCTAAATTAATACATTAACCACAATAGCCACGGCTACAATTATCTGTCCATTTAGTAGTTATTAATGAAAGCGAAATTAAGATAAAATAAATAAATAAACTTTAAATGAGAATTACATGATATGGCAAAAATGCTGTTAAACTGGAAAATTGTGGAGTTGAACTCTTATTTGATCTTTAATTCTAACCTCTAGCACTTTACTTATTAACTTATTTAGATATTTAATTGCTTAATTTCTCGTTCGCTAAAAACCCGTACAGAGAGCGAATCTTAATTTAAACTTAATTTGACTTTACATTTGTGTTTCTGTAGGTACGATCGTAAATGAAAATTCTGAATTTTATTGTAATATATCGTTGTGATTTGCTTTAGTTTATGATAATTATTTACAAATGTACTATTAAAAATTAGTAACTTAATTTAAACTTAATTTTGTATAAATTACAACTTAAACGAGTTTTAATTGTCGAACTTTTGTTTGGATGATGAGCAAAACATCATTTTGACATGTAATAGAGAAACTGATTTATAAAAATTTAATGTAATAGAAATATTATAGAAATATTATTATATATCAAGATTGTTTAGATTCTATTCAATGACATATCTCTACTGCAAACAATAGATTCATTGGTTATTGCAATCTTCAAAGGTTATTATTTAAGTAATACGTACATGGAGTTGGTAAGAGTATGGAGATTTCATATAAAACAATACTGAAATCATGCAGTTGTATTTGTTTTTAAAGAATTAATATAAGAATTCTATATAAGAATGATATACATTGTAACTGAAAATGTGGCAAAATTTTTGAAAGACGATTATCATTAACTCTATAATAGGTTAAGTTAGGTTATACCGGCGATATCAAGGGATCCACTTAGGCCTATAGGCTCATTATGTTTCCGCATATGGAAAAATTCAGAGATTTAACCAAGATCCTCAAAAGTCCTTAAAGTGGTAAGGCGACGACGTACATATACCGGACAAAAAACAGATCGCAGATCAAACAAACTCTGACGATATATTATATAAATTGTTATAATATTTAACTGATGAATAAAAATAAGAAATATATAAAGAATTAAATCGTAAACTATCAGAGAGAAAAAAAACGAAGTGAAAATCTTGAGAGCGAAAGCAATATTAAAAGGAGTATAATGTCATCCTTTAAAAAATTTTAAGAAATTCTTAATGTAGGAATATTTATTACCCGCAGATGTATAATTTTTGAAAAAAATGAGAGATTGAAAACTTTAAACTTTAATTGATTTTTGTTAAGATGTTTTAATAAAAAACTTCATTTTACGATCATTTATTCGTGGGATTTGTGGGAACGGAATGACCACGTATAAAGAGAGCTATCTTTATTATTTCATCTCATTATTGAATCATATTGACTTATATAGACTCTAATTCTATTTGGTCTGTAAATATGACGACATACCACGAGGGCTATCTGTTATCTTATTACCGTATACCGAGATCATTTTGAACACCTCTAATATTGTGTTTATATTGAGAAATTGAAAGCTTTTTATGGATGTTTTTTCAAGTTTTTTTAATAGATGTCACTTTAGTCATGTACTATTTTTAAGATACAAAAGTAAACCGTGAAAGTGCATAAAATACAATTTATTAACATTTTTTATTTTTTACTTAATTTTTTTTTTAAACATAACACTAAGAGTTTTTATTTGTTATAATTTCTGAACTAATCTTAGACGATTTTTATCTTAAATTGTCGATAAGATTGTTTATATACACATAAAGAACAATTACAGTTTGAAGTCATTCTGATAAGTTTCAGGTGCTTTTATTTGTTTTTGAACATGAGTCACAGTTATGCATACATAAATGCAGAAATAATTAATTTCACAATTTAAGAATTTAATTAATTAATTAATTTACTGGCTGTATTGTTACAGAGTATTTGTCATTGTTAACCTTTTTCTTTTTTGTTAAGAAATTTGGATTGGTAATAGTACAATTCTGTATCTCGAGAAGAGTATTGTGTATTTATATATTAGGATACATTGCATTATAAGAAAATCTTCATTACTTACTAAGGTGACCTGTACTCTCCTTAGCTACGTTCGGTAGCCTCCTTCAGCCAGCCCGATCAGTGGCTTGCTGGTAATATCATATAAATTATACGAATATACATTGTGACCGAAAGGTTTTCGGAAATTCTCATTTAAAATTCGCGCGCTGTATATTTTTCGATATTTTAAGTTTATGTAGTTTGGCAGCACTGTCCTTAATTACTTGGCAAAAATGAGCGCGATCTGTCAGACAGTTCGTTTACGGCAGCTGTTGAAACCAGTTCACCTCAGTAGTGCGTTGCGAAAAAAACAATGGAAAAAAATATTGAACAAAGAGTTTGCATCAAATTTTGTTTTTCGAACGAAATTTCGTGTGCAGAATCGTTGCGAATGCTACAAAAGGCTTATGGGGAATCAGTTTTATCGAAAACTCAAGTTTATGAGTGGTACAAAGCCTTTCAGGACTGTCGTACGACCGTCGAAGACATGCCGCGTTCTGGACGACCTTCGACCTCTACCACCGACGAAAACATTGAAAAGGCAAAGGAAATCGTGTTCAAAAATCCTCATGTGAGTGTTAGAGAGATAGCACGAGAGCTAGGCATCGGTCGTGAGATGGCTCGTTTGATTTTGGTGGACAATTTGTGTATGCGACGTGTCAACGCCCGGCTTGTTCCGATTCACCTCAATTTGTTCAACATTATCAACGATTTTAAGGCCAAACATTCAATAAATACCATCGAACAGCCACCGTATTCACCTGATCTTGCACCGTGTGACTTTTTCCTGTTTCCCAACCTCAAATTACCACTCAGAGGAACGCGTTTTGAATCCATAGAAGACGTAAAACAGAATTCGCAGAGGGAACTCAAAGCCATACCGGAAAGCGCCTATAAAAAATGTTTTGATGATTGGAAGAAACGTTGGCATTTGTGTATCGCTTCTAATGGAGCATATTTTGAAGGAGATAAAATAAATATTGATGAAGGTTAAGAATTTTGCGTTTTATTTAAAATTTCCCGAAAACTTTTCGGTCACAATGTATATTATATTCATATTAAAAGAGTCTTGGTATTTCCACCGAAGCTATGTACATCATCAGGATTACTAAATCTGGATTCAATCTAGATTTACTTTCGATCTGTCAAATTTTTGTTGTCCAATCGAACATTTATAGAGTAATCTAACATATTTTTAGTTGTGTTAGTATATATTTATATTTTTCACTAATATATATATCGAATTAAATTATAGTTTATCTGTCAAATCATATAAAACAGCTGTTAATTTAAGGATAATCTTGCTACTCTTGCAAAATATCTAGAGTCAAACATTTTACCCCAGATTTACTAATCGAAAACGCCATTATTTTAAACCAGCGGAGATGGAATCAAACACCTATCCAGCTGGAATATTTTTATGTATTCTTACAGCATGTCCAATCCAGCAAAACCGTTGCACTTAACTATGTCAATATCACAAATAACTCACACAGTTAATCGTTATATTTGATTTGATGATTATTATCTTCTGGAGAATTGTTCTCTGGAATGCTGCTAAACCTTTTTAAGCACTACTGGTTATTATCCAAGCTTCTGTACTATAGAGTGGGACAGGCATGATAAGGATTTGTGGAGTGTGACTTAAATGTGACTATGTTTCTAAGTTACAAAGCTCTTTACTCGAGATCGTGAATAGTACTGTCTATAGGGACATTTAATATAAATTGAATATAGCTTTCTGCATTATAGTGAATGGGTCTCCACAATAAAAAACCAATAAAAAATATTACTTTAATTAATAGTAATATTATTTAATATTATAAAGAGCTTTGTGTATTAACATCATTAATATTAATATATTTATTACTATATAATAATATATTATATATTAATATATAATATATATATCATTATTTATATACAATACAATTGTATACAAGTATATTTGTTTTGATGTATTTATTTATTGATTTATAGGTTTTTTACATAATTATTTCAAAAATGATTAAAGAAGAAATAAAGCCCTTGAGTAAAAGTTTTGACATGAAAGTTTAATGTGTACAAAAAGCAGTTGTTGAATCAAATGACTAAACTGACATACTTTTCCATTATTGTATGTCAAATTGTGTTGATGTGAACATTGCGCTATAATTAATGGCATTAAAAATGTCCTTCGTCATTTGCTTAGTTTTATAGTTAATTATTCAAGAAAAATGTTGTTTAGCAACCAAAATACATAAACTTTCAAATTCATTCAAACAAAAGTATGACGAAGAATAGTTTTTGCTTAATGTTGTTCTTAGACACCCACATGCGTTCTCTTATCTAAAGCTGTTTTTATATGATTAACACGACTGATAGATATATCACCGACAACACAAAAAAAAATATATATTGTGTGCCTAGAAAATTTTGAATATTTGTATTTTTTTTTTTTTTTTGAATCCATTGGCTAATAATAAATTTTGTTTAAATTATTTTTGCCGTCAAAGTAAATACAAAGGAATACTCACGCGGTTGGATCGTTTGTAAAATTCAATTCAATTTAAACACCTGCGATTAGTTATCAAGAAGGTATAAATGATACCTCTATATATATGACAATAAAAGTTTTTTTCTATCAGAATTAAGTAGTTAAATTTTTATTTATAACATTTAAAACTATAATTTAAAATAAATAATTTTAGAAGCAGCGGTACAGCAGTACTTTCTCAACCAATTCTCTCAAACGCACTCTAGTGGGTGATATATCTATCTTCTTTTTATATGTCAACGAAATATTAAATCCAAGAACTAGAGCCAAATCTGTTGAGACTTCAACAAGATTATGAGTAAATATTTGATAATTAACAATTTGTTAAGTTTCTTTAAAAGTATCTACAAGATATTTTGTAGAAAAACAAAAAGTATCGATAAGTCTCTAGTAAATGTGGGTTAGAAAAGATTTGTTACTGTTGGACACTTGCCAGGCGGTAATAATTCTTTTTGAGAGATCTTTTTTTCAAATGTTTTTCCGATATTTTTAATATAAAAATTATTAGAACATTGAAATTTGTTCCTGGTATACTATTGAGCGATAAGGATATTTGGACTTCATAAATTTAGTGAATATATCATTGGGTATTTTTAAGGTCTAAATAAATCTTGTTCCTTGTACAATCGGTTGCAACCAGTATTTACTATTTTACCTATAACATTACAATATTTGATTGTAAAGCTTTATTAACATATGGAGGAGAAAAGAAGATATATAATGAAATTATTTGATTGATTTACACTCTGTTTCTTTTTAAAATATTTATATGGGTATTTATCCATATACATTGTGACCGAAAAGTTTTCGGGAAATTTTAAATAAAACGCAAAATTCTTAACCTTCATCAATATTTATTTTATCTCCTTCAAAATATGCTCCATTAGAAGCGATACACAAATGCCAACGTTTCTTCCAATCATCAAAACATTTTTATAGGCGCTTTCCGGTATGGCTTTGAGTTCCCTCTGCGAATTCTGTTTTACGTCTTCTATGGATTCAAAACGCGTTCCTCTGAGTGGTAATTTGAGGTTGGGAAACAGGAAAAAGTCACACGGTGCAAGATCAGGTGAATACGGTGGCTGTTCGATGGTATTTATTGAATGTTTGGCCTTAAAATCGTTGATAATGTTGAACAAATTGAGGTGAATCGGAACAAGCCGGGCGTTGACACGTCGCATACACAAATTGTCCACCAAAATCAAACGAGCCATCTCACGACCGATGCCTAGCTCTCGTGCTATCTCTCTAACACTCACATGAGGATTTTTGAACACGATTTCCTTTGCCTTTTCAATGTTTTCGTCGGTGGTAGAGGTCGAAGGTCGTCCAGAACGCGGCATGTCTTCGACGGTCGTACGACAGTCCTGAAAGGCTTTGTACCACTCATAAACTTGAGTTTTCGATAAAACTGATTCCCCATAAGCCTTTTGTAGCATTCGCAACGATTCTGCACACGAAATTTCGTTCGAAAAACAAAATTTGATGCAAACTCTTTGTTCAATATTTTTTTCCATTGTTTTTTCCGCAACGCACTACTGAGGTGAACTGGTTTCAACAGCTGCCGTAAACGAACTGTCTGACAGATCGCGCTCATTTTTGGCATAGTAATTAAGGACAGTGCTGCCAAACTACATAAACTTAAAATATCGAAAAATATACAGCGCGCGAATTTTAAATGAGAATTTCCGAAAATTTTTCGGTCACAATGTAAGTATATTATTTAGTGAATTTTTTTTTAATATTATTAATTAATTTTTAATAATATTAAATATTATTTTTCTATTAAATATTTTTAAATATTATATTTGAAATAATATTTCGTCATATGTTAATACTACACTTATTGCTTTAAAAAGATTTGTTTGTTTGTATAATTATATAATTTTGTTAAATATTTTGCTATAATTATGCCTTAATTATTTATTCTTCAATTACCTAAAATTTATTTCGTCATATCTATTACTTTTTTCCTGTTTCTATATTACTAATATATAAATAAGTACGCAAGTTCGCGGCTTTAAAAATATTTACTTTACCAAAAAAAAAAAGAAACTTTAAGCTATAAGCATTATAAGTTGAGACCCAGAAACTAAAATTTTGTGAAACCAAACGAATTTATCAGTTTTATGATAAAATAGTTTTTATGTGTAATTATTACAAATGTGTAATTATTTTAATTTTATATTCTACAAAATATTTATAGACACATTTATATATAAATTAATTTATTTATATAACATATATTTACTATAAATCATACTCATTTGACAGGATTTTAGTTAAGCTCATTATTTCAAGTTCGTGTATTTTTAATGCACTACTACTATTCTACGATTTCTTAAAACCTAGGTGAACTTGGGTCTATGTGAAATGGCTTACCATCAATATGCAATAGTCGGAGATTTCTTTATGTTTATTGTTTTTATTATTAGTCCAGTAATAGTATGTTTCTACTGGCTTTATTAGATCAGTTAACTTACTTGAGATTGCTTGAATTACTTGAATCTCAAGTAAGTTAACTGGTCTAACGAAGCCAGTGGAAACGTACTATAATAGGGTTATTGAGACAATTCAAAACATTTTTAGTAATTGAAATTTAACCAATTATTTACTGTAATATGGCTAGAGTGTCTAATTTGTTTAGTTTCAAAAAATGGAATAATTTTAATATTAAAAATGTTTTCATAGACGTTTTTCTATTGAAACTTTTTCCATTCTTATTTCGAATTTAAAGTGCATTAGCACTTTATGTTTATGTTAATATTGACATAATTTAAACATTATCTATATGTATTTAGATGTAGGGTATTGTAAAGTTATTCACTTCGCAAATATCTGCATGTTGCTATATTATAAAGACATCTGGGGTTAAGTTAAATCTGAAACTATTATGGAATATAAATTAAATATACGATATTACAAGTAAAGAAAGTAAAATTCAATTTAAATTTGTTGAAGAGGTTTTCTTTAAGTTATTTAACTAATTGTCAGAATTTTCATATTGGTGTTAAAATAATAAAAATGTGAGCATATTCTACACTGACAATTAATCATACGATGATTAATGAAATGACTATCAGTATGAAAAGGTCTAAATTAATAAGGACTCAATTCAGTAACCCCAACACCCAATATGCGTGTAACATTTTGAGTACATGACTTAATTACTTTAGTAAATAATGTTGACAATTTTATATACATACAAATTAACTGCTTAGTCCATTAAGTTAATAGTTATTCTATTATATTTTTCTATTGGTTTGTTTTCATAAATAAGTAGGTTTTCATAATTTATAACTTAAGAGGTCTCTTATATAGTTTTAAATACTTTAGAATAACCCATACTTTTCTAAGCAGTTATACAAAGTACTATAATATATAACATATTATAAAAATTTTAAGTTCTGGAACAGTTTGACAATTTGATGTAAAATATGGTTGCAATTTTTTGAAATATACTATATAATAAAAAATTTTCACTGTGAGTATTTTTACAATAAATATTAATTTATATTGAAATATCCTCAAAATGACTTTAGGCAATAGTCAAAGTATTGGTGACAATAAAATAAATTTAAAATTGTTTATTACTTCAACAATTGATATATTTGTCCGTTCAAAAACATATAAATAAAATTTGGTGATTAAAATAATAAATTAATAAATATTAAGTAATTAGTAATATATAATTTTATTGAATTTTTATACTTCTTAAACTATTAAAAAGTTCTGAGTGTTCTAATGCCCATCTGGTTTTAGATATACAAATTTATAAAATTTAAAAATCTGTATAAAGAAAAATAAATGGATTAAAAATTATTACAAGATGGATTGTTTACGATAGGCCATCACTAAAATGCT
Source organism: Teleopsis dalmanni (assembly GCF_002237135.1). Lineage (NCBI taxonomy): Eukaryota > Metazoa > Arthropoda > Insecta > Diptera > Diopsidae > Teleopsis > Teleopsis dalmanni. The sequence continues at coordinate 172,337,526 of NC_051846.1, forward strand.
GCCTCCCCTCGTAAAGGAAGACATAGTGTGCTTTTTGTATGTTTGTGTTTTTTCGGTTAGGCTCAGTTGGTATGTTAGCATAAAATATCTATTCTGATTTCACTGACAGTCGATCCAATAATAGCCAAGAACTTAATTTTTTTTATTTTATTTTATATACTCAAAAAGTTTTTTTTATTAACTTTATGCATTTGTTTATAATTCATATAATGAGAATGCTTAAAAACCTATATTATATATATAACATATAATATACCTAATAATAAAATATATATGTTATAATAATATATATATATAAATGTTCTACAGTATTTTGGTTGTTAAGTGACAGATTTTTTTTTCACATTCAATATTTTCCTGTAATATTATTTCATGTAACAAATTATTTCATATAAGGTATTATTTCATATAATGAATTACTTCATATAACGAATTATTTCATAAAAGGTATTACTTCATATAACGAATTATTTTATATAACGAATTATGCATTTGTTATATCGAATAGCTAATAATGGAATTTCTTCGTTCGTTAAATTAAATATTCTATTTGTTGGATATTCATTATATTCAATGACTATTTAATGATATTGTGTTATGAACATATGCTATTAAGCATAATATGTGTACATATGTAACATATGTATAAATATATATATAAATATTTATTTTTAGCCCTTAAACTTCAATCACATCTAAACCCCTTAAAAAACAGTTGATAAAAATTTCCCTTTTCAAAAGAAAAAGGGAAAATATAACCACACACTTTTTGAAATCAGTGTTAAAGAATAAAAATAAAATTAAATTCAAGTTAATAACTACTAACTTATTATAAACACAAACTGTATTAAAATATATACAATAAATAAATAAATTATTTAAAAATTAAAAATCCATATCTGACTTACAAATTGCACGAGTTTTATAATGCCGGGCACAGTTGTAAAATATCCAATATTTATTGTCAACGCACTCAACCCGCCACCTGTGCTGGTAGTTGTTGTTTGTGTTGTGGTACGTTCAACGTTAATGACGGTTTCAACCATTTTTATTAATTTTTTTTTTATTAATTAAAAATCTTTTTAAAGTTTATAAATGAAATTTATTACAAATAACTTGCAGTAGATAAGCTTAAGAAAAAAAATTCGTTGCTTTTTTACTGGTAGAACGCACTGGTAGGACAAAAAAAACCGACGAGTATTAAAAAATCGTTTGTAAAATGACAAAGTGAACAAAAACAAAATTTGTCAAATTTTTAAAATAAAGCAACAACACAATGCGTAAAACGACTTTAACTAACGGTTTCTGTTGACCGACTGCTCGACGCACACAAAAAAAAAACAGCGAAAGGAGAAAAAATTACCAAAATAAATTTATATATTTGGTTTTTTTTTGTAATTTTATTGCTACTCTGCTCTTCTCACACAACGAGTATTTAATTTGTGAATTTTCCGACCCAAGAGATCCAAGCGATCTTCAACGTACGAACGCGATTTTACAACTAACCTGATTGCGTTTGGAGGCAACAGTTTGTTGCAGTTTCAAGCTTTTTTCTTATTCAAATTTTTTTAATGCGTTTATTCAATTATTTTTTTGTTGTTTTTATGTGTTGTTGCGTATTTGTGATTACTGGTGCTGCTTTTTTTTTGCGTTTGTTGCTTTTTCTCCGCTGTTGTTAATTGTGAAGTGTTATGGACGTGTTGTTGCTATTATTATTATTTGTTGTTGTCGTTGTTGTTTGTCCACTGCTGAATGAGAAAACGTTTGTTTTATATTGAAACTTGTTGTTCTCTTAAACGTTTTATTTGATTGGTTTTTATGTTGTCTTTTGTTTTTGTTGTTTTTGTTGTTTGCTTTGCTTTTGCAGTAGCGTTTTTTAATTGTTTAGTTTTTTTTTATTGTTATTTAATTGAGTTCAATAAACAAAACTTATTATTAAGTTTTATATTAAATGAACTTATTTAATAAAAAAGTTTGTTAATTGAGAATTAATATTCACAGAACATATAATATATATTACATATATACATAAATATATAATTATATATATTATTATTATTTGAAAAGGGGTACCTATTGTTTCCCTTAAAGACCTATTGTGCCCTTTAATCGAATTAGAGTGTTTCTTCAAGTCCGATATCTTTAATGAAAGACAGTATAGAGCCTATCTTTCCTAGTCTTGAATCCTTATGATCCATAAGGATACTTATGATACCTCCTAGGTGTTTCTTCCGCTTGTGTTTTAGTGCCGGGCACTCCCTAAGCACATGGTATGCAGTTTCTCTCTCTTCTGTACAGTATCTGCTGTCTGAGTTAGATTGAATTCTTAATTTCGTTAGGTGATTATTCAAACTACAGTGACCGGTTAAAAACCAAGTATTGATTCTTAGGTTATGTTTTGATTGTTCTATATAATCTTTGAAACGTTTTAGGTTGTAAGTCCCTTAAAGCATTTTAGATTGTGATACTCTTGGTAGTCTTTCCCAATAGAGTTCTCTTTCTTTTTATTCAGTGCCGTTCATAAGAATGGATAGAGTTCCTTTGCCAAGACCAGAGAAAGATTCTGGGGCTATCATTATTGAAGTCACGCCTCTTCTTGCGAGTTTGTTTGCAATTTTATAGCTTTGGATGTCAGACCTTTCCGATATTAAAGACAATCAAGGCACACGTTGTTTTTACTAGCGTTTGCAGTGACAACCCATTTCCAGATGGACTTTATTAAAGCAACAAATAGTCTCATTAGAGGTAAGAAATTTGACTTCAACATAATATCTCATATAAAGCACCAGTTCGAATCAAAATATGGATTAAAGGTGGAAACCTCTAATACCCGAAAATGTTTATCAACGATACATATTTTGATGGCACTTATTACTAACGTATAAGGACTTTAGAGAAGATAAAGTACAGTTAACATTAGAGTCTAATTATTAAAATGTTGGTGATATTTCAGTAACAAAAGAAATATGGCATCAAACATGGGTGTATGTTAGTTAGTCAAGAAACTGTAGTTCAACAATGGATGCAGTATAATGAACAGTTAACTTTTGTTTAGTTAGGGTATTTCTCCCTGTATGTTCATGTATTGTTATATTTTTACCATAAAAATTAATACTTTTTATCTTTATTGTCCATTTAATAGTCTATTACACTATTATTCCATTTAATAATGGGCTTCTAAGTGGACTAATAGGAAAATTATCATGTTCAAATTGTATAGTGGCAATACAAATATGAGGTAAAGCTAATGGATGAAACTAAAGAAGGGTGTCTGTTATATCAGTATATCAACCACTAACCCTTCTGAGTGCTCTTCTGACTACTCCCATTAAAGAATATCAGCAAGGAATTGCTTTGTCCGATTATAAAATTTATTTTGCATTATAGTTTTAAAATGATGATTCTTATTAAAAAATATAACAACTTTATCAATAATATATAATCCATTCAACTCTCAAGTTTTAAAAATTACAATTCACATGTCATTAAAATTTTATTATTTATAAAAGATAAACTATTGTTAATAGTATTGAAATGATTAAATGTTAATATAGATTAATATTTATTAAAGTAATAATCATAATCCCTAATTATTGCTTTACTTTATTTTTGAAAATTAATTAAATTTTTTATATAAAATTTGTAGTCCAATTATATGGAATGCATAACTTTATCAATATTACATATTCCATTCAGTACTCATATTGTAAGAATTACAATTCTCATTTTATTAAAATTTTATTATCCATTAAAGGGTAACATTGTTAATAGCATTGAATTGAGAAAATGTTAATAGAATAATACTTGTTCATTCGTGTTTTTTTTTTTTTTTTGGAAATTAAAAATTTTTTTATATAAATTGTAGTATTTATATAGTTGTTAGACCATATGTATGTATGACAGTCATTTGCTATGGTAGGTGACGGCCCTTATTGCCCTTATGCAGGAATACAGAGGTCAACAATTAAAAGTTTTAAAACGTTAAAATGTTACATTTTATATTTATTCCATAGAAGAGAGAAGTCGTGTCTGTATCAGCATTTTATGAATCATAATCTTTAATTGTATTATCAATACAATCTGTGGTATCCATAAGTTCATATTATATCTAGGTCATAACAATTAGCAGTTTTAAAAACTTAAGCTTAAATATATAATTATGAATTTTTAATTATTATTAATATTTTAAAGGGTTTTTTAGGGCACTTGATTAAAAGGATAGATCGAAGAGGATGGATCCAATAACTTCTTTATAGGTAGAATCAGCGATATTTATCAAGTAATATATTTTAATTAGCAATATCGTGTTTAAAATATTAAACATATATAGAGTTCATAATGTTTAGATTAACTATTCTTTAAATCTAGTTATATTTACTGGAAAACTCTCTACTTTCAGTAATTAAAAGATTATATATAAGTTAAGAAGTGCTGAACGTTTCAACAATATTATCTAAATGGAGCATTTAAAATCAAACCCTACAAGATTTTTTATTGTGGATATATTTCGGAATGTTAGACCCAAAGCATTGCAATTCACAATAAGTAAGGTGAAACTAGGTTTGTTATATGTTTAATTGCAATTTTCATATTCTCTTCTCAGTAAAGATATAAAATTCTTTGTTCTTGAAAAGTCTATTATTATTTATTAAAAATTTTTTCCATATCATCGTAAAAGAAATTAGTAAAATAGTTTTATTGAAATCATTTCTCTCTTATTTTAAATATTTTATTAGTTACAAAATTTAAATATTTGATTTTTTTAAAAACTGGATAGACAATTATTTCTGGAGATATCTTTAAATCAGTACAATCTAAAAAAATCCCCAAATTCAATAATGTAACTGAATGCGATGAATCACATGCTTAAATTTTGGATTAGGCCAAGTATCGGAGTAATAACATGACTTTGCGCATTTATTGTTGTTCTTCAAATAATAATGTCTAATTTTTTATATTGATTACGGGACTATGATTCACATATTACCGCAGGTGTAGTGGTTAAGGCTAAAACATACACCAATTTGAAAAACAACTTTGGACATGGTTCGTACCATGTGAGCGACGATATCAGTTAAATTAAAGAATAAATTTTTCTAATCAAGCAATTGTGAGTAAAAAGTTTTTCGGTAAAAACGTGAGAAAATATATTCATCATTAAATATTAAATTTGTGAGAATTAATAGTTTTTCTAGAATAAGTTTTTTACTTTTAATGGTAACAATTAATTAGCTAATTTCTTAAGATATTGTTCAACACAGCGGTGACAGCGGTGTAAAAGTTCAGCAAAAATTTCATAAAGATTTTATATATGAAATACTCACGCGATTTCTATTTCACGGGCTAGACAATTTGGCACTGGGCGCTAGATGGCGTGTCTAATTATTGTTAGTGATTAATTCAAAGTTAAAGACTGATCTTAAAAACTAAGTTATATTGACATATAGTTTGTTGGTAAATGTTGCTTAATCCAGTTCTAGTTCATATTTTAATATATAATATTTTAATATATTAAAAGAATCAGAGCGAAAAATTGATATAGCCTGCTTTGACGAAGTTGTTAAAAAGACCAAAACGTTAATCGGTACATTTGTATATCTATTACTATATATTCATTCGCAATTATCTTATAATATTGTATGTTTATACTTGGAGTTATCAAACTATTAATAATATTTTTAAATATATTTTGTATGGGTTTTGTAAGAAAACATCAAAAAACAAACATTTTTATATATGGATTTTGTATCGAAAATTACATCTATTACTGCTATATATATATATATATATATATATATATTTACATCTTTTTTATATTATATATATTTAAGGTTATATTATAGCAATAAATTATAAACATTAGACCATACAAAATTACAAGTATACAAGAAGTTTAATTTTAATTCTTAATGAACGTTAATCAATATACATAATACACACAAAAAAAACAAATAAATTTTAAAAATTATTTTTAAAAATAATTACTTATATTATTATTATTTATTTTCATTATTAATTATTTTCATTATTTAATTTACTCAATATTCAGCATAATTTTCTATTTTATAATAGATGGCGCTTTGAAAATATTTTAGATAATTTGAACCGTACTGTACATATTTTGACATTTATCTTCTATTTGACAATTTTGACATTTATCAGCGCAGTGGTGACAACTTCAACAAAATGAACTTCCTCTTTTTCGATACGTTCGCGTTCGTGTGAATTTGTCAAGAAATTTCACAAAATAAATCTTAGGTAATCTTTGTGAAGAAATATATAAAAACGTATAAGATTTGTTATAAACGATCGCTGGAACTGTTTTGTGTTGTTTGAATAGCGGATATTGTGGATTTGCTAGCAAATATAAAGAAAAAATTACATTACATTGATTCAACTACGAAGAGCGGCTCGATAGCAGCTCAATAGAAATATTTGTTGTTTTTGTGTTATAAAAATGGCAATTAAACATTAATAATGTTTGTTAAATATCTTCAGGTTTAACAATTGCAATATAAATTACGACTTTGATGCATTTTCTAATGTAAAATTGAATTATTAGTTGCATTGAACAAGTGTTGCAGAATGCAATATAAAGCGGCTTGTGGTTGTTGTAAACTGACAGCTGTCAAAGTGTGAACGCATGCTGAAATAAAAGCCAACAACAAAAAGTTGTATGCCAATTTTTGTCCGTGCAAAATATTTAAATAATATTTGATGAATATTTTAATGCATTTTATCGATTTGAAATGAAATCAATTTGTTATTAAAGTAAGGAAATTAACCGAATAATAATTTTTGTTTTTTGGTTCATTATTTAAACTTTTAAACAAGTTCATGCATGGAGTGACCTGAAATGTTCCAAATCCTTTAAAATAAAATTAAAGATTTATGTAAAATTCTACATTTTATCAATTGATATTAATTGCTTTAATTTGAGAAAGTATAGCGTCCACATAGTTTTTTGTTTACAGCGATCAATACAACAAAAAAAAAAATGTTTTTAATATATTAAAATTGTTTTAAATTGTGATAAAATTTCACTAATGGTATTTTTTTCTTTATTTTAGCCATGGTGCGCATGAACGTATTAGCTGATGCTCTAAAATGCATTAATAACGCTGAAAAGCGTGGTAAACGCCAAGTGCTGCTCCGCCCCTGCTCTAAGGTCATCATTAAATTCTTAACTGTAATGATGAAACATGGCTACATTGGTGAATTCGAAATTGTCGATGATCATCGTTCTGGTAAAATTGTTGTCAATCTAACTGGACGCTTGAATAAGTGTGGTGTTATCTCGCCGCGTTTTGATGTGCCCATCAATGATATTGAAAAATGGACTAACAATCTATTGCCATCACGTCAGTTCGGTTATGTTGTATTGACTACATCAGGCGGTATTATGGATCATGAAGAAGCTAGAAGAAAACATTTGGGAGGCAAGATCCTTGGATTCTTCTTCTAAACTAAATTAATTTGTTTGCAAATATAATACTGACGTGTTTTTATATTGAAAACATTTTTATTTTTATTAAAAGATAAAGCAACAAAGATAATTGCATTTATATGGCAATTTAAGTGAGGAGAATAAAGGATGATAAAATAAAAAAAAGAAAACTTAATAATGTGTAAATGAATGTACAGTGATGAGTTGAAGTACTTAAGTTGTCAACCAAACTGAAGTTTCCATTTTTTGTGTTAAACAAATGTTTAAAAAATATTGTGTCTGACAATTGTTATTAGAAATATATACGAGTACTTGGATCTTTTATAAAGCGAACTGTAATTCCAGGTTTCAAGAATGACTGGGTCTACGTCCCGAAGTCACTAGTCGAGTTCACGACCAACTGTTATTCCCAGAAGAGACTATACCTGCAGATTCCTGTGAACTACACAGACAACAACAAACCCAGTCCATTATAGTTTAGTTGAGAGAAGCAACAATTCAGTTACAATGAATTTAAAGAAATTAGTGCTTGTATTAATCCAGCTGCTTGCATTAGAGCATTGGCTTCAGATTATATGCAGTAAGTTTGCTTTACGGTTTGGAGCTGTTTCTCGTATATTTGGTTACACTTACAACTGAAACTTTTGTGATATTCAACAATGTTAATCATGATTGGCGTATATAGTTTTAGAGGAACTCCCACAGATTCCAAAAAGGTCTTCTAATTCTGTTACCATCTTCTAAACGTTAGCCAATGTTAAGAAGAGTGGTGCCAACTTAAATGTTTCTGCCAGGACTACCTGAGATAAAAAAGGACTATAACGAAAAATTTAGAAGGTATATGCAGTGTAGTAATATATATAAAATAATTTTCTAAGTATTTTTCTAAGAACTGTATTTTGACTATATTTGTAAATATCTCAATTCTCAATTCAACCGTTTTTATACTAAATGTTGATACAAATTAATTCTCGATTTTGTGTAATAAATCCTGTCGCCAGCCTATAGGTACAATTTTACGATTTTGAAGTATGAAACCTGCAGGACCAAATTTTATTGTTATACAGCTTATTTGTTGTCATAGTCCGTCGACATCGGTATGGGAAGTAACATGAATGAAATAGCATAAGTTAGGATATGGTAATGAAAGGTAATTGTAATAGGATAATGATAAAGAAAATGTGTAAAATGAGAGCATTGTTTGGAAACAACAGTGGATAATAAATAGGACTTCAATAGAATGCAGCCAAAGATAAATTGAAATCAAATTGGTGTGTGCATTAGGACATAAAAATAGATTTGCGACATCATTGGGGTTAACTGCAGTAGCTGCATTTTTCTCCTCAGATTGGAGTCATGAAAATTTGTTTTATTTGCGATTGTTTTATCTTTATGAGATCATGCAACTCTCACTGCTTTTCCGAAGAGTTTAAATCTCACATTAGGACCTATTCTAGGTATCATTTCATGTGGAGACTCAATCTCAATTCATAAAAGACCTCAGCTACTGCTGAGCTGCGATGAGAATGTATTTGAAATTTTGATCATACTGCACTTATAGATTTTCTGATTATTAGTACTTTCGTAGATATATTTGGAAAAACGTAGGTATAATCAGTTCATTCGGTCTTTGATTTCATACGCATCATCTATATGGTCTGTAATCAGTTCTGTTTAATTGCTAGTCGATTTCGAAACTAGTAAATCCCGCTCGGTGAAAAAAATTAGGAAGACTGTTATTCTTAAATATTTTAACAACCAATCTAGTTTTTTTTGACTATCATTTTAGAAATTAATGGAGTAAAATATATAAAAAGTAGCGCAAAAAATCTTGTAACTCCAGATAATGGAAGATTCACTCAAAGAATTGGTGTCTACAACGGCAGTAATAGTACTATAAATAGGTCGATAATGTTTTTTAAATTAATGAAAGGTGTCTGATATACTTGTTAAACTCAAAAGAGTTGATTTTAACGGCAATGAAAATGAATAATTTCTGAAAGTAAGAAAGTCTCCTTTCAGAAAGAAACCTTCTATTATCTATAGAAAGAAGAAAGAAATAAAACGGGGTACTAGCGGAGCAGAGCACTGCGACCAGATTGATCTTTTGTGCTGCAACTGACCCTAACCGAACAGAAGACATTCCGCTTTTCGAATGAAAGCCAGAATGTCGTCCGTTGAGGACATCCTAATGTCAGAAGAAGAGAGCAGCTCTCCTCCCAGTGACATATTCTCTCCCAGTGAGAGAGTATGACTGGTAGTCTCGTCTGCTTCTAAGCAGCGTCGACACTCCGTCTCTTCGGACAAACCTATTTTATTAAGGTGATAACGTAGTCCATGGTGACCCGTTAAATATCCCACCAGCAATCTCAAGTCTGATCTGCTAAGGAGGGATGCCTTGCTATAACTATATGGGTGAACCAGCTGTTTAGCCTGACGGTTACCTCGATTGTCGCGCCAGTAGCGAGCTCTCTCGGCTAAGATCCATTTATCCATTAGATACCTAGTTGTAGACCAATTTAATCCACAATAGGGTTCCGGTCCACAGATTTGAGTGGCAGATCCTGCCCTTGCAAGACTGTTGGCAGATTTTCTATCATCTATAACTATTTAGATATATTTGTATCACAAAAAACTTTTTTCAATATAATATATATAAATATAAAAGAAATAATTATTGAAATTATCAATAGAGTACAAGTTGAATCCATAAAGTTTGAAAATATATTAAAGGTCAAGGCTTGTTTGGTTTAGATTATGCGAACCATGACATTTTTTATATAAACATTTATTTATGCTTTATTATTATTAATAAATTTGAAAATATATGAAGTTTTTAATGTTCAAACATTATAAAAAGATTCAAAAATACTCATGAGTTGTAATTAAATAATGCTTCGATATGACTCAAAGGTAATAAGGGAGTTAGCCTTGAAGTGTTGATATGAAATAAATGACAGTCAATTTTCCGGTAGTTTGCTATAATTTCAGAACAACATTTATAATCAAATAAAAAAATTCTATTAAATAAAGTGCTACACATTAATACAACTAACTACATTTTTTACAACCTTAATAGGTCACATACATATATTGTGCTCAATGGAGTCATTGACTGAAGTTAAGAATTGACATATGTCGAAGATTTTATCATCGCGTGACTAGGCGGTTTACGACATAGAGGATATTGAATTTCTATTTCGTCCTTTAAAACTTAGCTTTACATTCCATTCACATTCCATTCGAAATTATGTTAAATTTATCTTATATCAGTTGATTACCATTTTTGGATTGCAATGATATGAACAATAATTATTGTATGTATTTTTCTATTGATTGGTAATGATAATTAACGTTGTCTCTGTATGGCTCAAATTTATTTACATTGAGAAATTAATAATGTTGTCAAATCAGAAGTAGGCGATAAGATTTATCTCCAGAACTATGTTTTAGATATCTTATATTAATACCTATGTACACAAATTAATAGTGTAATACATATCTAAAACAAGCCTTTTGATTTTCTTTAACACTTATCATAGCATACCTACATGTAATGATAGTTGCAGTTACTGTGATACATAAAAACAGATTAACAAAAGTTAAGCAAGTCTTTGGAATTCTTAATATAACAGGAAAATCTCCGAATATATTATTCCGTTCGAGAATAAGATTGCTCAAAGCTGTTGCTACATTACAGTGACAGCTGGACTATAATCACCTGTAGCAGTCAAAGCCATCAAGTCTTTGTCAAGCGTATAATATCTTAGTTGGTGTAATATTTTACACTTCTTGGACCTTCACATCCAAACCGAAATATAGCAATAAAAAAAGTCTTGATAATTTTTATATGTGGAGTATACCAAGCCTTTAAGTGTCCTTTATTTATAATGCAGGTAGTCGATCGCCTCGTATACCAAGACGTCATATACTAAGACTTAATGCGTCTTCTATTTACGATGCCGGTAGACGATCGCGTGCCATCAATACGCATCCGAAAAAGTTATGATGTCAAAGATAGGTATACCATTATATGTCAGATCAGTGGCCAATCTGCATGTAAGGAATTTATAATGTCAACGATAGATATGCCATCAACTTTCAGATAAGTGCACTCTGTTTATGACGCTAGTGGAAGATGGCGAGCGCTTAATACGCTTGAGAAGAAGATATCATGCTTTATTTGTAAAACAGCATCAATAGTGAAGTTCTGAGAATCTGCTAAAATCTTTTATATTGACACCTCGAAAATATCCCTTGATACTGAATATGGGTGGTACTTGAATGAAGAAAGTATTATAATCTATTGGAAGTATGACCATAGTTTTCCAAGTGCAAGTGAAGATGACTTGTACGATTATCAAGAAGAAATGGGACGGAAAGTGTATGAACAATTATAGTGACAATCAAAGCACACTTCGAAAATCATTATCTTCAAAGATGTTTAGTGAATATTAGATAAATTCTAAATAAACAGTGTTCCAAATATAAACAAAACTAAACGAAAACTAGCGAAACTGTTGCAATTATTTGCGATTATGCGGGAATATAAAATAGAAGTTATGTCAGAATTCTAATCTGATCTCCAAAGACTGGTTTCTTTGAATAGAGTGCAACACTTGAAATTCTAAATATTATTTTTAGATAGATTAAAAATTATTTTGTAATCCAATATTCCCGTTTTCTTGGAACCTATCCTATAATTTTTGTTTAAATATTTTGCACACAAGTGTAATATTGAAGGGTTTGGTTATCTATTATATATACTATGTATAACATTACACCTCATTATCATTTAAGCTGATTTCAATTATTGAGTGCCACAAATGAATATATACATGTACGTATCAATGTATAATATACGAATTCCTATAGATAAATTTAAACAAGTTTGTATATTTGGTATGTTAACACAAATTCTTAATCAAATAATTGTTAATACTTTGTTATAAGTTCCGTTTAAATATTTAATGACATGAAACGAACATGAACTTGGGGAATTATTCTTCGAGTTTTACGGAAGAAAATATCACGCTGATATTAAAGCAATGGAGTTATGGATCCCTTTTGGCAATAAATAAACTCATCCACAAGGTGAATACTAAGTAATTAATAACACTATAACAGTCATCAGAATAAACAGCTATTAGAAGAGTTATAATTTTAATAACAACCATGCCATGCGGTAGTCTATGCATGGCATAATAGTCCTATAATAGACCTAAGCGAATTAGTTCAATCCAATCTAAGCACTTATTTTGTTTATTTATTTATCATTATCTTTTTATAACTGCTATGTTCTAAAAATCTGTTAATTAAAAGATCCGTACTAATGTCTTTATCTTGAAAGTTGGTAATACTGTTAGTAGTTCTACTATGATAAACATGAATAAGATAGATCACATAAATAAGTAACCATCAATTTATTTACAATAGCTGTGGAATCAGTAGTACAAAGAGATTTTCTCAAATTTCTTATTTATTATGTGTGTACTCATCGTCCATTAGATTTTTGTATTTCCGTTTGAAAGCACGGAATTCCAAGTACAACGCATTAAAGCGGGGTCAATAAAGACTGGGATTATTTTGAAGGATCTTCGACCTTTTGAATCCTAAAAACCACTAAGAAATTAACCAAAATGTCGATAATTGCTAGTCCAGATTGAGATATAGCTACATGTATCAATATCTCTTACGAGATACAATATCTTATTTAACAGACCTTTCCTAAAACTTGATGTTACCTAAAATTCTATTTGTTCTAAATAGAGCTATGCTATACGCTCTTAAAATAAGTACTACAAAGCTAAAGTAAGAATACTTTAAGTTTAATGATAGGTCAAGTACGTAGTTCTATCTTATCATTTAGTAATCATGTACTTATAAAGGGTTTTTACTGTACTTAAAAATATTTTTTGCGAATTTTTCTATTAGTTGTGTTTCGTCTGCAAATAAACATGGCCGTAGTTGTAAACAGCCAGTACGGCCATTCAATATTTATGATAAGAACCCGTCGAAGCGAGTGGTTTTGGGTTATCATTTTAGTTATAAAAATTTGTATAAAAAAGTCATAAACAATTGATATGAACAAAAATTTTAGTTAGACATGGAATCATGCAATAAAATCACATTCTTAGTTCATTTTTATTATCGGAAAATTAATATAGTCTGCATATTTCATATGAAAATTTGTGCAATTTTTTGAGATATAATAAGATATACCTATGTATATATATTATGCACATGTCAACGCACAAAATTCTTGACAGTTATATGGTAAGTTTTCTGATCATTTTTTTCTAGGAAATATTTTTAATGGATTAATTAAAATCCATAATGCTGTATAGTGCTGAAGTTTTTATGGACATTAAATTCAAATCTTAAATTCAGTCGGTTAGTTTCAGTTACTATTATAACTAAACTTTAAGTTCAAATATAGAAGTCAGTTACGCTTTGGGTCAGTTGATAAATGAACACTGAAAAGTTTCTAAGCGATATGTTAAGTAGACAATATCTTCTTCTCGCAACTCTTTTAATACATTTATTGTTACCAACTCATAATCTGGTTCTATGTACGGATTTAAGGTTTTTATGAATACGAGTGCTTTGTTTTTTCGAGAACTGATATATCGAAAAGTTCAATTCTTAAGTTTTTATTAGAGCGGTCCTCAAGTTTTGGAGTAGGAAACTCTTTTTTATTTGGTTCAAAAGTCTTGGTAGGATGATATGATCAACTCCTATGCAGAATTTAAAGCTTTTTATAATTTGATTAATTTAACGATACAAAAATATTAAGTAACCTGCTTATCTTCACTTAAAAGAAATTGGACTGAGTTCAAAATAAAAAATTTGACATATTTTGCCTGAAAAATATTTGATGAGCATTTTAAATCAAAATAATTGCTTGCATTATTTTTAATAATATAAAATTTATTTTTGTTTGCTGTATTTTAAATACAATACTAAATTTAAATAAAAAAGTAAATAAAATAGAACTGATTAAATTATTTTAATTTTTTTTCCCACCAACTAATGCACTTTGAACACTTGAATGTACAATAAAAATTTAAATAACATTTTTTCGGTTATCAAATATTTAGTCATTTTTTCGTCTGGGAGAAAAAGCACGTCTGAAGTGCCTCAAAAATTTCGGTATTTAAACTTAATTTTGTTTTTTTTACTTTTATTTCCATTGAAGAGTTTATAATGTATACAAAAATATTGTCTTTTTTTCATAATATTGATTTGAATTTTGCGTGTTATTGATCCATTCACTTTTCGTACTTCTCATCGCATATTCACCTTCTATTATTGCATTTATTGGAAATCTTATGTGAGTAAGATTGGGTCAAGTGGGTTTTTGTTAGAATTGCTTAAATATCAATAAATGTTCTGTAATTTTATTTTATTATTAATTACCATGAACATGCACAAATCGTTACTGTAATGTCTGTGAGTCAGAATACCATCGAGAAAATCGCCTGGACTGAATTTCGCTACATATTGCTTTTCTATCCAACATATTGTGTACTTAAAACCCCGATACTCTATTTTTAAGGCTAAAAAAAATTTAAAATGGATTAAATTGATTATCAGACAGGCACTAGCCAATGGACGACAAAGAGATTAATGTCTGGATAAAAAAAATTATATTATTCGAATGACTTGGGAATGTTGGATAATAGTTGGAACAAATGAATTAACCCGAAAGGAGATTAGAAAATGTGATTAGATTATTTTATGATAAACCAAATTGAATCCGTCTAAGAAAAAATATACTGTCTTATGATATTTCTGATTAAAAGTTATAAGTTCAAAGTTCGTTTTAAATTGCGAATACTTTCAAAATGCTTGCAAATTCTATCAAAATAATTCGTTAACCTTTTCCAAGAATTTCAATTTTTTAAAATCCGTTATTTTTTTTTTAATATTAACGTTTTATAAAGTGATATTTTACAGTGTACATAGGCTTTTTAAAAAGAATTAAAATATATAAAAAAATATATTAAACCAGTTCTACTATGCGGTTAAAGTCACTTGAAATTTTTTCCAAAGTGCATTATTCATTGTCTGCGTAATATATTCATTATGAGATCAATAGACCTACTAATATTTTAAGCATTTTCAGTTGTAGAGATGACTTTGACATTACACAGTATTTTATATACATATATAAGTAATTCGGATGAAGATATATGATAGCTGTTATAAAATTTAGCTAGGGTGTAAAGGAAGAAGATGCTTCGAGCAATAATGCTTTAGTGTTTAGTACATGAATTATTTGTAATAATTTTTAATCTTTGGATAATTCAAAGTGTTTATGAAAATGAGAGCTAAAAGTATCTCGCTATAGATAATTTTTTAAATTTAAAAAAGAATACATCGCTGAAAACTTGATCAAAAATATATTAAACTTATTAGGACTCTTTGTGCTAACCTTTCCTTGGACATACTATTACAGAAGTAATAGTAAAATAACTATTGCCAGTATTGAAGAAAATAGTCACTCTATCAAGGAGGATATTTTTAAACTTAATAGGACTCTTTGTGCTAACCTACCCTTGGACATACTATTACAGAAGTAATAGTAAAATGACTATTGCCAGTATTAAAGAAAATAGTCACTCTTTCAAGGGAGGATATCTTTAAACTTATTAGGACTCTTTGTGCTAATATTTCCTTGCCAGTATTGAAGAAAATAGTCACTCTATCAAGGGAGGATATCTTTAAGGTCGTGGCTTTTATATCCGAACACTGGTCACTTGCAAGGTAGAAAGATCTTCTCATATTGACTATATAGGTTGTAAAAACCAGAAAGATAAATATATATATGAACACCTCTTTCAAGCTAGAATTTGAAAAATGATTACTTTTGAAGGTAATCATAAGCTCTTTAACCGAGTTATCTAGCGCTAAGATTAAAAATGATTCAATAAGTAACAATAGTTAAGATCCTGTATTAACATATATTACCACAATGGAGAGTGGATTGGTCAAAAAAACCGGCCACCACAATAACTTTATCTTACTAATTGGAACTCTAAGCCACTCTATGTAATTATAAAAATGTGGTCAATTGACGTTAAACCTGATCGCATTGGCTTAGCTTAGCGCACATCACTCATGATAGTCAAAAATCGTTACTATTGATGCTACAATAATAATAAACAATAAAAAACTGCATTAAAACGTATTGCTTTTCTAATAAAAATTAGAAAGCCAGTTGATAATCAAGGTATGCACTTTTATCCGATTTAAGAAACATGGGTTAACAATTTTAGATTGAGGAAGCTTCCTTCACATTGGTACTCGCATTTGTTACTTTAAAACAAATACTCATTCAGTCAAGCATTTTTAAGGTTCTATTAGAACAGTTTAAGTAAAACCAGACGGATTGTATGCTCTGATTCAGCACCACTATATTCTGTGAACTAAAAAATAAAACAAAAACTGTAAAATTTGAAAGAGCTCCATAGAAAAGGAAGACTTAGCTGTCAGCTAGGAATAGCTTAAATAAAGTTTAGCATTTTCTGGAACAATTCTGAAGAAATTGTATATTATTATTATGAATCTCTTCCTTTTGTAAAAGGAAAAAGTTTGATTTGACTAAGAGAATGTATCAGCTCACACTTCGATAATAGACATTGTTAACTACATGAACTGCGCTTTGAGCTACCATTCAAGGCTAAAACTCTGAACTGACCATCATTCATTATTTTTATAATCCAAGTTGATTCAAAGAGTACAAATTTTTACAAAATGAATGCGATATAAGCCAACACTGCCGGAGAACAGCACTAAAAAGCCGGAATAATAATTCTGCAGAAAACATTAAGTTTTTGGTTATATAAATTAATATAAACAACATAAAATAGTATTAAATAAGAATTTCTTTTTTGTATATTGTTGGAACATATATGAGATTAATATTTTTGATCAGAGAGGAACTACTGCACCTCTATTGTTGTACAAATACTCTAATTTTTACGAAGTTACAGCAAATAAGAGAAATAAATGCCAGGTAACAGCACTGAAAAGTCAGACAAATAATTTTACAAAACATTACTGCAGAAAACATTTGTATATACATATTTTCAATGTAACAATATGGAGTAAGTTTAATAGATAAGTGCAGCAACCCGTAAGACTGAATGTAGAGATAATTCCTTCACATGCTTGCACTTCACACTTGACAGTGCAAAACTGGAATTCCGTATGAACGCTGATACAAGTCATCGAAAGGCGGGCAGTGTGCCACCCAAACACCACAGCTGTTTTAAATTTATGCAATGATTAATTAAATAAACTAAATATAAATGCGGAAGAATTTCACAATTTTTTTTTTTGAAATTCTGACGACGAAAACGATTAACTTTTAATTTCACTTCATAAAGTAAACGAATTATCGCATAGAAATACCTGACTTTGCTTATAGAAATAAAATTTCTTATCAGGCCTCACTATTAAGTATATTATGTGATTTGATAATCACACCCGACGTAGATAACATAGAAGTTTAAGGTAGTAACTTAATACTACATGATTTTTATCTGACAAAACACGTGTCATCAATTGCAAGTACATATGTGTACATTTATATGAATTAATAAAAAAAATAATTTATTTTATTTGAGCATTTTTTATTTTACATATGCATATTAATATAAAACAAAATTTAGCATAGCCTGAATATATTAAATATATGTTTTAGTTGCTTTTTAAACACAATTTAAGCTTTATGCTATCGAAGTTATTTACTTTCGAAAATTACTTCAAATAATTCTAATACATAACATTTAAAATAACCTCTTTTTTTCTTGCTTAGGAGTATATAAGAGAAACACTCAACTCTAAGGTGTATGGTACTACTAAAAATTTTTATGCCTCATTTTGACAGGATATGCGAGTTCTAATTTGCGTGTTTATTGGTGTAAATGTATAAGTGTGTGGTTGTAAATGTGTATAATGTATTTCGATATTTTAAACTTATATTATTATTTGTTTATAACAACTACCGGAGTTGAGAAGTAATACATTTCGATTGAATTTAAATATATGTTTGTTGAATTTAGGACGCAGAAGCAAAATATTCTTTAGATTTGGCTGGATCAGCAACCATAGTCTTATGACCAGGTTTCCAGTTAGCTGGGCATACCTCACCATGTTCATCGGTAAATTGGAAAGCTTGCACTAAACGTAAAGTTTCATCAACACTACGTCCAACGGGTAAATCGTTCATAGTTATTTGACGTAAATTTTGTTCACGATCAATAATGAATAGACCACGGAATGGAATACCAGTTTCTTCATCGAGAACACCATAGTCACGTGCAATTTTCATTGATTTATCAGCCAATAATGGTATATCCATTTCGCCTAGACCACCTTGACGACGTGCAATATTGCTCCAAGCCAAATGGGTAAAATGGCTGTCGGTAGAGCAAGCAATTACATCACATCCGATGTTACGGAATTCAACAGCACGATCGGAAAATGCACAGATTTCCGTTGGGCAGACAAAGGTGAAATCCAACGGATAAAAGAATAGAACTAGATATTTTCCTCTGTAATCATGTAATGAAATTTCTTTAAAGGCACCCTTGACAACAGCGGTTCCTTTAAAGAATGGTGCTGGCTTTTGAAGCTGTGGCATCTAAAATTAAAAATTTAGAAAATTAATAATGGAAATATATAAAATAAAATATGGTAAATTTTTTTAGTTATTTTTATCAATTCATTCAGGAAATGTTATATTCGCGATGTTTGTATGTATATACGAAAAAAATTATGACAAGTCATCGTTTTTGCAAAATAGAAAAAAAATAAAATATTAATTTACACGTCCACCAAACTTTCTTTATAATTGATTTTGTGCAGATGCTGGTAATGAAGTATAAAGTCTATTAAAATGAAATTAGCAAGTGGAGTTAAAAATTTCCCCAATTTACGTTGGCAAACCAAATATCCGGGTTTTTTTTTGTTATATAACAAATTTAATGAAATAGAAGTAAAAATTATTGTTTGTTTTAAAATAAAAATAATAAATTTAAGCTGTTTCACTACTGATCACAAGTAGAACTAGAAACTAACCATGGACGACATTAACGCGTACTGTACATACAAAGGCTTCGATTGAAGGAAGCTTGTCATTATCAATACTACTCAAAAGTAGTCAAACTTTTTTTTTTTTATTAGATTTTACACAAAACTTTTGCAATTCATTTGCCCTTTAAAGAAGCAACAATAAAATTACATAGAAAGACGCTGTAACGTGTCAGTGCAAGCATTTGCTATTTTTTTTTTTTTTGTTGCTGTTAATTATTAAAAATTATGCAAAGAAAACCAGTTTCGGTATTGAAAATACTACAAACAAAAAAAAACTATATACAAGCACACGGAAATTGCTTTCTAAATGTCGTTTGAAAATGATCGGAGGGTGAAGAGCAGCAACAGACGAGATAAATCAAACACAATAGCGGCATATTTTTTTTCTTCTACAATATTCCATAAGAAATAGTTGTTGTTTCGCCAACAACAAAACGTTTGCGAAGTTTTGCAAAAGCCATCGCAGCGTCAGCAACAATTGTTCATTTCTATACTCGTCATCTTAATTTTGAAATATATTTCACAATTTTCAAATATATAAAGTAAGTTATTTTTACATAAATTTCTTTGTTAATTTTCACCCTTTATATATCGCCATGTTAGTTTCATGTAATCACATTTTCAAGCAAGGTCAATTAAACATCCACTAAAATTTTAGTACATTAAAAAAACTACTTACTGTAAATTGTATTTTTTCTGTAAATTTACTTATAAATTGCGAAAAGAACATACAAGTTTGTTCTTTACTTCAAATTTTATTGTTAATTAAGCAGCGAAAAATGACTTCCGATGAAACCAACAAATTTCTATCAAACCGTCCCACACGACTGTCGAAAAACGAATGCTCAGCACCGCGCCGCGTTTTTAAACCTCAACACAATTTTAACAAAAGAATGTGCGCCAAAAGCAAAGCAAAAAAAAATATGCCGGTAAAAGCTGAAAAGCTTTTCATTTTGCAAACGAAAGTTACTTTTAACAATGTTGTATTTTTTATCAATACTTTTGTAATTATAAATAAATTATTTATGTACATAAATAAATAGTTTGTTACTTACCAAATTGGAATTATTTTCCCCCATAAAAGTTATGCTCACTTTAAAAATAAATGTATTTAAATAAAAATTTTTTTGTTTTAGCTTAATATTATTTTCTAAGTTTACTTTGATTAGCATGCTAGCTTATTTCTCTCGCAAGCTTATCTCTAACGAATTTTAATAGTTCCGTTAGGGCCATGTTATGCAGAGTGTCTCGGGCACGGCAAATTACACTCTTTCGGGTTATGACGAAAATGCATGTTATGCAGAGTGTCACATCAGTATTGCCCATTTCGTATTTTTACAATGTTTTGAAACTTTTTGGTTGCGCCTAAAATTAAAAGGAAATTTAAACAGACTCACTTTCAATTTGCCACCAAAAAACCTAGCAAGAAAAAACTCATAGAGGCTGTAATAATGTTAATTTATTATTACATTATCTTACAATAATTATGAACAGTACTTAACAGTATTTACGCCTTTCTTTAAAACAGGAAAGTGTAATAATTATATTTATAAAAAAGGGCTGTGTTGCTTGCTGCCATTTTTTTTCCAAAGCGTATTAGAATTGTAGTAGTTTGCTCCTAAAAGCCGCAAATTTTGAAATCTATTACTAAACAACACTGTTTTGCCTTAGTGCCGGGGCACAAATACGCCGGCTCTCATGCCGAAGTTTGAACGGCCATATTGTATTTTTTCTCATTCTCAAATTTAAAATTTGCATTGAAAACAACAACAATTGTACTCATGCCGTGCCCGAGACACTCTGCATAACATGGCCCTTAAAATTGTTTTTTTTCTCCAGCAGAGTTTATAACGTGTTTTTATAAGCGCAATAAGTTAATATTGATAAGAAAAGCAGTAGAGTTTATTCTTAAGAACACTGAACTATTCTCTATTAAAAGTTTTAACACGTTCTTACTGTCTCATTTCACTAATGAGCTCTTTGATTTACCATACAAAGAGCTTTCATACAAATGAGCTGATTTACAATAAATCAGCTTATTTTAGAACAAAAATGTCGAATGCAACCCTTAAAAATAAATTTCCCACAAGGGAAAAGACCAAAATTTGAAGTATGTGTCACATATTTTTTAATATAAAATGTAAACAAACAACAGCTGTGCTGTAAACAAGTGCACAGAGAAAGTATTATATAAAATCTGTTTTTATTAACTGAATATGTAATTGATATATAAAATGTACATAAATGACTTAATTATATATTTAATTCTTTAGTGTGATATAATATTAAGTGAATTTGGTTTATTTCAGATGTATCCCTGTAAATGACAAAAAGAAGTACGTATTTCTGCGTTTTTCATTTTGATATATTTATTTTACACAATACCGATATTTTTCTTTGTGTTTTATTTGTAAACAAAAGAAAGTACTTTTATAGGTTTTTTAACATAAAAAGTTCTAAAAGCTGTATAAATGAGCTCATTAAGGCTTCCGCATTTATATAAATGAGCAAGTGTATAAATGAGACAGTGCAAACATAGTATTAGGAGGTTATTATATCCAGTAATGAGGTTGATTCATATAAATGTGCTAATTATAAATAAATCAGCTTATTTAATGCGAAAACTCCATGTTTTCATTTGTTGTTTTGCTTACATTTTCTACTGTACGTTTTCTAAGTACGTTTAATTTTTATTTTTTTCACCGTATTATTATTATTATTTTGCATGTAAGTTGAGCGGATCATTGCTTGCTGAAACGCAGCTAATATTACCATCAGCTAATATAAAACGTCGCTTAAATTCTGAAGCGATCATGGTGGCAAGAAGTCTATAATGTACTATAAACAATTGAAATAAGATCACAAAATCACTTTTAATCACTATTGCGCTCGATTTATCCATTCAAAGATACATTTAAAGAAAAGAATGGTAGATGACAGACCATATGTTGCTGTATAAGTTACATAATAGTTCTGTTCCCCGAACTGCTCGTAGTAAAACTCGAGTTAAACACAAGTAAAGTAAAAATTGAGATGTAATACAAATAAATTGCCAAATTATACTCTTTACACAGATTTTTATAGAACAGGTTTATGTAAAATCTGGTATGAACACCAGTGCCATGCAAATAAATAATACAAAAATTTAAATTCAAACCCAAACAACTGATTCACACATCACACAAATTTTACTTCAAATAAAATGTACGATGCTCTCATTTACTCGAAAATTTGCTGGTGGAACACACTTGTGTATACACAGTGTTACTTAAAGTTACTTAAAGTTACTAAGAGAAGCTCGTGTAACAGACCTATTATTTGACACCGCTGATATTCATCAAATTACCACATAGGTATTATCTCTGTCTTGCACGAAATGCATATAGTCAATACATAAATTAACAAGAAATTAAAAAAAAAAAAAAAATAAAAATAAAAAATTGAGTTTTACTGCTAAATATGATTTATATAGGGTATAGGGTACTACATAGGATACTATATAATGTACCCTATTCTTGTGGACTTCAAGAATAGTTGTTAAATATGCTTGTTTTTTCTATTGCACAGAGTTAGGGGTCTTAGATATATACTTATATTATTATTAATCTTAAAAAGTAAATTACTTAATATTTTTAGTAATTATTTTATTTTTTTTATCGGAAATGCTATTTTAATCAGTTAAAAGTTATTTTTCCTAAAATTATACTATGATAATTTTATTGTAATAATGTGTAATAATACATATATTGTTTATTGTAAATAATATATTTTTAATATATAATGTGTAACAAAAAAAATAATATATAATATAGTAAATTATACATACTTTTAATATATTTTTATATTTATATTATTAATAATTTACAAAAGTAAAATCACCAAATATATTAAACGTATAATTTTTTTTAACAGTAATTATGTTTTTAATAGGTAAAAAATATATTCCCTAAGATTATACTACAATTTATTGAATATTTACCACACACAATTTTCAAATTTTGTTGCACACTGTAAAAAATTGTCTTGCAATAAAAACAAAATAGTCTTTTTGTTGTAAAAGTAACTAAAGCCCAAGTAAATAAATAAAAAAAGCAAAACAAAACAAAAACAATAAAGTCGAATGATGACGTTTTACTCACACATATTGCACAACTACAACTACAAATACAAAGGAACAGAGCAGTTGACGCCATATTGCGAACGTTGTGTGAAAGCACAGTAAAGTTGTCGATATCTGGCAACACTATGTATCATACTGAGCTTAATGTATGAGAGGTACGGGGATGCGCTTTGCTGTTGCTTCTGTAGCTGACGAGCTCGCCTTTGCTGCTGATGTCTTTTAAAACACAAATGACACCACACTTTGTTGTACACACACTAAATACAGAAAAATGTGAAAAAATGAAAAATATTTTCATTGCAAGTTAAAATTGAACGGAAAGTGTTTATTTTTTAAAGTTTTTATAAATTTATTTGTAAATACCAACGAAATGTGTTAAGATTATAGTTTTTTACGGGGAAAACGTTATTATCGAAAAAGTGGTAGCGAAAATTTTGTGCTGCCGAGGAGAGGAGGATATACGCAAGGATTAAAGTACAACGAATTCATTTTTTATACCTGGAAAAAGTTTCTATGCTAGAGTTAGCAAGCAGATGGAGATAAAATATTGAGGAACGCTGACAATTTTAGAATTTACGTTATAATTTATTTAATAAAATTTTTGCAAAATATTAAAAAAAAAATTTCTTAGAAAAAAAAAGCAAAAAAGGAAAATTGTCTGAGTGTTTAAAGGCTTTAAATTTTTTTAAAGCAGTTTTCCGCACAAATGAATATGCTACACACCTTTAGCGGTGGCGATAATTGCGGTAAGTTAAATTCCAAAATTTTATATAAAATTTCTATTATATTTTAGTATTTACATAAAAGCCTGTATCATTTGGGCATATAAATAGAAGGACATTATGTATACGCTGTATATATGCCTAATTACGCTTTTATCGCAGTCATTAATTTTCCTACACATCATTACTGCTTCATTGTTGTTGCTATTGCCTGGCCGTCAAGCGGAGCTTCCATCCCATAACAGCAAAAAATTGTAAAAAATCTTAACCTTCATTTTTCAGATTTTATTGAATTTATCACGCACGTTTGAGTGTGTGTTTGCGGGCGTTGAGTGCGGGACCAAATGTTTGTGTGTGTGTGCATGCAATTGTTTGTTTGATATGGTATGTAGTATACACACACATATTGTGGCATAGTAAATGAGCAGTTAACGGTCTTTTAATATCAAACATATGGTCGCCGCCATAAAACGGCGTATAAAGAAAAATCAAACAAAAAGCGCAAATGCAGAGTAAAATGGAAAAACCAAAAAACAAAAAAAAAGAAACCCACAAAAACAGAAAAAAAAACACAACAAGTCATCATACTACGCATAGAAGCTTTTGTAGTGTGGAGAGAGAAAGTGAAACTTGGAGAAGAAAACAAAATAACAAAAACAACATTAAGTAAATAACATACAGTCTGCTGACATTTACGCCGTACATCAGCTGTTCGTTCGGCTGTGTATATGTGAGTTCGGTTGCGATGCGTTAGTGTATGTGTGTTGAGTATGTTTGGTGTCTGCTTGGTTTTCACAACTTATCTTGAGTTGTGATACTACGCTGCTTGCCATTGTGGGTGGCGGCCCGTTCTGGTTGTTTCTAGGATTGTTTTGAATTTGAAAAGTTCGCACAACGTGAGCACACAAATTCAAGGGAGTTTATCAGCATCGAGATGAAAGTCAAGGTTCTGCTGTTGCCCTAAGATTTGTTGTGTGTACTTCGTCCATGGCGTTTCTATGATTTCTCCTCACTTTTGCTGGGTACCTACACTTTCATATGCACCCGTGTACATTTTTTATTGTTTTTTATTTTACATAAAGACTTGCGTCTATTCACTTTAATTTGTTTCTGCTCACAACAATAATTCAAACTTTGTGATTAATGAGAAAAGTTTCAACGGCTTACCTTTATTCCATTTTAGATCGTTTTTTTATTCTATTTTATTGACAACATTATGGAATTATATTTTAATTTTTGTTGCTGTTAACTGTCACATCCAAAAATGTTTTCAGCACTCAATTTCTTTTTTGTTTTGTGATTTTTTTTGGTCTTTTAAATGTCAGCTCGGCTTGAAATTTGTATAAATGGTCTTACGGTTGGTATATTAGAAAAGTTGAATGAGAGGAGGGGTAGGTGTATAGATTGCATGTAACAAATATCTGTTAATGTTGTTTGACATTTGGTTTTTAAAGTAGTTAAAGGAAACTCACAATATTAAACGCAGAAAAAACAAACCTCGGTGCCCTTTTATATGTAGATATCGATTGAGTTAGAACAAAGCCTGTACTTTTGGTAAAAGTTGCTGCAATAAACTTGATATATGTTCGGTATTACTCAACTTTTTTTAATTTGAATTAACATTTCCAATTTGTAGTGTTGTGGTTTAGCAACGATGAAGTGTTATTTAATATTAGCAGTTGAAAAAGATCGGTATATTTCATGTTATATATTGTCTAGGATTAATAATACTGGTTAGGTTAGAATGGAGTGGTACCACTGTGCCAAAAGTTCAGTCGAGCCATGGATTAGCGGGTTCATAGTAGGTTATAGGTCAGCATCCCAACAAAGCTGAAATGAAACAACCTGACAAATTAAATTGTAGTGGCGGCTTTGTGCCCACAGTCCACTTGAGTTCATGGCCCATTGTGATACCACAGATACTACAGTCATATGTCAGACCGTTTCTGTCTTGAAACTTTATGCTACCTTGAATACTTTAAGGTACGGTCCCAACGTTAGTTATGAGTTTTTTTTTTAATTGTTTTCGTTAGGTTCAGTTCAGATCTCGTTCGGGTTTTTTTATTTTTTTGTTCTATTTTATTTTGTTATATTTGCACTTTAGCAAAGCTGCCAACTCTACTATCCAGAAGCTGCAAGTTGCTCAAAGTCAATCTCTCCAAAGACTCTTCAAAGTACCTTGGTATATCCGCACAAAAAACATGCTAAGAGACTTTAGAATAGACATGGTTAAAAAATATATAAGCACTGTCTAATCTCAGAATAATCTCTAGCAGCACGGGGCGGTAGGCAGATCTTAGATTAATCATCGTATAATCACGAAGCTTTTGAGGAATACATAAATTACTCAGTGAGAAGGGTGGGACTCTGCAGATACCCCCCAGCTATCAAAGAACAAAAGTCCCCAGATGTACTAACTTGGAAAAGATTCAACATGAACATGAACTTTAGATAATTTCAAATTTTTTAACAGTAAAAATCATTGCATAGTTTTAGGTAAGAATATTACTTTAGAGGATGGAGTGGTCTTGAGCTTATTTGCATGTACTTTTTACTTAAAATATTTATCGATATTAGAAATGTTTAATATAGTGTACAAAATTAAAATTTTATTTTAAATTTAAATAATTTAATTAAAAATTTTTTTTTATTTTAATGATAGGATTTAAATTAAATATATTGTTGGAAGTAGCAATATCAATCGAAATCCAGATTTTCAACAAAAAATCTAATCAAATTAAATCCTTATACTATAAAATTCTCAAAATTTCAAAATATCATATATATAAGGATTTCGACAATATTAGATTAGGAAATAGTACGAATCTGTGCTTATGCTAAGAACTGTGATCATATTATACATTTTGTGCTGTAACTAACCATGTTATATTAGCTGACTAACCATATAACTAATCATATAATATGTAACCATATTATATATTTTGTGCTCTAACTAACTGTAACTGAATGGAAGAAATTCAGTTTTTCTAGTGAGTGCCAGCACCTGATTGAGGTGTAATTACTATTAGAAGAGGACGCATTGATCTGCTTTTGTATAGATAAAAACAGTGCAGTCATTAAGATTATAACTAGAATGCTTTCCCATCCAAGAGATTTTATGTGGCCTAAGAAAGACCCATCTTATTGAGAATTCAGCGTGTCAACCTTGAATTGACAACAGATTTCAATACATTTAGCTATTTTAACCGATTTTGGCCAATATGCCGATATAGTTTTCTGCTGGAAATAACGAAGTTTTGAAATATATACGAGAAATCTGTATCTACTACGAACCTGCATGATGCTTATTGGGGTACATTCATAAGAAGCAATATAAACATATTAGTAATGTAAATCGGAGTGAGTTAATTCAATAAAAATCTTAGTTCTTAGTAGTATCACGACTTAAGGTTAATATGGTGAATAGACACTGAGTTTTCCATTTCAGTTAATAGATTTTGTTAGAGCTAGAACTACGGACTATTTAGTCCTTAGCGGTATAATGACTCAAGACTAATATGGTTAATAGATTTGTTATCCTATCGAAGACTAATTATTCACCTCGAGAGCGAATTAGCTAGTTACCAAATGGATCGCATTACTGCATTGGCTTATGACTATTGTCAGGTTTTCTTGAATTTCTATGTGGTTAGCAGATAAAATATTATTTCTTATAAGTAAAATTAGAAGTGTGATACTCGTGTACTGATAGTTCAACCTATTTTATAAGTTAATTTTCTATGATTTGTATTTTGTGTTAGATTAGTTATGTTGACAGCTACTATCACTATTACTAGTACAATTATTATTATTAATATTATAATTTATATGTTAACTTTAATTTCCAATTTTAATGTTTAAAATTAAATGATTTTTTACTTTGCTTAAAATTTTCTCAAGAAAATATGAACATCATAACTTTTATTCCAACAATAAACAGTTTCAAGGTTTCATCTAAATGAATTCCGTTTCATTAAATCGAATTACAAGTGATACTCGCTTTTATTGAAAGAAACGGGCAATATTGAGTTTATTAATACATACTCATCGGTAAAAGCATTTACTTCGGTCCTTAATCACATAAAATGGCAATGAATTTATGTCATTATTTCCGGCCTTCAACTTCGACCAAAGGCAAAAGTTTCATTTACTTTTTTCCGCTTAGTTTATGAGAAGGCGGATGTGAGTACTGATTGACAAGAGCTGAAGGAAAAAAGTTCCAAGTAGTTATTCTCCTTTTGAAATCGTCATTAAATTATTGGAGTGAAATTTTAAATAATTTTTTTGAAGTGAAATTTATTTAACTAAACCCGACACTGATAAATTATGAGAGGTGTTTTTATATAAGTATATAATATAAAGTAATATAATTCATTTAAGTTTATAACGTCCACATAAGTCTATTGTCGACATATTACTACCGATTTTACATAAATTGGTATCAAATATATACTTGCTATATAAAAAAAAAGTAATTTTATTAATATATAATATGACATTGATTAATTATGAGAGATTTTTTGAATGAGTATAAAAAATTATGTACAATAATTCCTTTAAGTTTATAATATCTAAATAAGTCTCTTGTCAATCAAATAAATATACTTGTTACATAAAAAAAGGAATAATTTTATAAACATATATCTTCAATTTTCTTTCCAGATTCTGAATTAAAGGAACGCCTTATCGCCACCGTAAAAAAGGAAGTAAAACAATTGATGGAAGAGGCTGTTACCAAAAAGTATATACATGAGGAAAGTAGTTCAGTAACTTCACTTTGTGGAGCTGTAGAGGCATGTCTCAGTCACGGTTTGCGTCGACGTGCTTTGGGGCTTTTCAAGACCTCGTCGACTACTGCTCTTATACAGAAAATAGCTAAGACATGTCCAGAAGCAGATTATGTAAGTCGACGCTTGTTAGAGATCGAATTAGCAAATGAATGCAATACAATTGCTGGTAAACGTTCATGTTCGAGCAGCGATAGCATCATTAAACCGAAGCTATTGAGCAAGGGTAGCAGCAGTTCGGTTACAACGATTAATACTATGTCATCAGGAACATCGGTTTCAGCACCTGTCGTCAAGTGAGTATTACAAGCTTCGCAATCATCATTTGGCGAGATATTAACCAAGCTCGTTTTACTCACCAGGTACCTGTGGATACGCTTGGCATTATATGAAAAGCGCTTATCTAAAATTATAGAACATCTCGTAAATAATGCAAATAATTATTATGATCGAGACGCTTTAGTTGCGGATCCAGATTTTGGTTCTATTTTGAGTTCACTATTAGTTGGT